>NW_027185852.1:20524801-20550926 GCF_028583685.1 Petaurus breviceps papuanus | reverse complement strand
TGGTATTTTGAACCTGGGAAGTTGCCTTTGCTTGGTATTACATTACAATGGTATGGTGGTTAGAGCACTGGGCTTGAAACCAGGGAGATTCATCTTCCTGAATTCAAGTCTGGCCTCAGATAGTTACTAGCTGTATGATCCTAGACAAGTCACTTAACCCTGTGTGCTTCAATTTCTGTTCTGTAAAATGGAGTGAAGGAAATGGCAAACCACTGCAGTATCTTTGACAAGAAAACTCTAAATCAAAACAACCTCCTAATTCCAAGTCCAGTGCTCTGTGTACTATATGACCTAGCTGATTCAAAGGAATGCTTGGAAATAAGGTTTTCTGTGAGCAGCCCATCTTCGATGACCACCTAGCAAGATGGTGAAAAGGGCAATGTCATTACACTCAATGCCAGGAAATAGAAGCAAGAACTAAAGATTGAGGAAGGCTAAAAAAGTTAGTGAAAGACACTCACAGGGACAGAGATGCCATGGGCTGCCTCAGGAAGTATGTGGTTGCCAACCATACACAGAGGTTGTCTGCACAGGGATGCTGCAGAGTAATTGATTGACTTCTGAAAAGTTTTGCCATGGCTTTATAGGATACATTGGGCTCTCAAAATTCTGAGGTTCTAAGATCTCAAATATCCTAGTGAATTGCCAATGGAATATAATATTACCAATGTGGATATCCCTTCCAAGTCTACTCATCTTAGGGTATTTTTTCCATGTCTTCACATAGAAGGGGCTAGGGGCTTCCCCTATTTATTCTGACTTCATGAAAATACCAATGGACCACTATGGCTGATCATGTTGTCAGAAGAGGTAGCTGATGGTCAGTCCACTTTTTTGGCCTCATTTTCCTGATGACATTCTTTTCTTCTTTTCTCTCTCTCTTTCCTTTCCAAATTGAATCACTACCTTGCCCAGGCTGGAACTATAGTGATCAGATCCTACTGCTGATCAATACAAAAGCTTTAACCTGTTTTGCTTCTGATCTGGGCAGGTTTACCTCCCCTTGGACAGCCTAATGGCCCTCTTCTCCCACTGGCGGCTCACTATTTGGGATGCCAAACCTGGGGCAGACACTTGGCCCCTTTTAGCCCTACTGTAGCTTAGAACGCCTGAGCTCAAGCAATCCACGAGTCTTGATAAAACTCTTTCCAGATTTTATTCATTTTCTTCATTTTATTTTCCTTTTTTCCATTTCATCCTCAAACACACTCAGGATCACTTTGCTTAATGTGGTCTCTTACCAAATTTTTTTAAAAGGAGGTTTTACCTTCCATTTTTTCTATCATTTTTATGAGATGATAGTAACTTATAAATCTTCAATTATCCATCATAAGAAGATTTCACATAGGGCTTTGTATTCTAAATAGTTCTTGCCTTTGGAAGCCACTTTTGCTTAGCAAATAATTCAGATATGTTCTGACTAAAGTGTTTTTTAAGCTTTTTTGGTCACCTTGTTATGACATTTCTTTTACACAATAACATTATAGATGAAATTAAAAATCCACATCCCCTATCCATTACACAATTTTCATTATCAACAGCTTTGATAAATATAGCCCTCTTACCTTTAGAGTCAAATACAACTTCCTCTGGAATCTAAAGGTTTCCCTCCCTCCCCCTTCCCTTCTTTCTTCCTTCCTTCCCAGAGGGAGTAGATAGCACAGTGGTTAGAGTGATGGAAGTAGAATCATGAAGACTTAAGTTCAAATCTGGCCTCAGACACTTACTTGCTGTGTGACCCTGGGCATCTTACTTTTTCTGAGTCTGTTTCTTCCTCTGTGGAATGGCTATAGGACTATATAATTCACAGAGAGATTAGGAAGCTCACATGTGATCGTAGTTGTAATATCTTAAAACTTTTCTGACTGGAGAAACATCGTATCTAAAGCTCTTTATAAACTTTAATTATATAAATGTCAGTTTTTTTTAAAAGTCACACTATTGATCTCTTCCATTTTTTACATCATTCATGGTCATCCTCAGTATTCCTCCCTCCTCCACCCTTCCCAGGGAGCCATCCCATATAACAAATCATTTCAAAAGACCAAAAATAAGTCAGCACCACTGATCCATACATTGCATAGGTTTTTGGACCCTTTCAATGTGTAACCCCTGCAGAGCTCCCAGCTCTATAAAGGTGTGGGTTGGGGTGTCCTCATCTCTCTTCAATCCTCTTTGATTTTTATTATTTTTCATATTCACCTTTGATTTTTTGGATCATCATTGTTCTTTCCATTTACATTGTTGTAGTCATTGCGTACATTGTTTCCTTGTCTTTGCTTATTTTCCTCTTTATCGGTTCATGCTGAGCTTTCCCTGATTCTCTCTATTCATCGCATCATTTTTCACAGAAATATTTCCTAACATTCATGTGCCATAATTTTTAGTCATTCCTCAAATACTGTTTCCTTATTTCCAATTCTTAGCTACCACAAAGAGTGGTGTTTTAAATATTTTGGAGAATATAGGGATTTTTATCTCATCTACTGTCACTCTCTCCCCCTTTCCTCTCTCTCTCTTTCATCTGTCTATCAACAGGGTACTAAGCTATAAGGAAAAAGTTTTGCAAGCATGTACATTTGAGGAGCATCTTTCTGGAGATTCATAATGGTGTGAAATGAAGGGGCCCAGCTCCCTACTTTAGATCAAACACAGCAATTCTATGTTTCTTGTCCATTACTGAGTGTCACATAGAAAATGTATACATATATACATTCATTATCTGGGTGTCCAGATATTGGTCTAGGTCCTTGATTTTATGAATTCATTTGCTAATATTTTCTAGCTCTCATCAGAGAACCTTTCTCCATTGTCTATTTAAAAAATGAATAGGGGTAAAAAAAGTTGATTGGGGGAACTCCCAGTGTGGAAACTCCTTCCACTGATGCATACTGGCAGCACCTGTAACTTAGTGTCTTAGAGGTTGCCTAGGACACTCAGAAGAAGAAAGGGCTTGCCCATGGTTATATACCAAAAGAAGTAAGATTAAAAATCAAGTTTGTCCTGACTCCCAAGTACAGAACTCTATTCACTACTCCACTGGACTTCTCACCTTATATTGTGTATCAGGGCAACACTTTCAGCCATATGCTGTTGGAGGCAGGGCCTAAGAAGTGGGGAAAAACCTGATATTAAAGTGTCATTCATGAAACGTTGATTAAATGCTGGTTATGTTACAGGCACTGAGCAACTCAGTGAGGATATAAAGGTAAAAGATGGACTGACAGACTGCCTAGGATCAAGGGAAAATGATGTCCAAGCATCAGCAAACTGCTGGCAGGATGTTTTAGGGACACAAAGGATTTAGAGTTTCATGAGAGATGGAAATCCCAGCTGCCTGGTCATTGGATTCCCCCAGCTCAGACATTCAGGGTCATCCCTTTCCTCAGGGCTGGCTTGTCCCAGAACCGGATCATCCTACTGCCTGGTGCACAACTGAATTTCCTGGCTATTGTTCAGCCAGGACTAAAGGAACGTAGGAGGAAAACAAAAGCTTGACCAGCCACTGTACCACGTGCGGTCAATCACCCCCTGGTCCTTCCTGGGTTCTGCTGCTAAAGGCCATTTCCAACATGGCAGCTCATGCAGTTGAGTCCCCACAGAAAGAAATGGTGATGACTTAATATAGAAAGGGGGGCCAGTGAGAGCCAGAGGAGCAGCTCAAACTGTTCTTTATAGATCCAATGTATTCTGGGCTGCTAAAGCCCGACTGTATCTGGTCCATCTATTCCCTTCGTTGTTTAATGCCTCTTGCTCCGGGCTGTGCCTCATCAATATCCCACTGCTCACTCTTGTTCACGTCACCATCTGGAGTTTGATGCCTCCTTCTGTTGCCTTAATCCCCAGTCCCTGGATTACACTTCTCCAGTGCCTCTTTTAAAGGGATTGTTGATTGACACTTTGACTGCATAGATTTCCTTTCCCTGAGAGAAAGTCTTCTGGAACGCATTCATCTCTTCTCAGCGGCCCAAACACCTCTACAATCCATGAGCTTTGTCCTTCCAGGCTTAGGAAAGACGCACCCTTGCCCCTTGGCCTTGGAGATATTCCTTCACGGGGTTGACTGTCCAGCTTTCCTCCAAGACTCAGGTTCTACTCATTTAACACTGGCCAAAAAACAGATGATGTCCTACAGCAGTCTTGGAGGGGGTCAAGAGCTTTGTTCTATTCTTTCATCAGAAAAAAAAAACACCTTTTTCTTGGGAGTGGCTGAAGCTTTCTAAAGAGTGAGGCTGCAGCGATGGGGGAGAATTGGTCTTGATTTATTTATTTAAACAGCATAATGTTTCTCCCTGCCTCACTGCTTTGCTGGTCCTCTACTGTTTTCCAACTCTTGTCTGAAAAACCTGTCTCCTTTGTTTCTTTAAAAGATTATAGGAGATGGAAAAGGACATTATCAACTCCATTTTAACCCTTTGTAGGGGACATGTAGGATCCGTCTCCTTGAGCCCAGATTTGGTTCATGGATGGGAGTGGGGGTGGGGGAGTAATGAGTCAGTGATAAATAGATCGTGACTCCACACTTGGAAGAAGCTGTTGGGTCTACAATCTAACCCTTGCCACTATGACTCCTCTACTCCATCCTTGAAGACTGCTCAAAAGTCACCTCTTCTATGAAGCCTTCCTTGGTTTCTCCCTGATGTGATCTCATACCATTTAAGAATTTAAGTTTAAATATGACAAGTGTAAAAGGAAGCATAGAGTAGTGGATGGAAGGCTAGCCATAGAGGCAAGAAGCCCCAGATCCAAGCCCTGCCTCTTGCACATGGATTACCCTGGGGTCACAAAGAGCCAGATGTGACTGAAAAATGAACAAAAACCGTAATTGCGACTACATTTACTGCAGGCGGTCTTTCCTGCGAGCCCTTGCTATTCTTGTTTTCCCTTCTGGGTCTTGGTGAGTTTAAGGGGTGGGAGGTAAGGAGGGAGAGCATTTGGGGGATTGCCAGAGCAAAAGCAGGGGACTGGAAGGAGCAGAGTGAACGTGTGAAGGTCATGCCCAGCCAGCTCTCACATCCTGCCATTCTGTTTTCTTAGACTGTCGTCCCTTAGAACATAAAATGTCTCTCCTTCTCTCTCTCTTGGAGTTGGATTAGCTACTAAAATGAATGGTTTTGCCCTCTGGAAACATCTTTCTTCTCACTAAGATGGGATGGGACTGATTCCTTGTAAAGTGAATAGTGCCAAGATGGAAGATATGGACCCAGTAGCTGGGAGTGGGGGGCTGCAATCTTCCCTTTGAGAGGCACGCTTACATCTGAGAGTTCCCATCTCTATTGAAGAACTCAAGGTCCAGTGGAGGAATGAGTAAACTTGCTCTCCTTGGCCTGAGAAGAGCGAATGGGGACTATTGGGAAAGAGGTAGATATCAACTGGGCTTTGAAAAGGATTTTCTAGTAATTAGGTGTTCCAAAGGGAACACTTCTCAAAGAGAGGTGGATTCCTAATAACAATTTACATAATGCTTTATGATAAGGATCTTTAATTAGAGATTGAATACTCAAGTCAGCTAGAGATGGTGATGACAATGGCATTTATATAGCACTCTAAAAGTGTGCTAAGCACTTAAATATCTCACTTTATACTCACAAATACCCTGGGAGATCGATATTGTATCTCCATTTACAGGTGGAGAAACTGAGGCAGGTGGAAGTCAGGTGATTTGTCCCACAGCTAGCATCTGAGGTTGGAGTCGAATTCAATTCATCTCTTCCTGACTCCTGGACAAACATCCCATTCATTGTGCCACTTTGTTGCCTATGCTACTGTTATCCTTATTTTTAAGGAAGAGAAAACTAAGGCTACAGCGGCGAAAGCCGAGGTTACACACAGCTAGGATGTGGGGCAGGGTTTGAACTCAAGTCTTCTGGACTCTGAATCCAAATCTAGTGCTCTTTGGCTGATAGCAGTGGATGGTGCTGGACTTGGAGATCCCGAGTTGAGATCCTGGCTCATGTCACCTTGGAAATTATTTAAAGTCCACAGGCCCCAGTCTCTTCATCAGTTGGAGAGGTCATGAATTATCCGGTCTGGTTCCAAACCCTGGGATACATCATTTCTCTAGAGGCGGCAGTAGGATTCATGGTCTGCCCACAGAAGCCGCTTAATACATATTTGTTGACTAAATCAAAGAATCTCAGCGTTTAAGGAGATCTAAGGGGTCTGTTAGTCTTACTTGCCCCCACACATTCCATGGTTCTCTTCCATCACTCACACTGGGGAGTCATTCCAGTTAGTTTAATCTGGGAAGCACATTCATTGCTTTCACTGACCTTGGGCATCATTGAGTACAAAGTTGTCAAATACATAGCCTGGGGGTCAGTATGGTTTGAACCATGTTGTTATTAAATATTAATAGTTTAAATTAAAATGCAGTTGGGAAGTATTTAGCAAACTAAAAATACTACTTGATGTTAATTTGTGGTTTTCTAAGTCAACGTGCAGCCAGCAGGGAACCTTATAAATGGTTTAGAGATCCTAGTTCTGTTTGGGTTTGACACTGCTCATTTAGTCCAACTCTCTCTTTATAGGTATGTAGAATTACAGACTCTCCAGGTTGAAAAGACAACTTCTGCTATCATCAAATCTGATCTATACCCAGAAAAATAACCAAAATGACAAACCAAGGTCCAGCAGGAAGCCTCTTGATTAAGGTCACAAAGGAAGCAAATAGCAGGATGAGGATTTGAACTCCAAACCCACTGCTTTTCTCACTATGGTAGGCTGCTGAGGTCATTTAAAGGCCCCCCCCCACGTCCTTCCTTTTAGAAGTGGTTGGTGGGAACCCCTAACAATCTGGAGCTCCCAACAGTGATCTGGATTGTCCCCTAATCATAGCTTGCTGCCACAGTGGTTGCAAGAATTACAGTTTCATCCACAAGCAGCCATTTCCTTGATTCATGGTGTGGAAACTCAGTACTGTTCAGCTTTCAACATTCGGCCTGGACTCGTCCTCCCCAGAGACAGTCAGATTCTGGCCGGCTCCCCTCTCTGAAATCTCCCTTCTCTAGTTACATTCTTACAGGTTAGTATTGCTCACAGGCCCCAGCTTCTCAAATGCACCAAACCGGTTCTGGGCTTGGGGCTTTAATGCATTACAGGTGTCCCATGGCGAGCTGGGCTTTTGCCCCAAACTCATTCCAGATGCCCCCATTTCTGAGTAGTCATTCTAATGCATGGTACAAACACCGCTTCCACGTCCTTTCCAGGCCCATCAACCCAAAAGGCAAAAGGCTTCCTGAGACAGGAGTCAGGAGACCTAGGTTCGAGCCTTGGTTCTGCTATAAACCCCCCCTGTGACTGTGAACAAGTGACTTTCCCTTACTGGGCCTCCATCTTCTCCTCCATAAAATGAGGGGGTTGTAGTGGATAGAGCTCAATGTTCTATGAGGTTGTAATTTCACTCCAGCTCTGAGTCTATAAAGACACATCAGCTGCTTCCCCAAGGCTGTAAATAGGAATTCAGCGGGAAAAATCCTTTGAACCCTAGTATTTCTCAAGCCCTTTGGACTGGAACACTGGCAATAATGGGTGTATTCACAGGGTGAAAAATATGAGCGAGGCTCTCAAAGGCTTCTGTACTATGGGGCCCATGAACTTGACATTCTGAAAAGGCAGTGGAGTTGGGTCACTGAGCCCACACAATGGACTCATCTGTGCCGCACAAAAACCATCTTGGGTTAAGAAGGCATTCTTCTCCTCTAGAGAGGAGGCCCCTTTGGAGCCCTCTAATTACTGGTTCAGGGCCATTTGCTCTTGGATCCTTCAATGCAATGGCTTTTGGGCCACGCGATGACCCACAGGACTTTTTAACTCCTTCATCAACTGCCTGGAGCCTCGAGTGAAGAATCCACTGGAACGGAGCTCTGTCCCTTGATTTGAAAAATATATTTTTCGTGCAAGCCTGGATCAGAAGATTTAGGAGTGGAAGGGGCCTTGTAGATCATTGAGCCCTTGTTTTATTAAGGAAGAAACTCAGAGGATCATGGGATCGTAGATGGAGGCTGCCTAGTCCAACTGCATTATTATACAGGTGGGGCAGCTGAAGTTCCCAGCAAATAAAGTGCCATGACCGTGGTCATACAATGATCAAGTCCCAGAGCAGGGGCTAAGACCCATGTCTTCTCATTTAGCCAAAGTTTTATTGAAGGTCTGCTATATCCCAGGAACCCAGCTAAGTGCTAAGAATACAAAGAAAGGCCCCAAACCCCAAAGCAGCAAAACCTTACAAACAATAACCACCCAACCCTCCCTCGAGGAGCTCACATCCTAATCGGGGAGACACAAACAGCTTTGTACAAACATGATGCAGACAGTGGATGGGAGGTAATCCCCATCCTGCCTCAGGAGTACGCCCCACACCTAGTCTTGTTCAGGTTACACCATAGGCACTTCATAAATTTTTATTAATTGATTTATTTACAGAGGAGGTGACTTGTCCAAAGTCATACAGGTGCTAAGTGGCAGAATCTTTCTATTTCATTTTTCAGTCATCTATCACCCACACCCTCCTCTTTTACTCTTTACTTGGTTTCTGTGCAGGAGCTCACTGTCCCTCTCAGGGCAGATTTCCCTTTGTTGTGGTGGTTTAATGGGCTTTCCCACCCTGAAATCTGCTTTATTTAAAATGATCAGTGAATGTCAAAGTTTGAATAGTTTCTAAATGATTTTCATTAAGTCATAGTGCTTCATGGATGTTAGGTGATTCAATCAATAGAGTGTTGGGCCTGGAATCAGGAAGACCTGAGTTCAAATCCTACCACCGACCCTTACTAGCTGTGTGACCCTGGGAAGTCACTTAGTATCTCTGTCTCTCAGTTTTCTCATCTGTAGAATGGGAATAATTAGAGGACCTACCTCACAGAGTTGTTGAGAGGACTCAGGGAGGTGACACTGGTTGGTGGGAGGTGCTTTGCAAGCTTGAAATTCTTTAAAAATGCTGACCAGCTTTATCTTCCCTGGTGCCACGCTGATTCTCTAATGTCCTCAAACATGGGAACTCCAGTCTTCTCAGAAAAGCCAATCAAACGACACTTTTTTTCTGAAACAAACAAAACCAAATAATGATTGTCTTAGATTACAGACTGTACATCCCTTAGCAGAGATGTAGGTGACTATTAGGGTTCAATGCTGTATTATCAGATTTGGTCAATGTATTGGAAATTTGTGCCGAGTTATTTTTCTTTGTTATGAAGGAAGGTTCAGTCTAGAAAGAACAAACACATAAAACATATCTACTTATATATGTAAATATAAAAATGCATTTATATATTCATACATTAATGACTGCCATATGTACCAATTAGGTGGTGCAGTAGAAAGATAGTAGTGGGTCTAGAGTCAGGAAAATACAAGTTCATATCTGGCCTCTGACTATTACTAGTTGTGTGACCCTGGGCAAGTCACTGAACCCTGTTTGCCTCACTTTCCTCGTTTCTAAATTCCTGGAGAAAGAAATGGCAAACCACTCCTATGGTTTTCTTTGCCAAGAAAACTCAAATGGGGTCATGGAGAGTCAAACATGACTAAAATGGCTGAACGACAATGAATGTACCAGTCATGGCCCAAAGTGTATTCATGTGCATCCATACCTATCTTTATTGAGCACTGGCTCCGTAAACAAGGTCATTCTAGGCATTTTGGACAAAATACAAGTAGTGGAGACACAATTCCTGCCAACAATAACAGCAGCCCTCTGGAGTCAGCAGGGCAGATGCTGGGAGGAGAGTGCTTTAGAATGGGAGCTAAGGGCTACTCTTTGTGGAGGACGGAACTTGGTTTTACAAAGACAAAATGACTTTCTGAAAAGAAAGAAGACATTGATGAGTGTATGGGAAACAGACCCCAAACTTGGCATGGAACTATGACACTGTAGTGAAGGACAAAAGCTATTAAATCCCCAGCTTGGTTTCATGATAATTTTCATTCTTCAAAAGGTAAAGGAAACAAGGAGAAATGCAATTCTGGAAGTGATTCTCAAGAACAAGGGACAGGTCACTGAAACACATGGGAAGTGATGCCCCCATCTTGCATTTGGGATAAAGAGGAGGAAAACTGGGCAGGGTCTGACGAGTCCTAGATTTGAGGAGAGCAGATTAGCATCAAAGATCTAGAGCGAGCAGTACCCCCCAGATTTTACAAAAGAGAAGACTGAGGCTCAGTGTGTGAATTCCCCAAGAACCCACAAGCATTAAGCTCCAGACAGCTGGTGAACTTTCTTTCCCCATGGACCACACTGTCCTCTTTCCCAAGGGTTCAGAGAAATAAAAGAGATATAATGGCTTAATGGAATCATAGATGCTGAATGAGAAGGGCCCTAAGAGGCCATGTCATCCAACCCATTCATGTAACAGATGAAGAAACTAAGACCCAGAGTATTTCAGTGATTTAAACTGAAAGTCACACAGGGAGATAATTGACATACCATGGACTTTGCCAAAAACTTCAGGACTCTATGTGCAGATATGTCTTTCAATCAATCTGAAAGGATCATAAAGATTCTAGCTATTGGATGAAAGACACAGGAAATATCTTGGATTGACTAAAAGGATCAGACATACCTCTGGGCCTAAACATAAAATAGCAAGCCAGTTTAGAGTTGCTAAATCTTCTGGCAGGCCAACCAATCAAGTGGTCAGTCAACAAGCATAACAAGTTCATTTAAAAATATATATTTATTTATTTCTAGTTTTCAACATTCATTTCCACAAGATTTTGAGTTACATTTTTTTCTCCCCATCTTTCCCCTACCCCCACCCCAAGCCTACTGAATGCCCCCTCCCCCAATCTGCTCTCTCTTATATCCTCCCCCATTACCCCCCTAACTTTCTAGTAGGGCAAGATGGTTTCTATGCCCCAGTGCATCTATGTCTTATTTCCCAGTTGCACATAAGAAAAAACAAATTTTTAAACATTTGTTTTTAAAACTTTGAGTTCCAGATTTTTTCCTTCTTCCCTCCTCGCCCACCCCCACTGGGAAGATAAGCAATTCAATATAGGTTGTACATGTGTAGTTACTCAAATCATTTCCATAGTAGTTATACTGTGAAAGACTAACTATATTTCCCTCCATCCTGTCCCACCCCCCACTTATTCTATTTTCTCCTTTGATCCTATCCCTTTTCAAAAATATTTGCTTCTAACTACCCTCTCCCCCAATCTGCCCTCCCTTCTGCTATCCCTCCTTTTATCCCCTTCCCCCCTAATTTCCTGTAGGGTAAGATGCCCAATTGAACGTGTATGCTATTCCTTCCCTAAGCCAAATTCTGTGAGAGTAAGTTTGACCCATTCCCTTTCACCTTCCTGCTCTTCCCCTCCATTGTAACAGTTTTCCCTTGTCTCTTTTATATGAGATAATTTACCCTAATCTCTCCCTTTCTCCTCCCAATAAATTCCTCTCAACTCTTAATTTTAATTTTTAGATATTATCCCTTCATATTCAATTCATCCTGTGCCCTCTGTCTGTGTATACAGGAACATACATATACCCACACTCACATACACATTTATATACACATACACTCTCCTATACACACACGCATGCACATACACATGTACACACATGCACATACATATACACACGCACACATGCATGCACACACACACACATATTCCCTTCAACTATCCTCATACTGAGAAAAGTCTCATGAGTTACAATTATCATTTTTCCATGTAGGAATGTCAATAGTTCAACTTTAATAAGTTTCTTATGATTTCTTTTTCCTGTTTACCTTCTCATACTCTTTCTGCTTCTTGTATTTGAAAGTCAAATTTTCTGTTCAGCTTTGGTTTTTTTCATCAAGAAGGGTTGAAAATCCTCTATTTCACTTCATGACCATATTTTTCCCTGCAGCATTATACTCAGTTTTGTAGGGTATGTGATCTTTGGTTTTAGTCCTAGTTCCTTTGACCTCTGGATTATCCTGTTCCAAGCCCTTTGATCCCTTAATGTAGAAGCTGCTAGATCTTGGGTCATCCTGATTGTGTTTCCATAATATTCAAATTGTTTCTTCCTGACTGCTTGCAGTGTTTTCTCCTTGACCTGGGAACTCTGGAATTTGGCTATAACCTTCCTAGGAGTTTTCTTTTTGGGATCTTTTTCAGGATGCAATCAGTGAATTCTTTCAATTTCTATTTTGCCCTCTGGTTCTAGAATATCAGGGCAATTTTGCTTGATAATTTCTTGGAAAATGGTGTCTAGGTTCTTTTTTTGATCATGGTTTTCAGGTAGTCCAATAATTTTAAAATTCTCTCTCCT
The DNA here is from genome assembly GCF_028583685.1 of Petaurus breviceps papuanus. Classification (NCBI taxonomy): domain Eukaryota; kingdom Metazoa; phylum Chordata; class Mammalia; order Diprotodontia; family Petauridae; genus Petaurus; species Petaurus breviceps. The sequence continues at coordinate 20,538,670 of NW_027185852.1, read as the reverse complement.
GGATCTATTTTCCAGGTCAGTGGTCTTTCCAATGAGATATTTCACATTGCCTTCAATTTTTTCATTTGTTTGGATCTATTTTATAGTATCCTGATTTTTCATAAAGTCATTAGATTCCAATTCCTCCAATTTAATTTTGAAGGAGTTATTTTCTTCAGTGAGTTTTTGACATTCCTTTTCCATCTGGCAAATTCAGCTTTTTAAGGCATTCTTCTCCTCACTGGCATTTTGGGCCTCTTGCCATTTGAGTTAGTCTATTTTTTAAGGTGTTATTTTCTTCACTGTATTTTTGGGTCTCCTTTAGCAGGCTGTTGATTTGCTTTTCATGATTTTCTTGCGTCATTCTCATTTCTCTTCCCAATTTTTCCTCCACCTCTCTTACTTGATTTTCAAAATCCTTCTTGAGCTCCTTCATGGCCTATAACCATTTCATGTTTTTGTTGGATGCTTTTAATGCAGGAGTTCAAACTACACTGTCTTCCTCCTACTCATGTATTGATCCTTTGTGTCCCCCAAAAAAGATTCTATGGTCTTTTTGTGCTTCCTCATATTGCCAGCCAATTACTTGATTTTTGAGCTCTTTGCCATGGTAGAACTCTGCTTCCAGAGTGGAGAGAGCTTTGTCCCAAATCACTAGGGTTTTCATAGTTTCCAGAGCTATTAGGGAAGGCGCCCTCTCTATAGACCCCATAAGCTCTGGCTCACTGGCCACACACCCCAGGACCACCACCCAAGACTGCGATCCAGATCCAAGCAGGTTAAAGAAAAATTAATTAGCCTCTGAATGGTTGATTGGTTCCCCTATGATCTGCAGGCCAGGAGCTCCCGAAGCAGCCACGCAGTTGGGCTGTACAACCGCGGTGCCTCCATGCTACAAATTTGTGCTTCTACTCTGCCGTCTTGGCTCGCCCCCCCCCCGCCACCCACTAACATAAGTTCTTACCTAGAGAGTTGGAACCTAGACCCTTAGAGGGAAATGTGCTCAGGGGGAGGGAAGGAGAATTTCTTTCTGTCTCTCTCTTTCTCTCTCTCTTTTTGCTTTTTGGAGGGCAATTGGCGTTAAGTGACTTGCCCAAAGTCACACGGCTAAGTAAGTGTGTCAAGTGTCTGAGGCCAGATATGAACTCAGGTCCTCCTGACTCCAGGGCTGATGCTCTATTCACTGTGCCACCTAGCCGCCCCTCTCCTTTTTTCTTTACCTAGCGACTATGACATAGGAGAAATGAGACCAGGAGGAGAAAACGTGTCAATCCAGGCCCATAGAGACACATACTGAGGACAAACAGAAGGCCTTTTGGTGAAGGGAAAGGCTATGTCCTGTTACCCCACTTCCTACCTGGAAGGTGATCAGCTCACTCAGGGTATTAGGGTTGAGACTCAAGAGGTAGGGTGACTGGCTCCCATCTGGTTGTTATGTATTGTTGAACACATGACATCCTGTTTCTTTTAGGTTTATTCTTTCCTGATCTTAGGGGAACTGGTGTTCTAAGATGCAATTACCCAGGAGACCTAGGGGGTCCAGGAGACCCAGGTGTCCCACTGTTGACCAGAAAGAGTAGCAAAGGTAGCTTGAGTAGTAAAGGCCTGTTAAAGAGGAAATACCCACACAGAGATGTGAGACATTCACCTGAGGATGGTGACAGCTTCAAAGAGTGAGACCCCACGTGCAGAGAGAAGTGCCAGCTGTGGACTGGGCAGAGGTACTGGCCCTCAAATCCCCAGAGAAGCACACCCAAGAGAACCTCATGATAACTTCACAAAGGGAGAAATGTACTGCAAATACCAGCACTGTGAAGTGTTGCCTACAGTCTGTCTCACTGCTTTGTACTTCACACTTCAGCCCACTCTTTCTAGGGACTTTGTGTGTTCAGTAATTTGGGGGGAATGTTTTATATCAGCTGTTCTTTCTAAAGATCAGGTTGTTGTTTTTGCTAAAGTGCTAGTTGCTTGTGGCAGATTATCAGTGGAGAAGCACATTAATGGGGGCTCATTAGCAATGTGATGAAATAACCTCCTCCTCAGGATTACTCCTAGAGCCTGGAGGGTAGTGACAGCCCTGCTGTGGGGGATGCGACTTGCCAATTGTGAATGGATGTTGGTAAAGTTAACTCCAGAGGGGGGCTACATTAGGGCAAAAAATTCTTAGCAGTTAGAACTATCAAAAAGTAGAACAGACCCAGACTGGCCAGCATGGTGGTATGCACTATACTCCCCCCTACTGGGGAGGCTGAGAATGCAGATTGCCTGAACTCAGGTGCTTTGAATTGCAGTAAGGCTAAGCTGATCAGATATCCTTACTAAGTCTGGTACCGACATGGGGAGCCCCTGGGATGAATGGACCATCCGGTAGCCTAAAGATGGGCTAACCAACCACGGCCAGAAATAGAACAGGTCAAAACCCATGTGCCAACCAATAGTAAGATTGGAACCATGAATGACCACTGAACTTCTGACCTTCTCAAAAAAAAAGAAGGAAAAGAAAAGCAATAAATGAAAAAGAAAAAAGTGGAATTGGATGCCTTAGCAGTCATGGGTTTCCATTTTTGGAGGGTCTTCATGGAAAGGATGGATGAAAACCTGCCATCTATCTTTTGTGAGAATTCTTTCTTATGTCCTGATTGGGCTAGATAGCCATTCACATCCTCAGTTTCCTCTTCTATAAAATGGGTATAATAATAGCACCTATTTCCCAGGGTGGTTGTTAGGACCAAATGTGATAATATTTGTAAAGTGCTTGGCACCTAGTAGGCACTAAACAAATGCTTGGTCCCTTCCTTTACAGGTTTGCCCTTCTCCAGCAGGGTGGTGAGGAGAAGACTGTATGTCCTGGGCTAAGAGAAGTTCCTGTTCCTGACCCTTCTACATTCCCACAGTTGTTATCTAAAGGAGATAGCCCAATGCAGTGGGGAGAGTGCTGGATTTGCAGTTAGAAGTTCTGAGTTCAGGGCGGCTAGCTGGCACAGTGAATAGAGCAGCGCCCTGAAATCAGGAGGACCTGAGTTCAAATCCGGCCTCAGATGCTTAACACAAAAATTAGCCATGTGACCTCGGGCAAGTCACTTAAACCCAATTGCCCTACCTTACCCCTCCGAAAAGGAAAAACAAAAAAATAAAAGAGGCAAAGGGTTCAGAAAAAGCACACAACTCCTCGATGGAGGGGCCAGTGAATCATCTTGCCTGGCTTGGGTTGAGGGTTTGTCAGGAGGAGATACAGGAAACTGAGAAGAAATCCCTGGGCATCAAGGACATGCTTAGTCAAAGCTCAGCTCCTGCTGCTTTCCAGAGAGGCCTTTGAGTGCCCCTCCTTGACCTTAAAGAAATATAGTCAGTGACCTGGTTTTATTGGAAGTAAAAGGTTGAAAATACCCCAAATCAGCCTTTAAAGGAGCTGTTAGCAAATTAGAAATGTAAATTGATCACCATTGACCCCCAGAAAACCATAATTAAGCAACAAATGTGAAAAAAAAAATAGTTTCCCATCCATTCCCTTTGTGAGCCCTCCGAGCCTCTGTGGAGGGGGGGGGGCTGTTGGACAAGATCTAACGTTCTCATTCCAACTTAAGAACAATAATACCTCCCATTTGACTAGCAATTTAAGGCTCACAGAGCACTTTCTTCCAAATGATCTAGCCAAAAGCATTTATCAAATGTGCACAGGTATTACTGTTCTCATTTAACAAACCAGGGCACCGAGACACAAAAGGCCCCAGTCTGATTCCTTGCTCAGGTGAAGTTTCGTGTTCTTGTCTCAAAGTAAATGTCAAAGTCCAGAGTTGATGGGCTGACATGTCACCGTAAAAATATGTTACCCAGAAGCAGTAAGATGACCTTCCAAAGAGCCGTCCATCAACCCAATCAGTCAGCAGGCATTTATTTACTAGGTGCCAGGCAGAGACTGTGTTAAGTGCTGGGAATATAAGGTAAAGCAGAGTACCTTCCACTGTGGTTATTTCGCCATCAGGTGGTAGCTACGTTAGATGGGGGATATTTGAAAGGGGGTAAAAGGGTTTTTTTCAGATGTTCCTTTTCTGAGCATCTAGCTGGTCTATCTACTTGGACTAACTTGGGCCAGAATAGAGAGGAATATGGAACAGCAATCCTCTGTAAATACAATAAATGAAGATGAATATTGGGCCGCCATAGTTTGGTCCTCAGAAACGTGAGCCCCGACCTTCCCTCCATTAATGCTACCCAGCACCCCAACCCAGTCAGGAACTTCCACCATCCTCCTCTGAGAGTTTGTCATGTGTCTGCACCAGGGAATCATGCAAAGTGGTCTCTATTTACCTCCAGGGTCCTAGACTCCTGGAAGATTTGTCTCCAAACAAACAAACTTATTGCCTGTTTTTTCAAGCCCTTCTCTGTCTAGGGGCCTTTAAGAGATTATCCAGGCACTTTCCAGGTACTGAGAAGGTTACAGCATCATTCTTCCAGAATCAGTGTTTATTTGGAGGGGGAAGACTGTGGACCAAGGAGGCATTGTTTTGCCTGAGAGCCAGAGTTCTCCTGGATGGCCTGGTTTGATAACTGTTGTGAAGTCAGAACTTGGCTCGAAGGCCCAATGAATAGACTTTCCCCACTTTTCCCCCCTTCTCTGGTTCCTTAGACACACCTCCTGGGCTTCTGGGCTATGCTACAATTTTAAACCTTGATCAAACACACGTAATCCCAGTGGGTTATGCAATCAGTTACTTTGGCAAGACTCAGCTATCCAGAGAAGAGCTATACAGGGAGTGCTTACCCCACATGCGTGGGGGTGCACATGTGGCTTCTATGTTGTTTGTGAGTCCTTACTGAGCACACATCACAGCTGAAACACCCTAAAAGTGGCTCCAGCCCAAGAGCAGAGAAATGGAGTTAACAGAAACTACAGATCAGGGCTCAGGTGAAACTTCTATTAAATCTCTTGTTTCTGCAAAACCCTTCTGAGGTGAGGAGGAAACAGGAAGAAGACAGCAGGTGTAAGAATGGTAGATTCTCAGAGCTGGGAGGGAGCTCAGAGACCATCAGGAATCTGTGGCCTTCTAGGTCCTCAAGTGGAAGTCTTGGATATTGTTTAAGCTTATCAATGTCCTCCTTAAACATTATTCTCAGTTCTGGGCACAAACGCTCCTGGTAGGGTCTGTACAATTTCTACAGTCTAATGCAGATTAATTTAGCCTAGGTGGTACAGTAGATAGAGTGCTGGGGCTGAAGTCAGGAAGACTCATCTTTATGAGTTCAAATCTGACCTCAGTTTTCTCATTTGTAAAAGGAGCTGGAGAAGTTAATGGCAAACCACTCCAGCATCTCTCCCAAGGAAACCCTGAACGGGGTTATAAAGAGTCGAACCAAACTGAAATGCCTGAGCAAGTAAACACCTTTCCTTGGGCCACTGTCCTGCTGGCCCCTTTCCAGGCTGACTTTGGCTAGACCCGAACAGTCCTCATTGATAGTTCAAACAGTTTTGAATTTACATAATGTGCATATTTGATCATATCATCATCTCCTATTCAATAAACATCAGTAACTCCCTATCACCACCTTCAGGAAAAATATGAGATCCTTGGTTTGACTTTTAAAGCCCTCCATCAATTGATCCTCCATAAATGGGCAGCCAGGTGGTACAATGAATAGAGTTCTGGGTCTGGAGGATTCATGTTTCTGAGCCCTAATCCAGCCTCAGACACTTACTAGCTGTAGGATCCTGGGCAAGTCACTTCACCTTTTTGACCTAAGTTTCCTCATTTGTAAAATGAGCTGGAGAAGAAAATAGCATCGCTGCCAGAAAAATCCCAAATGGGATCACAAGGAGTTGGACATAACTCAAAAATGACTGAACAACAACCAATTGACTCCCTGTCTCTTTCCAGTCTTTCAAGCCCTATACCTCTGCCCAAACTTTCTCAATCCAGTGACACTGACCTCTTGGCTATTGTGCATTCAAAACACTATCTTTTGATTCCTGGCAGTTTTGTTGACTGTTGTTCCCCCATGTTTGGCATTCCCTTCTTCCTGACTTTCCTGCCTTCCTTCACATCCAAACTTAAACCCTGCCTTCTGTCAGAAGCCTTTCCCAGTCCTTTAGTATGAGTGTGTTTCCCTCTAGATAATCTGATTTATCTTGTATGTAAATTATTAGTGTTAGTGTTTCCCTCTAGATAATCTGATTTATCTTGTATGTAAATTGTTATTTGAATGTCATCTCCTTACATTAAATTGTGAGCTCACTGAGGGCAGGGCATATTTTTTTTTACCTTTCTTTATAACCCCAGGCCTTAATATAGTGCCAGGCATACAGTTGGCACTTAATAAAGGCTTGTTGACTTGACTATTGCCATAATACAATCCACCTATGTCTATCTTTTCATGAAACTTCATTGGGTTTTGTGATATCTTAAAACTAAACACAGTAGTAGTAGAAAGCCTTTGAACTTGGCATCAGAAGACCTGACTCTAAATTCTGCCCCCACCTCTCAGTATCTATAAATTGGCAGGCAAGTCACTTAACACCACTGGGCCTCAGTTTCCCATCAGTAAAATAAGGGGCATGGATTAAACAGCTCTAGAGGTCCCTTCCAGATTGAAATTTTATATTACTAAGACATGGGCCCTGCCCCCCAAAAGATAAGAATATCTTTCTTAATCCAACAAATAAGGTTGTGTTTTTCTTATGGATGTCAGTGTTTAAAACACTGAGTCCTTCTAAACATGCAGAATGAGACATATTTTGGATGTAGCCAATACAGGAATTTGTTTTGCCTGATTATGCATAGTTGTTACAAGGGATTTTTGTCTGGGGCAGGGGAGGGGGGAGAAGTAGGAAGAGAAAATAAATGCTTGATAATTAAAAAAAAAAATGCTGGGGTGGCCAGGTGGCTCAGCGAGTAAGAGCACCGGCTCCAGTGTTGGGACGACCTGGAGATCGAATCCTGGGCTCAGACAGCACCACACCCAGAAATAACTGGCCGTGTAACGTTGAGCAAGTTACTTAACCCCAATGGCTTAAAAAAAAATTTAAAAATACAAAAAAACAAACCACTTGGTTCCTGTTGGGAAATACAAGATGTGCCGAATCCAGACATACTTGTGCCTGTGAGTCAGTGGTTATGTCTGGGGATGTCACCTTCTTTCCCCTGTGGGACAATGTTATAAAGACATATTCATTTAAAATTTTCCATTCCTACTTTTGAAGCGACTCCTTTGCAATTTAAACAATGAACAGAAGTGTACTCGGTGGGATTCAGAGGCCTTATGCTGGAGGTTTGAGACCTGAAGCCGTCCCTTTCCTACCTGGGTGACAACAGGTACCACTCCCAACCTCATCCCCATTTTTCCAAATAAGGAAACTAATCCTTGTTCTTCCCACCTCAAAGAAACCTCACATAATGAATGTCAACGTGAATTGTCGAACCTAGAGCAACTCATTTTTAGCTGCCGCATTTCAGACATAATAGTACTAACTCACATTTCTTTAGTATGTTATGGTTACAAAGTCCTTCATATATAACAGTTAATCAATAAACATTCATTGATCATATCCATGTTCTCCTCTCTCTCTATATATATAGTATGATTTTTACATATCTATATGTATATATACATATAGATATATAAATAATTGTACACATGAGTTGTTTTGCTTCCCATAACCACCACATTGAGAGAGGTGAAGCAACTATGATTGTCTCCCAGTCGCAGATGAAGGAACTAAAGCTCAGAGGGTAAAGAGATGTGGACAAGGGCACATCTGCTATCATGGATCATAAGATGAAAAGCTAGAAGCAACATCAGGGGCCATCTAGTTCCACTAGCTCATTTTCAGATGAGGAAACTAAGACAGAGTTAAGTCATTGGCCCAAGGTCATACCTGAAGGTCAGTTTCAGAGGCAAGATTTGAATACAGGTCCTCAGAGTTAGATAACTTGACCCTGGAATTAAAGTCTAGTCTTACACATGGGTGGGTGAAGGGGGTGATGGGGGGAGGGAAATGAAGAATTCTTTCAAATTGGGGGAGGGAGGTATATTGGGACTTGCCAATGAGATTCAATCTTATGGGTTTCATATAAAATAGCAAAGTAGTTCAGATAAGCAGCTGGACGTCCAGAGGAGAAAACAGCTCTAGCCAAGTCCTTGGGGTGTGGGGAGAGGAAAGAAGGGAGCTTCTGTCTCCTCCCTCCTGTTCCTTTGACCAGAGAAGCTCCTGGTGACCTTGGCATAGTCAGAGAACTGGAACTCACTGTTATCCTGGTAGTATGGCAAGGACAAACCTGAGGAAAGGCAGCCTTGGAGGACTACAAGGAACGAAGGGGAAAGCTACATAGTGTCTCGTAAAGTCCCCCCTAAAGGAGGAAACCGGACTTCCAGCAGCTGCAGACTCCGAACTTCCCCATTTGCCCTCTGAGCTCACATCTGAGCTCTCTAAGCTGGACTCTGTATGTCCTTATGGGAGAGTGAATATCCATTTTGGTGGGTAATGGAACTGCGTTTTCTTTTTTTCTGGGCCATAAGACATTAGTAAATAACATTTTAAAAAACTATTTAAGTCTGGCTGGCTAATTGGCATCAATAAAAGGAAACACACTTGGGACCTCACAAGGGGCTTGTGAGACATTGTATTGGGAAAAACCATCCCCCAGACCCTTAGGATGCCACAGAACTGAAGGGAAGAGTCATAACCTCACTCTGAAGAGACCGCCTGTAATTCTGAATGGGACTTTGGATAGGAGTCCCAGAGTCTACCCTAAAATATTTGTTTAATTTAATTGAATTCAATAACAAAAATTACATAAGCAAGGTTCAGTTTCTCAAAGGTCACCTCTCCACTTTAAATGGGGACTAGCCGACCTGAAAGTACCTTCCAGCTTAAGGGCAAATGAGAAGATAGAGACAGCTGGGTGGCTCAGTGGATAGAGTTCCGGGCACAGAGTCAGGAGCACCAGAATTCAGAGATGCCCTCAGATATTTATTAGTTGTGTGACCCTGGGCAAGTCATGTAACCTTTGTTTGCCTTAATATACTGGAGAAGGAAATGGCAAACCATCCAGTATCTTTGCTAAGAGAACCCTGTGGGCCATGTTAGCGTGCGATGGTCCATAGGGTCATGAACAACAGGTCTCCATTTTATAGGTAAGGAACTGGAGGTGGACTCCCACCTGGCTCTGCCCCCACTCAGACCCTTAACCTCTGCGGCTGTCTCCAAATCCAGAACTCTTCCTTCTAGGCTCTCTGTGCAGAGAATGTTAGGATGTTTGTTTGAAATTAAAAGGGAATTTGTAACTATGCTTCCTTTAGCTTTTTTTCCCCAAAATTCTTATGATTCATTCTAACTCTGCATGTTTCAAGTCCAAGAATAGCATGTTGATTATCTTTCTTATCTGATAAGTATCCCTATTTCCCCTGGCTGGGAATGGGATAGAGGACATAGAAATAGGGGACTTTCTGTTGCTTTTTACCCTTTCTTCATGGGACAAATTGACTTTTTAAGATTCTCTTTCTTAATATAAACTTAATCACCAACAAACCCAAATATTTTAATATACAAAGGAGAGCAAAAAAGTCAAATGAGAAAAAATAAACTCCTCATGGTCTGCCTATGTAAAAAAATACACACATAATTTAGTAACAAAATTGTTCTTTGTGTGCCCTTATATAAATTTTTAAAAAATTCACTGATGAAAAACATGTTTTAGAGATGCCTCTTATCATTGCCCAATGACCTACACCTTTCAACATAATGAAAATTATATACTACAACAATTAATTTATAGATTTTGTGCCATACCAATCAAGGGATTACTTTATAAAACTGGGATAAAATTTCAAAACTTTTCTGGAGTCAAAAAAGGTCAAGAATCTCAAAGGAAACAATGAAGACAAAAGGGAAGGGCCTAGACATTCTACAAAGCGGTTGTCATGAAAATTGGTACTGATTTTTTAAGAAAAAGATCAATGGAAAAGATTAACTAACCAAAACTCAGAAACAATCCAATGTAGTAGCACTGTGTTCAATAAACCCAAGGACACTTGCTACTGAGGTAATGCTTTCCTGTTTGACAGAAACTTCTGGGTAAACTAAAAAGTCTGGCAGAAATTAGTTTTTTTGCTAACAACTTAAACCATATGCTACATATAAAATAAATATAAAAGGTCACGTTAAAAAATTGAGAAGACAGCAGAGAGATGTCTGTAATACGGGATAGTATAAGGACCATTTGACCTCTGACATTACAGATTCTAAGGCCCCTTCAGGCTGATATCCCACATTCTAAAGTATCCATTAGCTCTAAATTTCAACCTCTATTGTTCTGTATTAGGTGTTCTTAATTGGGGTCTAGACTCCAAGAGGTCTGTGGTAGAGATTTCAACATGTCCATGAACTTGAAAGGGTAAAAATGCCTCTTTATTTCAATGTAATTGGTTGCCTTTATGATTGTAGGTAGATTAGATGAATCTGTTCAGATCTAATTGATTTTAGATGAATGAAATGTATTCTTCTGACTCAAATTTTTTTTTCCAAGACTGAGCACACAGGTTTCACCAGATGGTTAAAGGGGTCCATGCCACAGAAGCAGATTAAGAATTCCTGTTCTAAATGGTTTTTCTCAGTTCTAACAAAGCCTCACTAAGTGGGCACGGATAGGACTGTGAGGCTGATGGAAATCACTTCACGCTCCAGCCAAGAAAAATTAAAAAAAAAAAATCCTTTCACCCCTTATTTCTGGGCCACGTTTTCTTTAAGGAAGAAATTCCTCTCATTTATCAGGCTATTGACCATTACAGGAAGCGTGGATAGCCCTCTCTTCCCATCATGCCTGCCCCCACATGTGGCAGTTGGGATACCCATACCTGTTTGTGGGTCTGGGAGGCTCCCTTCAAGTCATAGCTGATCAGCTGATAGCTGACTCTGGAGGCCCCATGGGAGTCTAGGGGCCACAGTCCATGAGTGTGGACAGCAGCTTTTAATTTCACACTGACTCCAAAGTACAATGAAGCCTGTGGAAATGCCTCCTCATCCCTTCTCATGAATGCTAACATTAAACCGTCTCTACATTCATTCCTTCCTCTTTATCCTCAGGGCCACCAGCTCCTCATGCCGAGAGCTCATGGTAATAACTGCCTCCTTCTCTCACTTGGTCCCCTGTCCTTCTGTCCCTCTACTCCGTCCAACATCTGAATGCCTCTCTACTTGGTGAGAGATAGGGAGCTATCGGGGGTTTGAGTGGGAGAGTGATATGATCAGGCCTCTATCTGGGGTTTTTGAAGTAAAAAGCCCAAGGAAAGAGAAGCAACAGTGGTGCAGTAGTGTAATGGGAATGTAAATTTGAAGATCTTCCCTGCCCCTAGGCTAAAGTGCACCTGGAGCCTGGGGTGGGAGGCTTGTTTTTCAGTAGATACTTTTTGATTGGCCAGTGGGTCCAGAAGGTTGTTACATTCTCTGAGCCAGGAGAAGGCTATATAAGCCCTGATGTGTAGCTTTGTTTTGGGGCTCACTTTGAGAAGTGTTCTGTGATTTGATATGGATTCTGGGAAGCCGTTGTCCAGAGCCCCCTGGCTTTGAAAATCCCAGATGTTGATTTGGTATGGATGTAATGATTGGACAGTTTGGAAAACTGTCTACTTGATCTGTTTCTGTCTTGATAATTCTGCCTGTATACTTTGAAGTTCAGGGTGCTGACCTTTTTTCCCTGAACAAGGTAAATGATATATGTTTGACTGATTAAAGTAAGCTTGTTAACCCATTTTGAGTTGCTTTCCTTTATCAAAGCAGATCTAAGAACCTGTGCTGGCAGCCACCCTGGGAACACTGGGGTGCTTGCTGCTACAAGTAGACCTCTAGACTTGTAGCAACAGGAAGGAAGGGACGAGCATTTATTAAGCACCTACTATGTACCAATCCCTGTCCTAAGTGCCTTATAAACATTATCTCACTTAATTCTCACAATGACCTTGGGAGGTCAGGGTTATTATTATCCCCATTCCATAGTGTCCTGATGTGTTGGGGGTCCATCTACTCACTCTATACATTTATCAGGGAGATCCAGAGTGTCCTAAAGACGCAGATGCATGGGTGGGGAGGCGTTTTGCAGCTCTCCCTCCCCTGCGGGCATGGCAGCTTCCACAGGACTGCAGGAGCCTAGTTCTCAGACTGGAAGGCACCTCTCAGGCCATCTGGGCCAGCATGCCCACCCTGTTTTAGGGACAGGCAGCAGCAGCTGTCAGTAATGGCAATAACAACAATAGTAACAATAATGCATTTATATGGTGCTTTAGGATGTGCAGAACACTCAAGTATCTCCTTGATCGTCACCACAACCCTGGAAAGGCAAGTGCTATTATTACCCCCATTTTACAGTTGGGGAGAGTGAAGCAGGCAGCAGTTAAGTGCCTTGCCCAGGATCATGCAGCGGGTAAGTCTGAGGCCAGATGTGAGCTCAGATCTGCCTAAGGATGGCAACAATAATCATGAATTTCACAGTTCTTTCACACGATCTCCTTTGAGTCTGACAGTCGCCCTATTACTTAGTTACAATAGGCATTATTGCCCCATCTTACAGATGAGGAAACCACTTTAGAGGGAAAAAAAATCGTCCCTCATTATAGCCATTAGTAAGTGCTGGAGATGTAATTTATATCTATGTTTTCTTTTAACCAGGTTCTGCCATCTGCTGTGAAGATGACTTTGGTCAAGGCTTTGCAGCTTTCTGTGCCTTAATTTCCTCATCTGTAAAAGGATGGGGCTGGAACAGCTTGTGTTTCTGTGGGGCTCTGAGGCTGGCCAGGTTTGCTGACTGACTCATCCTATGGGTCTGATGTGAGGAAAGTGAGTTTCCTTATCCCCATTTCTGAGAGGAGGAAACTGAGGATCAGAGAGACAGAGGCTTGTTTGTAGCCACACAGCTTATGCCTGTCTGAGCTGGATGTAAACCTGGTCCTGGGGAGACCTCATTGTGAAGCCCTGTTTGACATCCAAAGCCTTTCCCAGCCCGGAGCCCCATCCCCCATTTCCAGGAGCCTTAAGCCTTGCCTTCCCCCCTTTACTCTGACCAGTGGTGCTGGTCTCCTGGCTGTTCCTCCCACAAGAACCTCCACCTCTCTAGCTTCTGCTCTGGTTGTCCCTCACATCCAGAAGGCTCAGTCTCCTGGCTTCTTTCAAGTCCCAGTTGAGACTTCTACAGGGAGCTTTTCCAAATCCCTTTTAACGACAGACCCTCTGCGGATGAGCCTCTCTTTATCCTGTCCATCATTTGTACCTAGTTGTCTGTATGATGTCTCCCCCCATTAGATTGAGCTCAGGGATGGAGGGCACAGATTGAACGTTTCCCTTCCTTTGTATCATGGATGCTTAGCACATTACCTGGTACATAACAAGCAGTTAAATGCTTGGAGGAATCCTGGATGCCTAATCCAACCCAACACCCAGGCAACAAACTTGGAAAATTCCCTGCTTCTGGAATTTGGTGATTTCCCACATACTTGAGCCAGTGGTCAGTTCCTGGGTCACTTTTCCTCTTGGGGGTCCCAGTTTTCTCCTCTGAGGATCCCTCCAACTTGATGTCTCATAACTAGGACATCCTACATAGGGCCAGGCCCTTTCAATGGCTCATTTCCATCTCTGTGCCTTAAAAAAAACATTTAGGCTAGATATAAACACTTTCACGCATACACACATATATGGTCATGGGGAATTGGCTACTAGGGGAAAACAGTCAGATGAACAAGTGCTTTGTTTCTGCTCTGGTATGATTTCCTTTATGGAAAGTGAGAGTGCCCTTGTTAATTTGACCTTTAAAGTGAATGCCAGCGTGCGTACTGTAAAGCTAAAGCGCCCCCCCCCCACATTCCTATAAAGTCTGTCAGCAGTCCCCAGTGATTTTACAGGTCCATGTC
>NW_027185852.1:20494297-20524791 GCF_028583685.1 Petaurus breviceps papuanus | reverse complement strand
AAGTCCATCATGGGCTCCCAGAGGTGCAGAGGAGGAGGATGAGGGTGAGAAGACTGGAAAGGATGCCTTTACAGCCTGAGGATGCTTCTTCCGGAGGTAAACCCCTGGGCAAGACCATTTCATGAGGCCTCCTGGCCATGATATTTTTCCTGATTCCACTTCTCACTCTCCAGCTCCCTTCCCAGTATGGGACTACCCAAGTCTAATTTTACTGGGTGATCTTGGGAAATTAACTTCAGTTCTCTGTAAAAGAAGGAAATGACTAGGTAATCTTAAGGGACTAGTTGATAGTCCTTTCTACCTCTATGTCCTATGATTATCATCCCATAAGGGCTATCACTGAAGTCATTCAGCTCTTCAGCTTCCAAATATTGGGGATATATTTTATTGAACATGAAAAATGAAGCATAGAAAACAAACTGATTGATTCTACTTTTACAAGATACTTTGTGTATGACCTCTCTTTTCAGTGTCAGCATCACCCACTGCATCCTGGGTCATTGCCAGTCATCTAGACCTTCTTGCCCGTGGCCTCTGATGACTGATGGAGAGTGAGGCTGGTGAGTTTGCACAGTTCTCCCACACTCAAATCCAATTCACGTGCAAGTTAAGACATCACTCTCCTGATATCATCAGTCCTCTTCGAGAACAAAGGACGAACAGCAATCAGAGTCATGGTCCAACTAGTGAATGTCATTGCCATCCATGTTATTTCCTACAGGCTTCTAACAAGTCTCCTGGCTTCTAGTCTATTTGGTGAACTGCAGTCAGAAGACTCTAACACGTAGAAAATCTGATGGTGTCGCTCCTCTCCTTGACAATATTCTGTGACTTCCTATTCCTAACCAAGCTTAGTTCTTACTAATTCACCTGTCATTAAATGCCCTCCACAATCTGTCACCAGTATCTATTTCTAGTCTTCACAGGATACCAGAATCAGAGACACAGCTAGAAGGGAACTTGAGGGACATTTGGTCCAAACTCCTCATTTAATGCATAAGAAACTGAAACCCAAGGAAGTTAGTTTGCCCAAGGGTGTAAATATCAGTAGTAGAACACGAGTCCCTGTGTTTTGCCTTGAGGGGCAACACTGTTCCCACTGGGAACTTAGAGCACCTGGCAGGGAGCCCCATGAGAATACTATGTTCTAGCCAGATTGGCTTGTCCTCAGCTCTCAAACACACTTGTGTTTTCCCCTCTCCACACTCATGCTTACGCAATCCCCTTTTCCTCTTATGCCCATCCTTCCTGCTGAATCATTACCCATTCTTGACTTACTGAGATCAGGGCAGGCTCAATGAAGGAGATGACATGCTCTCCACCCAAGTTCCCACGGGGTCATTATAGACCACTGGCCAGTCTGTGCTCATTTCACTTGTCTTATTCAGTCTGATCCCAGGATAGAGGAAGCAACTTCAGGATTCAAAATCAGTCAAGCTCATGAGTACTACTCCTAATTCACACAAAAAGTATGTAAGTGCCTGCTATGTATCCAGTACTGAACTAGGTATGGGGATACATGGACAAGGATGCTAACAGTCTCTATCCTGGAGCTTCTACCTACCTAGGCTGCTAGTCCCTTTCTTGTTGCCCGAGCTGATCCCCCCTTGAATGCAACCTTACCAGACCTATGACAGTAGTTAAATTCTCGGGTATGGTAACAGGTTCAGTTTGGGCTCTATCCAGTTTTTGCCAATGACTCAACAGATTTAAGTCAGGTGTTCTTCATGTAGAGTAAGTCTGTAGATAGATTCAGGGAATCTATGGACTTGGATGGCAAAAAAAATACCTTTCTGTATTTATTCACCTTTACCTGTAATATAGCATTACCTTCAATTATTTTGAAATAAGATTCTGAGGTGTCCAGAGGTTACACTAGACTGCCATGGGGCTCCAGGACACAAAAATGGGGAGAAGTCCTTGATCTAAGGGTTGTCTTGTGGGTCTTTAAAACAGAAAGGATCCTCAAAGAGCCACCTTGCAGAGACTCCAGACAGTGGTGGTATGACTTGTTGGAGCCGGGGAGGGGGTGGGGAATGGGAATGGCTAGAGCTTGTAGGGGTCTTCACATTCATCTTTCTGCCTGTTACAGGATTTCTCAAAGTGAAAACTCAGCCATCAGTTCTGGAGAGATAGGAATCAAGCTTTCCAAACAAACATCATCTCCCCCCCCCCAACTCTTGGATGGAAATGAGAGAGCCTGTTGGCAATTGGGAGGGTGATCAGGGTGACTGGAAGACATGTGGATAACAAATATGTTGAAAAAGGAGATCATGAGCTTGTCCGCTCTCATTTCTAATGTGCTAGCACTTTCAGGAAAGACAGCTTGTCTCCCAGACAAGGCAAGCTATAGGATTTCAGGTGAACATGATCTGGGCTCAGGGGATGTATGTGCACCTTGACCTCAGGAAAGGTGACATTGTATATCCCAGTACAGACAGCCTCTTAGAGCCAGCAGCTGGACTGCCATGACCTTGCTGGTCCCAACCCCTCCTGGCCAGCCCTGTCTCTTGTGGCCCCTTCGATCTGAAACAAGATTGACCTAAGGCCCTCTGACCTCTGTCTGTCTAGAGGCAATACCTGGAGTCCCAGGGCCACCCACACACCACAGGCAGGGTGACAGGTCAGGGCAAACAACTCTTTCCCGATAGGATCAAGGCTCACCAAACTTTGCTTGCTAGGTCACTCTTGCTGACCTTCTGACTCCTAGAACTTGGACCAACACGATCTCTCCCTAGCTACCTTGTGATTTTTCCCACTTCTTAATTCCCACACACAAGATCATGGGATCACATCTCTTGCCCTAAATACTCTCTCTCCCCCTTCTCTGTCCCTCCTTTCCCCACCCTCTAAGTTCCTGACACTTTTGAATTCACTGTCTCTCTTCCTCATAATTCTCTTCTCCAAACCAATCCTCCAGATACCTTTCCCAGTGCTACATGGACTATTTCTCAAAACCCCATATATTAACTAGAGTGCCTAGGAGCTTATATATACCTTATCTAACACCAGGATCAAGAAAACTCTTCATGCTCCTGAAATGTCAGGGGTGGGGAAGGGGTGGTAACAACAATGGTATCCACCTCTGAGGACTTCCATGCTTCCGTGCACTGCTCAAATCACTTCAATATTGTCTTTTGAGAGCGTTGTTTTGGTGCTGTTTCAAAGGGTGTTAAACAAGCTACTAGCTCTAGAAAGTGGGAAATGGATAAAGGTAAAGACATTGAGTCTGATAGTCATCATTACCTACCAAAGTTTAATAAGGAGTCAGCACAATTTCTGGGCAAATATTTGCTCACCAGCCAAGGAAAACACTTTTTTTAGGGCAAAAACATCTTTGTTAAGCATTAAAGAGGCAAAAAATCACAAGCAAAATTGTCTAATGACAAAGAGCAAAAAGCAGTTGAAGGAGAAATGAATCTTGATTCTCCTAAGGTCAAATAGGTGGTACGAGGCAGAGTCATTTACCTCTCTGGGTCTCAGTTTACTTATCTCTAAAATTGGGTGAGGATGGGTTTGGGTTAGTGTTAGATGACAACTAAGGTCCTTTTAATTCTAAATATATAATCTTATGAGCTTGCAAAAAAATGCTGAGACCCATAAAAATTAGATTATCCTAAGGATATTTATGGATAATACTAGAAGGAAGACAAAAGATGAACTCTAAATAGAAAAGACTGATGAATGCCTTTATTCAACATAGATAGTAGTGGAACCATCCTATTATAACTGCAACACCCAAATAGCCAGTACACCCAATAAGAAAATGGAAAGGGCACTTAAAATAATTAAGAACAATTCTACCCCCTGCCCCTGAAAAAAAAAGAAAAAAACATGAAAAGGTAACTCATTTCTTTGCAGAGATCGGGGCACGATCGGTGTGGAACCATCATATAATGTCAGACTGTATCAATGTTTTGTTAATTTTGCTGAACTACTTTTTAGTGTAATAAGGCAAAATGACATTGTATATGCCAGCAAGACAGCCAGCACGGGGATGATGACACTGATGATCCCAACCTCTCCTAGTCAACCTTGTCTCTTATGGTCCCCTTCTGGGAGGGGGCAAAGTTGATATTAAAATCAAAGATATCAAAATGAGTCATGAGGAGCAGTGGATCTCCATTCACAAAGAACACATCCACATTGGGGGGTGGTAACTTTTTTTCCTAACTATTTTATTTTCCCCTAGTTGCATGCAAAAACAATTTTAACATGCATTTTTAAAATTTTGAGTTCCAGGAGGTGATAATTTTGAAAGTCTTAAGAGACTGGTTTTTTTAAAGAAATCTCAGACGAGGGGGTAGAGGTGGGGGCAAGACATGGGCATTAGTATCTATTATCAAAAAGGCAACTGAGAAGACAGCAGCAATGTCTGATCTGAGCCACCTTTACTCAACATTATGAAATCTTTATGAGAATTGTTTACAGAGGTAACAAGCGTCCTTGATGAAAATAAGAGTAAGGAGGACTAGGTGCTCACAGGTGATATCTATAGTTTATTATATCTTCCTAGCCAATCATTGATTGAAATGTGTCAAGACTACAAAGTTCCATTTCATATATTGTCAATCATTTTAAAAGTGAGAACAAAATGAAAGCATTTGACTGAGTGGGGAAAAATTCTGCTGTAAAGTTTCCTCTTCAAAAAGATCCTTCGCAGGGGTGGCCAGGTGGCTCAGTGAGTAAGAGTACCGGCCCCAGTGTTGGGATGACCTGGGGATCGAATCCGGGCTCAGATACTTAGCACCACACCCAGAAATAACTGGCCGTGTAACCTTGAGCAAAATTACTTAACCCCAATTGCTTTAAAGAAAAAAAAGTATATTCCTCAGGGGGTGGCTAGGTGGTGCAGTGAATAGAGCACTGGTCCTGGAGTCAGGAGGACCTCAGTTCAAATCTGACCTCAGACACAACCAAAAAAAAAAAAACCCAACTAGCCACGTGACCTTGGGCAAGTCGCTTAACCCCAATTGCCCCCCAAAAAGCAAAAAAAATGAAAAAAAAAGATTCTTCCCTTCCTCCATATGTAAGTTAAGATGATACAAAGAAAGGAATGGATATTCACAGAAACACTCATTAGTGTATTGGCAGATGTTCTGTAGGGTTCAGATGGTGAGGTCCTTTGAGACATTGTGGTTTGAGGATGGCGTTGTGCTGATGGATCTTCCCTCCCTTTTGCAGCTAAACCCCAAGAGAAGGTTGACTACAATTGATGTCTCCACTCACTCTCTTTTAAGCCTTCTGCAATCTGGCTTCTAACCTCATCATTCAACTAAAATTGTTTACTCTTAACTTGATTCAACCCATGACTCCCAAACTCCTTGTGGATCTTTGTTCCAGTGGCATCTTCATTCTGACAAAGCCTCCACCACTGTCCTTTCTTCTTCTGATTGGTGAGCTCCTCCTGAAACCTCCATGTGAGAAAGCATCCCCACCAACCATGCTTAGCCCAAACCTGCTCCTGCCCATAACTCCATGGTCTTCTTCCAGACCTTTATCAAGCAGCCATCTTCAAGCTGCTATGGACTCCCTCTGGACTCTAGTAGCTCCCTATTGCCCCCAAGATCAAACACAAAATCTTCTCTTTGGAAAGCTAGGATGGAATTGGGTTGTAAAAATCTTCCAATGTCAGTCTAATGTTCTGCTTCCTACACACAATCGGCCATCCAGTTCTCCAGAATTGCTGTCCCTTGTACAGAACTCTTCCTCCTCCATCTCCTTGCTGTAGGACTGCTTATTCTCTATGCATGAATATCCCCCGCCCCTTCCAATCTTCAGCTCTTAGACTGGTGTCCTTTAAGACTATGCTGAAGCACCAGGTCCTCAAGGAGGCTCTTCCTGGACTTCCTATGTATGTGCTGAGCTGACTTCCTTACATCAATGTGCTTACACTCCCTCTCCCTCCCCACTTCTCTCAGCCAACCGCCAGTTGCTAGGACACTAATCCATCTAAGGTTACCTTCCATTCATTTTGTATTCATCTTGTATTTTCTCATCTCCATTATAATGTGAGCTCCTTGAGGGCAAGGATTCAGTTTTTGCCTGTCTTTGTATCACTAGCACTTAGCACACTGCCTGGTACATTTTGTCATTCAGTCATTTTTCAGTTGTGTTTGACTGTGACCCCATTTGGGGTTTTCTTGGCAAAAATACTGTAGTGTTTGCCACTTCCTTCTCATTTTATAGATGAGGAAAACAGGGTGAAGTGACTTGCCCAGGGTCACACAGCTCATTAGTATCTGAGGTCACATTTGAACTCAGGTTCTCCGGACTCCAGGGCCAGCACTCTGTCCATTGTATCACTTAGCTGCCTCCTATCACATAGTAGGTGCCTTACTAAATTTGTGTTCATCAAGTGCCAAAATGCTGTAGAAACTCCTCAATGACATCCATGAAAAGGCCACTCAAAAGAATCCTGCTGGATGATCCATGTAAGAATAACAAACACATGGGGAAAAAAGTTGACCTTAATATTGTAATATTATGACATTCAGCTGAATGGGAAGCTCATTGAATTGGTACAATGGTACACGTATCCTAAACTGGTGTTCCAGATAGATAATGAAATGAGCCCAGAATTGCAGGGCTGGAGGGGAGAACAAGCTGGCTTGTTTTGGGGAAATCCTATAACACCAGCCATGATTCCAAGCCCTCCCCCCACCCCCGTGCCATCTTTGTCACAGCAGTATTCATCTAGGAATGGGAGGTGGCTGTGACCCTTAGAAAGACACCATTTCCAAAGAATGATGAGCAATCCAAAGTGCATTGTGTTGGGTGGACATAGGCAATGCTTCATTACCAAAGGTGACATGTGGGTAAGGAGTCATGGAAAACACCTAATAAATGTACAATAAAAGAGGAACATGAGCCAGTGTTACAGCAGAATGTCAGATGACATACGGACAAGCTAATTTGGACAGTGGTGCCCACGGGAGATAAAATAATCTATAGAGAATGTTCTAGGGCGTTGGGGAATTTCTCTAGGGATGAATGATGGGAGGACATGGGCAAAGATTGCTGAGGGTGAGAAAGCATGAAAGGGTTGTGGGAGGTGGGTACCAGTGTCAATGGCATCACAGGTTAAGGTTCTGACCTAAAAGTATTGAGAATGAGTTATAAGAAAAAAGATCCTACCTCTGGTCTCACCAAGACATTAAAAAACAGGATTATGTCTATAGAATAAAAGACCCCGGGGTCATCTAGTCTGATCTTATTTAATAAGAAATTCCTTTTCAATATTCCTGACAAGTAGGAATACATAATCATGCCTTTGCCTTTAGAGTGCCTGGCACATAGTAGGGATTTAACCAATACACATTTATAAAACTGATGATGCTGAACGTGGAGATGGGAAGATATCCAAGTCACACAATAACTATATATCCATATAATTGATCCCTCTAATACACGACAGATTTCCAGACTTGTTCTGATTGGCATTTGGAAGCCAAAAGGGAAATAATGAGCAGAAGTTGGAAAAGTTCCTTTCTCGAGAGCTGAAAACCACCTAAAAACTGATGAGTAGGCTGCCTCAGCGCTGCTGGGCTCCTCACCAGATATGGGTGAAAGTGCACTGGGTTTGAAATCTTAAGTCATATCTGCTCTCTGGGCCTTAATTCACTCATGTACAAAATGAGGGGGTTGAAAGTTGAACCAAAGATAAGGTGCTTTTCATGAATTCCAGATACAAGACAATGTTTCATGTTAAATTTTACAGAATCACAGGATCTCAGCTTGGGAAGGGAAGTGAGTGGCCAGCAGATTCAACCCATAACTATATAAGAACCCCCTGGATGGCATCCCTGAAAAGTTGCTGTCTCGCTTCTGTTTATATAGGAGGAAGGCCCCCTAGCACAGTATTACCTGGAACGTAATACTGTAATGGGAATGGGAATCTGAAGATCTTCCCTTCCCCTAGGCCCTTTGATAGGCTTAGGTGACTTTGAGAACCTTCCCTGATTTGAAAATATACTCTGCCCCCTAATAGGCTGAATGTGGTTACCTGGGGTCTGTGGTAGGAGGCTTGTTTTTCAGGAATGCCCACACCTTGTTACTTTGTACTAACCCTCTTGACCCACTGCGCAATCACATTCTCTGAGCCAGGAGAAGGCTATATATACCCTGAGGTGAGGTTTTGCTTTGGGGCTCACTTTGAGAAGAGTTGTGTGACTTGACCAGATGAGACTCTGGGCAGCCATCGAGCCCCTAGCTTTGAAAACCTAGATGTTGGTTCTTCCTTCTCTGGTAACTGACTAGGCAGGGATGTAATGGTCAGACAGCTGGAAGCCTGTCTGCTGATCTGTTTCTCTGTCTGCTTGTAAATTCTGTTTGTATTCTCTGAAGTTCATGGTGATGACTTTTCCCCCTGAACTAGGTAAATGATACACGTTTGATTAAAGTAAGATTGTTAACATATTTTGAGTTGCTTTTCTTTGGAAAAGCAGATCTAAAAACCTGTGTTAGCAGCCATCCTGGGTATGCTAGGATGCTTACTGCTACAAATACTTGCTGAAATGCTTGGTTAAATGACTGATTTTTGTTCAAATACAGGTTAAACTAAGTGGTTATTATTCCTGCTCCATTATTTTTCAGATATGGATATTGAGGCCCAGAGATGGGGCATGACTTGACTAAATTCCCAGAAAGGGAATGCATGCACAACCATGGTGCACAGAGCCCTAGGCTTGGAATCAGGAAGACTCACCTTCCTGAGTTCAAATCTGGTCTCAGATACTTACTAGCTGTGTGACCCTGGGAAAGTTACTTCATCCTGTTTGCCTTGGTTTCTTCATCTGTAAGATATGCTGGAGAAGGAGATGGAAAACCACTCCAGTATCTTTGCCAAGTAGACTGTGAAATGGGGTCACAGAGTTGGACACAACTGAACACCACCAACCACTCTCTTAAGGGTAGCTATATGTCAGAGTGCAGAGTGTTACACCTGGAATCAGAAAGATTGATCTTCCTAACTTCAAATATGGCCCCAGACACTAGTTGTGTGACCCTGGGCAAGTCACTTAACCTTGTTTACCCCAGTCTCCTCATCTATACAATAAGCTAGAAAAGGAATGTGTACAACCACCCTCCCCACCTTACCCCATGAGAGGGCAAAACTTTAATGAAGAAAATCAACCTAGCAAAGATGGTTTGTCTAATGCATGACTTCATGGTTTCCAAGAAAACTTTCTTGGATTGAGTCTTCTACCTGAGTACCTTAGACTTCTGATGGTTGGACTTTCCATTTCCCATGAACTGAACCTTCCCTTATGTGTATCCTTTATTGAATGTTGACATTTTGAGAGTTTGCTGGATAGAGGAAGGGAGTGGAGATGCTGGAGGAAAAGCAAAAGAGAGACAGCTCATGGAAGCTATTGAGAAGGCTACGCTACGTGAGGGGTTTCTCCAGAGCGTAGGCTGCAATAAGAGGGTGGTGATGCCAACCGCGATGACAAAGATAACGACAGTAGCTGACATTTTCATAGAATGGGGACCACAATTGGAGGAAGGACAAAGGAAAGCCCTCCCCCTCCCCCCACCATGGACTATTAGTATAGGGATTTTCTTCCCTCATGGAGCTTATACTGTTTTTTTTAAGAGAATTTATTACCCCCCCCACATCATTTCCATTTCTTAATATATAACCTCCTTCCTTCCCTTATGTATAATCATCCCCCACAAGAATAAGAAAGAAGGTGGGGGGGTGGGAGGGTGGGAAGCAGTTTAGGAAAACTAACCAACACCCATCAATCAAGTCCAAAATCATATGCAATGCTTCATAGACATTCTGACATTGCAGCGATGATGATTTGGTTGGGGGCAGGTTACTTGTCTCAGATGACACCTATATGGAAAGTACTTTGCAAATCTTTCCTCCTTATATGTAAATGTTAAACTAGTGTCTTCCTCCCTCTCCACCATTTCTTCCAGACAGAAAGCAGAACAGCGATTCTCTTTCAATCCCCAGCATTCCTTCCTCCCCATCTCCATTGAAGCAAGTTTGTGTCAGTTACTGGAGGTCTTTAAATCATTCCACCAGGACTCCCAGGTCACGTGGAAGAAATTGGCACAAGACAGACCCAGTCTCCAAGTTTACATGAGCTGACAGCCTGAGTTTATTTTTAATGCATCACTTTCAAACGTTGCCCCTTGGTTATTGACACAGTTGGAAGATGGAGCATATTGACTCCAATGGGGAGAAGGCTTTTGAGGCAGAAACGAGTCATATAGAAAAACAAAGGTTTAACTATTTATAATTAAAAGTCAATAGGAGACGAAAACCCCAAAGGGCTGGGTGCCACCTGCCCCCCGCCTTTCAGCCCAGGTACGGAAGAGACTTTGCCTATCAGACAGGGTTAACAGAGAGGTACACCTGGTTGGAATTCTTCACGGACCATGACTTTATTAGCAAGCAGCCCAGTGGAGCAGAACTGTGCAAATTAAATTGGATTTACATTTCCAAGTGGGTACCGAGCCCAGGCATCTCGGAAATGTCTGCAGG
The DNA here is from genome assembly GCF_028583685.1 of Petaurus breviceps papuanus. Lineage (NCBI taxonomy): Eukaryota > Metazoa > Chordata > Mammalia > Diprotodontia > Petauridae > Petaurus > Petaurus breviceps. Next base: position 20,514,290 of record NW_027185852.1, on the reverse strand, counting down.
AGAATTTAAAGCAAGTTCCTTCTTCCCCTTTTCCCCCTCCCCTGTACTCCTTTGGTAAACTTTATATAAACACAAAGGGGTCTACTCTACTAGAAAAGCAATAATATTGAAACTCTCTGTTTAGTTGCCCTGAAGGCATGGAAAGGAGACCAAGCCAACAGTTATTGATGGAAATAAATTCCTCCTTCCTATATGGTATAGAGTATAAGATCTCTGCCCAAGGATCTAGGATAAGTGGGTTCTAGTCCCAAGTCTGACTTGTTTGATGACCTTGTCATCTCTCTGGGACTGTCTGGTCCAATGCTTTTTTTTTTATCATCAAGGAGAAAGTTTAGGTCCTTTCTAGCTCTAGAACCCTATGATTTAAAACAATGGGACAAGAGAACCTGTAACAGCCCAGCTATTTGAAATGGATGGATCCTCTTCTAGGGCCCAAGACCTCCATGCTCTTATGTAGCTGTCAGTGGGACAACCTTTGTCCCATAGACTCCTTTACTCTCTTTAGAGAATGACAGAGTCTCAGAGTCAGAAAGAGCATCAGGGATCCTTTAGTCCCACAGGTATATGAGCAGGATACATCCCCAAGAAAGCCATCCAGTCTCTGACTGAATACTTCCAGTGATGAGAGAATCACTATTTCCCAAAGTATTCTATTTTTTAACAGCTCTAACTGAGGAAAACAGGGTAGCAAGTTCTTTCCTCCTCTCCCCACTCCAATTTATTCTCTATCACCTATCAAATATCTGAAGACAGCTCTCACTCCTTCCCCCCACCCCAAGTCTTCTCTTCCCTATGCTCCACTTAATCCCTGGATGGCAGACTTTCAAGTTAGTGTCAATGTTCTGAAAATGGAAACAAACCCAAGACAACAGTGCAGCTGTGGAATGATGGCCAGGGCCAGAGCACCCAGGGGTGATCGATTACTGGGGCTCCTTATACAATGCTTCGTTTAATGCAGACCAAGAGTCCCCTCTTTTTTTACCACTAGGTCACACTGGTGGCTTACAATAGACAGTCACACCATTCCCATCCCGGACCTGGGATGTGAATACTTAACAGCCCAAGCATAGGACATTCTGCCTTCCTTGTTCTTATCTTACCTAAACATGGATAATCGCATATGGATTGCTTCCATATGCTATGCATTTACCTACCTGCAGTCTGTAGCTGCTGAATGGGAGAGGGCTGATGTTCTGAGAATGCCACTTGTTTGGTGTAATCAGCTATGATGACATGTAAGACTCAAATCCCATTACCCTTCAAACCTGATCTCCTCTCTGATACCTTTTTTGGCTCAATCTTTAGCCAAAAATGCTTGTTGTTTTTCCCCAGAACCACCCACTAGGTGGGGCCAGGAGCCCTGGCTATCTGCCAATATCTAACAAAGGGATGGTTACCTCCAGTGCCCTCAGTTACCATCCAAATATGCCTTAGCACTTCCCTATTTCTGTTAAGGGACTTGCAATCCTCCTAATCCCCCAGGATTAAAAACAGATTTTTTTTTTAATTTAAGAGGTGAAGGAGAGAGAAGAGCTGCCAAGTTATAGAGATTCTTTCTCCTTAACATTTCTCCCCTTCATCTCCAACTCTCTGCTCACCTGGATTATTATAGTGGTCTTCTATGTGATTTCCCCAATGTCATTTTCTGCTATCTCCTTCCCATCCTTCACACAGTTGTGAAAATTACCTTCAGAGGGGCCAGTTCTGCTGCTGTCCCCGACTTTAAACTCCAGCTCTTCCCCTTCTAACTCTATGACCTCAGGTAAATTAGCTCCCCTCTCTCTGGGCTCCAGAGTCTTCATCTGCAAAATTGGAAGGATTTGGACTAGATAGGGCATAAGGTCCATTCTAATTCCACATCTATGATCCCATGTTGGTTTCCTGCCCCCCAAACCTATGGGTTCCCTATGTTTAAGGGCTTTTATTGTCAGAATCCCACCTTTCTTCCTATTGTTTTTACTGTAGTGAGATTCAATGGAGCTTGGATGCCATAAATTTACAGTGGAAACAGCACTATGGGATCCCCCCCGCCACCAGCTCTATTTAACAACATGTAAGTAGGAACAAGGAGGTAAGAATAAGAGTAATGGTGGCAAGGATTTTGGCCAAGAATAAATAGCAACATGATGGGAAAGGGGAAGGTGGTCAAGGTCACCAAGACTAGAGGACAATGTAGAACTGAATGGGTTAACTCTAGATTTAAGGTTGGGAAAGGAAGAAAGTGAGGCCAGAGTAGGACTGATGTCTTCAAAAAGTACAGAGGTTCAAGATACTGGTGATCATGGTAAGGACCTAGACTAGATTTAGAAGGCATAAGGCATAGGGAAAGATGGAGAATGACAGACCGTTATGCCTGTTCATTATGAAAATGAAAGATATGGCCATTCTAGCATGTGGCTGAACTGGAGAGGAAGGACAGGTCACAGAAACTGAAAATGAGACATTAGGGTGGTTGATGAATGTCAAAGATTCTAAAGATAAGGGCAGAGTTGGATTGGAAGACTAAGCCAGGTACTGAATTCCTTGAGGTAGGAGGGAGAATGACCTGGGGACCAGTAGACAACAGCTGCCAGGACCTGAATTGGGTATCAGATTGTATAGCAGTGTGTGTGTGTGTGGGGGGTGAAAACTCAGAACTTCCCCCCTTTCCCCCACTCCTTTTTCTGCTATTAATCAACAGCAAGCCCTTTCAGGAGGCTTTCAGATTTCCCACCTCTGCGGGCCCCTCCTCTCTTTCCCTTGCTGTCAATCAGCCTCCTTGGGGCTCCTCTGTTGTTTACCATTGGGGAAGATTTTCATGCCGAAACTTGAGCCCATCCCCCCCCCCAACCAATGGGAGGAGGGACCCCATTAGGGTATAAATTTTGGATGAGATTTTCCATCACACACAGCAGTGTCTTGCACATACTTAGATACTTTAATTCTTTAATGGATCCATGATCTCACTGATGTGGGCACTCTTTCCAATGGTACATATGACATCCCATTTGTCCCTTTTCAGTGTCCCTTTATCCATGTCTTGCCATGAGTCCCATAGAGGATATACACCCATCATGCTGGAGGTACATTTTTTTAGATCAGGGGCTAACCTGGGTTTTTAATTTGATAGAATTTTTTTCTTTGATCTTATGTGTTTTGTTTTATGTATTTAAAAGCATAATTCTCAGGAGGCTTCCCTTGGGCTTCACCAGATTGATTGCCAAAAGGGGTCTATGACTCTGAAAGGTTAAGAGAATCCCTTTTCTGGATCTCTAAACATTTTATAGATTCCAGAGGCCTAGACAAAGCCCATTTGTTATCCTATATCTCAGGGCATATTAACTAGCTTAACTTCTTACCCAGTACAATTTTGTGTATGACCTCCTTCACTTCTCTTGGGCTTAGTTCTTTGTTGGAGATTCAAAAGCTACCACTTATGTAATAGTGGATGCTATTATTAGCATCCCTGTTTAACATATGTGGAAACTGAGACAAAGACTTGTTAAGTGATTTGTCCAAGGTTACATAGCTAGGATCATTGTGAGAGTTACTAATCTAGCCTCAGACACTATCAACTACCCTTTAGATGATCCAAAACCATAATTCTTCAAGAAATAACATGCCATGACTCATACATACATGGTATCAGAAAGCACATGGATATTAAAAAAGGGAGGTAGGGGTACTTTTTATTGCAGAGCTCAAGATCATTTTTCATGGGCCTTTGAGATTCCCTTCTCTTTTACATACCTTGAGAAATGAAACTTTGATGCCATTAAAGTTATGTTTCCTGATGTAGGAAACTCCCCTGGGTCTAGTCAGTTGCTATTCCCATCTTTGTTTTTGTCAAAGTTATTTCCATTTTGCTACTGAGAATCTATATGTGGTGAGTGAGTCCCACTATCCCTGATGGAGAGACAGAGTTGATGAGACCTGTAAAGATTATTTTCTTATAACAAACTGTTAGCTTGGTGAGAAACCCAACTAAGCAAAGTCATCCTGAGGGCATTTACAATGAAATGAGGTGGGGGACAACTCTCTAAACTTGCTTCTCCTGCCAATTCTTCTTACTGTTTTATTAGGTGATATTGCTGATAGTCTTCCCTTGCATTTCTCTATAAAATTTTACAAACGAGCTTATATTCTGATCCACTGCTACTCTGGGCTGCCATCTCTTGCCTCTTTCATGGAGAAGATCGAATATTTGCCGGCTCTTTTAGTCTCTTCATTCTGGCACAACAATAACTATTTTCTGAGTAATTTAACTTATGTCAAAGTTCATTCCTAAATCCTGTATTTTTGCTTTTTTCCAACATCTTGCTTAAGTAGTCAGGTTAATGTTATTGTATTTACACACCAAGCTGAGAGAAAATGCTGATGGAGCCATCTACTGCTTCAGCTGCCATGGAAAGGTTTTTGGGTTATGTTGGAAAAATGACTAAATTCTTCATAACCTTTGGACAAGGTTATCTTGAACTGACTCATTTTTATAACAATGTTCAAAACATCACTATTTGAGATGACAAGAGTAACAAAATATAACCCCCCCAATGATTGAATATATAATTTTTATTCAATTTTCAATCAACGCTATTATTTCTACATAATAAGGAATAAAAATGTTAAAAATTAAGAGAAATGAGAAAGAGATTGAGGTTTTTACTGGACAGAATATAGAACTCAACAACACTTCTTGTTGCTAGCTATTATGCACAACAAGGTCAGGAATATAAGCTAGACGCATTAAGAAAATTTGTAGTTAACCCAGAGAGGATCTTGGGAGTATTTCAGAGTATTTAATCATGAGTTAGACATCTATAGCAGACGTTTTGGATCTTGCCCAAATAAAGGAGTTAAAAAGGAAATACCTAACATTAGCCCTACTGGCTGCTAAGAGTGATAGAGTTTAAGTGTAAGGATTTACACATTTGAAATCAACAAATGCTACAAATCAAGGCTTCATTTATTGTTTTGTTGTAGACTTAAAGTAGTGGAGAAAACTTTAATAAGGCAGATTAAACTTAAAAGACTGCCCTTAACAGAAAGGGTTTAGCTGCTATACCCTAGCAGACTAAAATGGCTGTGACTTGTCTGGTACTAAAGAGATTTCAATAGTTTCAGCTAGGAATTGTTTTCTGCTACAATGTACATAGCAGCTCCCTAAGTACCACTAAGCTGAGACTGGCAAGAACAATTAGAAGAAGACATCCATGAAGAGCTGCAGAGACCAGCAGAATGTTGCTTGAAAGGTTACTGTGTGCAGTGGTCATAATGAAGACAGTGGAGACTCTGTAGCAAGACTAGCAGGACTAGCCTGCAGAGGAATACTATCATACTGGCCCCAGCAAGGAGTGGGTTTTGCAAGGGCACAAGGATGACCTCATTAGCAGACATCAGAGTCTAACAGCAGAGGCATTAGCTACTCCTCAACACGTATTCCTCACTGATCCACATATGTAATTCTTCTCACTGCTGTAGTGTGTATATGTTATATGGTATTCACACACATACATTCTATATATACACACATATAGGAATTAGGGCATCATATGTTCATGAGAGTGAGAAAAAGTCACCTTGCAAATCTTACTATGCCTTTTCATGAAATGAGTCTGCTTGGACTCCTTGTGTCTTTTAGTTACTTAGAGGAAAAAAAAAACAAATCACAGCAACAAGGGCTCATAAGTCATAGATTTGAGTGTGGCTCTGTAAATGACTATCCCATACAAAATGGTAGCAACACTATTGAGAAGGAATAAAACTTTGTTAGAATACAAATATTTCTAACAATCAGGAACCCTCATTCTCCTCATTGTTCACACACTTTTTCTTTTTTTTTTTTTTTAAGAAATGTAATATGTAGGGAAGTGTTATGGAAACTTGTGTCAAAAAATTATGAAAGTACTCTAAATTAGGCCAAGTCATGTTAGTACAATCCATATATCAGATAGTACAGTGGAAAGGATGCTGGATTCAGTCCCTAGACCAACAAACATTTATTAAGCATGTGTGAAAAATAGTGCTAAGTACTAGGGACATATAAAGAAAGGGGAAACAACCCAACATGGTCCCAGACCACAGGTACCTCCCAATTTAATGAGGAAGATTACATGAAAAAAAGGTGGACATACAAGATCTATACTGTTTAAGTGGAAGACAGTCTTGGGTGGCGGGGAGGATAGGCTTCAACTTAGAAAACCACTTCAAATTTTATCTCTCATGTATTATCTTTTGTACCTTGAACAAGTTCCCCTTTTGGGGGTCAGTAGCTTTATCTATAGAGGGTGTGGTACTTAATGGGACCTTAACCTCTAAGATTCCATTAGCTTTTAAGTTTGTGATCCCATATCTATCAATCCATGCACACACAAATACACACACACACACACTCAATAGACACAGGATCATAGTATATAAGATAGGAAGGGGTTTTGGACCTATTTTACAGATGAGCAAATCAAGACCCAGAGAAGGAAAATATCTTTCCAAGGTCCCACAGAATTCAATCAGCAGAGATAGGTTTGGAACCCAGGTCATTTGATTTGTACATGAAGACCACAAAGCATGAGCACTGGGTTTATTCATAGAGCCCTAGAAGAGACATTAGAACATAAACTTATAATTACCACAAACAACTGATAATGGTGACATCCCCGCATATCACTCCAGATGAAAGTCTTCATGCTAACCCAACATCCCTCTTGTTATGAAATAATTACATGTTTAGAAAGACCCAGAATTCTGCTTGCAGCTTTTTAGTTTCCCTTTAGTGACTCCGTCACAAAGGCAGTGTACCTCATTAGGAGCTACCACTTCCTGGTCATTAGGCTGCAAATGGCTTGAAAGGAGAGGTGTGGGGTGAGAAGTAGGAACCAAGAGTTCAGCTTTGGAACTAGCAGTTAGGGCAAAGTCATCAACTCATCAAAAGGACTGCCAAACTTTTGTTGCTCATAGATTCTGGGACTCGTTCTTCTAAAACACACTTGTGAGAATAGGCTGGGTCCCCAGACCATAGCCACTGTTCCTGCCTTTAGAGTTCTAAAGGTTGGGGAAGGGGGAGAGGTGTGTTTAATATATATATATATATATATATATAAATAATTTTTTTTTGCTTTTTTTGGAGGGCAGTTGGGGTTAAGTAACTTGCCCAAGGTTACATGGCTAGTTTTTTTTTTTTTGAGTGTGTTAAGTGTCTCAGGCTGGATCCGAACCCAGGTCTTCCTGACTCTGGGACTGGCGCTTTACTCACTGCACCACCTAGCCACCCATTGTGTCTGATATTATTGTTCAGAGTACCTGACATATACTGAGATGTATAAATGTCTACAAATGCTTGACTCACCGATCATGATTTCCCATCCAGTGTATTTCTCCCAGCATCAATTGGCTAGTATCTCATCAACATAAACCAATTAACATCAATTAGTTTTTAGGAAGGAATAAAGTACAACAGTATCCTGAAATGGGAGCAGCCTTTTCTATTGACTCAATGTAGTTCTTGGGGAAGTATAACACATTTCAAATTTGTTTATAGCAAACATACCTGAGAATAGAGAGAGAAAGAAAGAGGGAGAAGAGGAAGGAGAGGGCCCGTTTGAACTTTTTGCACACAAATTCCATTGTGGCTCAACAGTTCAATTAAAATGCTTTTTATCACCAGGTAGTAAGCCAACAGGAAACAGATCTATAGGAATTTTGAAGAACTTCCTCATTGGATCATCCCTGTCATACATAGGATAACTCCCATCTCCTCTTTGGGGAACAATTTATTCACCTGTTAGAGTAGAGGATCCTGTTTATTCAGCAAAGCCATTAAGTGGCCAGTCATTTGTACTCCTGCCAGTCTAAGACAACATAGTAGAATCCTGACTTAATCGTCATTTCCCAAGTAATGTCGGTAAGAAGTGGCATTCCTCCAGGACAGAGCAAGTATAGTGGGGATCCAGGGACAGTAATAAGGACCTCAAGCATGGGGGCGGGGAGGAAATGGGCATTTTCTAATGATAATCACCCCTGAAGATCCTTGACATAGAAATTAGGAAGCTACATGGTCGGGTGTATAGAGCGCTGGATTTGGAATAAAGAAAGAACCGAGTTCTTAGATATAAGCAGTGTGATCCTGGACAACTCAATTGCCTCTTTCAGTCTCAGTTTCCTTCGGTAGCACAGTGAGTAAGAGCACCGGCTCCAGTGTTGAGAAGACCTGGAGATCGAATCCCGGGCTCAGACACTTAGCACCCACCCAGAAACACCTGGCTGTGTAACCTTGAGCAAGTTACTTAACCCCAACTGCTTAGGGGTGGCCAGGTGGCTCAGCGAGTAAGAGCATCGGCTCCAGTGTCGGGATGACCTGGATCAAAATCCGGGCTCAGGTACTCAGCACCACACCCAGAAATAACTGGCCATGTAACCTTGAGCAAGTTACTTAACCCCGATTGCTTTAAAAAAAAATTCTATGTAAAACATTAAAATGCTACTATTATTCAGCCCAGAATCTTGCTCAACTAGCCATATTTTTCTCTCCAGAATGGCCAACTAATGAGAGAACATGAGTATATTTCATAGCATCAGAGGTAGAAGGTACTAAAGGACCTATTTTATCTGAAACAGAATCCCTTGTCTAACAGGGCAGTTGGGCATTCTGCCTTTACTACAAGACCTTTAGGGAAGTGGGGGACCACCATATCCTGAGACCCTCATGTCACTTTTAAACAACTTCTATTGGTAATTAGGATTTTCTTGAAAGCAAGCCCAAATTTGCTGCTCTGCAGCTTTTAGCCGTTACTCTGCCAACTAGTCCATGAAGGGCTCCAAATGAAAGAAAGATTAGACTTATTTTGCATGGTCCCAAATATGTGAAGGAAATATTCTGTCCTTAGATTAAATAGCCTTTGTTCTTTCAAAAGATACTCATAATACACAAAGTAAAAGCCCTTCTCCAACACAGATGGGAGAATGTACCTAAAAACAATGAGTTTTATGAAGATCTGGGTACATTAGTTGCATGCAAGCACAAATGAATCAACCATGGGATATGGCTCCTGAGAATGTGAATGCTATTTTAGGTACCGTGGCATAAATTGGGACATCAGAGTCCCATGTTATTTTCCCTTGGTCAGACCAGATCTGGCTTCCTGTTTTCAGATCTGGGCACAGTATTCCAAGAAGGACACTGATAAGTTGGGGATCTTTCACAGGAGAGCAGCTGAGATGATAAAGCTAATTTTTAACCCAAGAATTTCTATTTATGCATACTAATTTTTAATCTCATTTTAATTTGTTGACATCTTTTCTCGACAGGGGAATTGTTGACTCCCCTCAGTTTTGTTTCACATTCTGTCTGTGTCATTGCTGAAATCCCTAATAAGTATTACAAGGCCTAGAGCCAAATGCAATCCCTAGAACACTCCAGTGAAGACCCATATCTCTGGCTGGACCCATATTGTTCAGTTTTAGCTAGACAATAGGCTGATGTGTTAATTCAAATTGTACTATTATCTGGCCCAAATAGCTCTGTCTCCATACAGTTATCATGAGATGGTGGCAGATGCTTTCCTAAAACCCAAATAAAATATACTTCCCTTTTTTTTTTTTTTTTTGGGATAGGATTTCTGCAATGGTAGATCAAAATAATGCCAAAGGAGTAGCATCAGTCTTGCATGACAGTACCCATTTTTAGAAGTTTTATTGATGCCTTTTTAACACCATATTCTTCCTATGTTTCTTTTAACTCATCATACTTGTTTCATAGAGTAGAGGAAACTCCCAGGCAAGAAAACTCCCCAAGCCAATGGGGATTGGCACCTTTTCAGCAACTTATAGTTTTAGGGAGTTGCCTGGGGCACTGAGAGATTACATGATTTAGCCAAGCTTCCAAAGGCAACGTGTGTCATAGGTGGCACCTGAGTTCAGATCTTTCTGGCTGTATCCACTGAGCTACGTGAGGTATCATTTATTTCACCCAACTGCGATAATATTCCCTTACATTTCTGCAATGTAATTTGGTCAACCATTTCACAATTAATGGGCACGCACTTTGTTTCCTTACCGCAAAAAAGGAAACTGTTACTAATATTTTGGCAACTCAAGTACTCTCACCTCATTGAGCAATATGCCCCATAGGATCAAGTGAAATGATCTGTTTAGTCCCTTTTCTTATGTAATTCTTCCTGAAGCCTCTTCAGCTGTGACTATGTAGACCTTTCATCATCCGTCTTTGCCAATTTTCAGAATGTAAAGTGAAATCCCAGAGACATTTTAGTTTACATTGCTCTTACTATGCAAGAATAATTATTATTCTTACTGGAGAGAAAATAGCCATGCCATAAGAATTTCCAAAGTATTTAAAAATCATAGTGAGAGAAAAGTAATGTCTGGTATCTATTGGATTAGAAATCAAATTGCTTCAAGAATTCATGCATACGAACATGAGAATCCACTGCATAGCAAACATGGGGGACATTTCCAATGAGGGTATGGGCACTGAAGAGCATACAAATCGGCCCCCAAACTAAAACTGAAAATATAATTTTGAAATCTAATAATGCATAAAGAAATGATGGTTGCAGGTATTATCAATAAGCCTACTCTATTTTGTAAGTCACATCTTATGAATCATTGACCTTACAGCAGAAATAACTTGAGAGAAGAATCCCCTGAAAAGGGAAAAAGGGACTCAACCAATAAACATTTATTTATTTATTTGGGGGGGGGGTTCCAATTGAGAAATTTATTTAAATCAAATAGGTACCTCATTGTCTCTAAACTTAGGAAGGGTTGGGCCTCTTGGTAGTAAAGCGTGGCTTGCTGGCAATGCAGAACTCTGTGGGGCAGAGGGAACTTGATTTTGGAGTCATGAAACTGCTTGACTGCAGACTGGCGGCATTTGCTGGCAGGAATTTCTTCCACTTTTATGATTTGGATGGAGTGGGCCTGGGCACGGTGACAGGCCCCCATATTTTGGTAGCACTAAGTGACGGCACCAGCAGTGGTCAGGTCCCTGTACTCCCTGTACATGTTGTGGGTCCCACTCCTGGAACTGTAACGCAGCCAGATGCCAAAGTTCTTCACTCTAAGAGCGAACTGTCCACAGTATATGATTTTTCCAGAAGACTTCTTCATCTTTTTCAGATGGGAAACCAAGTACCAGAACTGGGACTGCTACAACACGATTAGGAACGAAGATCCACATGTGATAAAGAGGCGGCACCAGGCTCTTGGGAGTGGGCAGGCAGCGCCCAACTACCTTATATTCTCTCAGGGTGCCCAAGGCCTTCATGATGCTGCTGCCTCATGCCCTGCCAACCCACAAACCCAATTAAACATTTATGAAAAGTCTACTACTAGACTAAATTTAGTAAGACTAAAATGAGGGATGTGTGGTAACTAAGTGGCACTGTGAGTAGAGCACTAGCCCTGGAGCCAGGAGGACCCAAATCTGACCTCAGACACTTAACACTTACCAGCCGTGTGACCTTGGGCAAGTCACTTAACCCCAATTGCCCTGCCTTTCTCCCCCTCTCAAAAAAAAAAAAAAGCAAAAAAGTTAAATAAAATGAGGGTGGAAGGGGAAAATGCTATAAAAAACAAATCCAAGTGCACATGTTTGTTGAGGACGAAGGGGGTGAGGGGAAGAGTATGATTCCCAAAATCCCTCTCTTGACGATGAAGAAAAATGAAAAAGCAAAATTCTTATTCTGTTCCAATAAGCACAAGATGCAGGGGTATATCTTGGGAGAAGTAGAAGAATTAAAGATGAATATTGACTCATTAAAAAAAAAATGTGAGCCTTTTATCAGTTCATTATGTAACGGGGAACAATGGCTCTTAATTCAGGGACCGGGACTGCCTCAACAACAAAATAATTTATGTAACTTATGCTGCCAAAAAAAGGACAAGTTTCATGGGATCTAATGGAAGGAAAACAAACTTCAGAATTCTAGCCTTTAATTTATTGGAATGAACTTAGTGAGAAGCGAATGAATTGCAAAATAGCTAAGGAAACAATTTTCTCCATCTTTCAGGGTTGTTTTTGTGTATATGTTGATATATGGGAAGATCATACAAACATCCCGTATAGATTGTTATGATACAGTTATAGTGAAAGAGAGGGAATCTTCGTGCAGAAGGGGGAATTGGGACAGATGTCTCGTAATGTCCCCTCTGATTCTGAGGCCTGTTAAGGTGCTGTGGGGCTACGAAAGTGTAGTTTAATTCTGGTGGTCAAAGGTGACAAATCTAAGGGTCAATAAATGTAGTCAGCCTCACCCAGATGTCTTTTTCCATGGAATCTGCAAAATAGCCAAATTCATATCCTTCAGAGATATGGCTTAACTGAAGGTTACTTGATTAAATCAACAATTAAGCATCTGCCAGGGTATAACACTGTGAGGCACTAGGGATATCTATATTCATTTAATATTGATATTATTAGAGAGCCAATAAAAGACACACTTCCCACCCGGATATGTTGACTGTGTATTTTCAGCATGTCACTTCTTATCTGGGTGCTTTAGGTAACAGACTATAAATTGCAGAGAGGGTAAAAACTTGCATTGATAGAGGGTGTTTCCTCTCTTAGAAGTCCCCTATGCCAATGTTGCTGATTTTTATTGATATGAAAGATAACCTTACCAGAAGTATCTTGTACCAAGGCTTGGCAAAACAACAAATGTTTCAATATTGATCATGTTTCTGATTATAATGTGTGTGTGCGTGTGTGTGTTCCTCAATGATGTCTATATTTGCTATTACAAAAAGTAACATTAGGAACAACAACATGTGTACAGTTCTATTTAGTATTGCCATTAGGGGAAATAAAAAAACAAAAACCAACAGAAAAACAACCCATTAGAATAGAATCAACAGGGAATGGGTTAACTCAGCAGCTGAATCATTCTCCTTGGCAGAGGTATTCAAACAAAAGCTGGATGTTCACTTTGGGGGCAGGTTGTAATAAAGATTTCTATTTAGGTAAAGGGTAACCTTCCAGAATCCCTTCAAACTTTAACTGAAGTGACATGGAGCTCAAAGCAGAAGGACAGTGAAAGATTTATTAAGTACCTGCTTTAGCAAATGGGGCATTCTACTTACTGGAGGAGTTAAGTCAGCAAACACTTAGTAGGTGCTTATGTGCCAAGGGCAGTGCTTAACTTAGGGACAAAAAATATGAGGAAAAAGAAAGTCAGTCCTTGTCTGCCCTCAAGTTGCTTATAGTCTAATGCTAGGAGACAACAAATGAAGAGCTGAAAATCTCTAAAGGGGGAGGGGGGCAGAAAGACTTTTAAAGCCTTCTGGAAAATCAAATCAGGCTTCTTCCATTCTAGTAACCAAAATAGCAGAGGTAAATCAAAGTCAGAAAATTTGGAGAAGCAGTTTGGTATATTGGGAAGATTATGGGACTTGGAAATAATGAATTAACTAAGAGTAAAAGAGCCTTGCAAACTTCAAAGTGTTATGTAATCATTAGCACTGGCATTGGGAAAGAAGGGAAGGTTTTACTAAATTCAAGGTACCATGTTTTAGAAGAGAAAGGTAGATGATTCTCCAAAGGAAGGTGGCCAGTATGGCTCCAGGAACTGGACAACAGTCCAGATAAGGGTGAGTTGGAAGAACAGAGAAAATTCAAAACTTAGGAAAAATAAAGACTCTTGGGCCAAGAGACTCACTCAGATGGAGGAGGGAAAGATGGTCCCCAGCTCTTTCCAGAGTTTGAAGGATTGTCATTTACAAGAGAGATTAAACTTGCTCTGCTTGGCCCCAAAAGACAGAACTTAAAGCCATGGGAAGATGTTCTAAAGAGGTCAAGTCAAGTTTGATAATAGAAACAAAACAAAAAATCCCAAACTAAAACTACAAAACTGGATTGGTCCATGGCTAGTGGTGATGGGTACTCCCTTCTCTAGTGGGTCTTCAAGAAAAAGATGGATGACTACTTGTTGGGCTGCTGTAGGTCAGTTGGGGGTTGGTCAAAATGGGCTTTAACTCTGAGATTTTACAATGCGTATATTTATACATTTATTTAGTTTGTTATTGGTCTAGAAGCTGTGATTTCCTTGGTGTGGAGAACTCTGCCTATGGAAACATCTAGCCGCCAATGCATCTGCAACTCCTCTACAACTCAGTCTTAAAGAATAGCCCAGGTCACTCTGAAATTAGGGGACTTGGCCCACAGTCATACCAACAGTGTCACTCAGAGGTAAGATTTGAACTCATATCTTCATGACTCCAAGGCTTGTCCCTCTGTCTGATGAGGTATAGGCTCTGGGAGCCCCCTATATTTCTCCTTGAGTTCTTGAGGTACAGGCTCTGGGAACCTTGAACTCTGATTAAATTGTCTCATTTGATGAGGTATTTGCATGAGGCAATAAGCTTTACATTGTGGCTGGACCCAGAACCCTAGCCTAGTTAGTAACTACTAACTCTAGCTTAGTTACTAGCCTAGCCCTCCATCTTTCATCTACTTCCCACCCTTAAGCCTATCAAAATATCAATACACCCTTAAACTGGCCTGGCCCACCATTGTCCCGTAGCCTCCAGCTACTTCCCACCCTTAATCACTCATTGACCTCATTAACTTCTCCTGAAGACCCTCCCCAAACTCCTCCTCTAGACCACCCCTAGATTCTTCCCACAACCTTCTGTATATAAGACCCCATCTTGTCTTCATGTTTGTGAGAGTGCCGTGGAATGATGAGAGTGTCATAGAATAGTGAGAGTGTCATAGAATGACCCAGCACAGACTTACTCTGTGTGTCCAATACAAGCGAACTTTTAATAAACTTTACTTGTCTTTGACTGAGAAGACTTGAGTCAAATTCACTCAGCAGGACCCAGCATTTTGGGATCTCTAGAGCAACCCTAACCCTCTTAGTGGGTAACCTCTTCATATCCACCATGGCATACTGCCCTTCATTCTTTTATTATGAATGCCAATAAAGCATAAAAAGCACTTAAGATTTGCAAAAAAAATTCACAATCCCCCCATTATCATACCCATTTCTAACAGCATCAATTTGGACCTCAATGTTTGCCCCATTATACCAGCACTAATTTTAAGCTTTGCTTTACATTCAAAGGGGATCTAGTGAGCTAGGGCTTTGAAATTTAGTTTAAGTTCTGCCTTGTTTCTTACTTGCAGTTCCAAGATTACCAGATTTTCTTCAGCTACTACTGAACAGGGCTGAAAAGGGAAATGGGTTCTCTTCAGAGTAACCACTATAGTATAATTAAACCGAATGGGACTAGCCCTGTCTGAGAATCGAATCAAGTCCTTGAGTTTCTTGATTGGTCTTTGTGAAGGTTTTCCATTTGATCAGTCTAAACAGGACAAGCCGTTTTCAGCAGATGGAACCCATCACTTTTTGTAAACGCAGTAATTGTTTGCAAATTGCATTTTTCAGAGTAAGCAGAAACTACTGCCAGAAGGAAGACACACGGATCTCAGACACACTCAGTCACATGTTCACATCGCCTCCATTTCTGTCCTGGGCGAGGGTCCACTTTCGCCTGCCTGCCTCGGGGCATTCGCCAACTTATCAAATCCAGAATTAAATACCAATTATCTCTGACATCTCTAACTCAACTGTTCTGCCGCGTTCAAAGGCTTGGGG
Source organism: Petaurus breviceps papuanus (assembly GCF_028583685.1). Classification (NCBI taxonomy): domain Eukaryota; kingdom Metazoa; phylum Chordata; class Mammalia; order Diprotodontia; family Petauridae; genus Petaurus; species Petaurus breviceps. The sequence continues at coordinate 20,498,700 of NW_027185852.1, read as the reverse complement.
GGTAAAGAATCAGGCTTGTCTAAATTCTCATCCTGAGCTCCTGTGAAATAGCAGAGACGCACATGCTGGACCCTAGCCAAACTGGATGCTTCCATAATGAAAACAATGGCTCCTTCAATTAGCACAGGGTATAGACGGAGTTTCCACTCTGCTGTTTTCAAGTAAAGATAAATAGTTCTTCCTTGATATTCTGAGAAATGAGTTTATGAGCTAGCATCCAAGGAATTTTACAGCAATGTTCTGATGAAGTCTAAAACATTTATTTAAGCAATATGTTTACTCACATACTTTTACTCCAAAGCATGCATGCATGCACTCTACACTCCAGGCAAACTCAAATCTTTCTTCATCCCTTCCACACGTCCTGTCTTTTTCTTGCCTTTCTTCATTCTGTTCCCTTTACTCAGAATGACTTTTCTTACTGCCTCTGCTGGCTTCCTACCCATCCTTAAAAGCCTAAATCAAATGTTACCACTATGAAATGAGCACTCTCTCTCATCTCCTCTGTCAGCTTTTCTGTCCTTGGATTGCTCAAAGAACTTTAACATGCTTATGCATTATTGGGTATTAAATGTTCATGGTTAGCTGTGTTTGCATCTTATTCCTCCATTAGATTTTAAGGTCTAGGAGAATTGAATCTACTTAAAATTAATATCTCCATCAACACCAAGTACACTGCTAGCGAGCCACTCCCAATGGGCATTTAATGTTTCTAAGATGAATGGACATTGTAATGCTAACTATAGGCAGGGGAGAGAAGATACAGGTCATAGGAGCATAGATCCAGAACTAGAAAGGTCTTGACAGGTAGGCAAGGAGGCTGTGGCCCAGATGGCTTGATTTGTCCAAGGTCCACAGACAGGTGACAGAATGGAGATACGAATGTAATTAACAATCATATAATAACAAAATAAGAAGAGCTAGTACTTGCATGATACCTTAAGATTTGCAAAATATTTCACACGTGTTATTTCATTTGATCCTTATAACCCTGCAAAGTAAATGCTATTGTTAACCTCATCTTAAAGGTGGGGAAACTGAGGCAGAGGTTAAATGGCTTGGCCAGGGTCATACAGCTAGGAAGTGTCTATTGTGGGATTTGATTTCAGGTCTTCCTCGGTTTGGGTCCAAGGTACCACCTCACCTGGCTGTGCCCAATTCTACAAGCATTTATTAAGGGTCTACCAGATTCATGAATAATGGGTGGGCTGGAATCCCTAGAACAATTATTCTTATCCCACACCCATGCAACTTCTTTGAGGCAGATGCTGAGCTAGGCTCTGCCTCCAAAATCAGTAATTCTGTTCATCCACCTTGCCATCCCTGAGAATGTCAAGAAATTTAAAATCAATGTGACTGTGTTTGAGGATGAAACTTCCTCTTGAATTTTTCTATAGTATAAAAAAAAGCTTCTGACCTGTGACAGGAGTGTTAGGAGAGGCCAGAGTGATCCTGCCAACCTTCAGGGTAGCTTCTAGCAGCACTCCACACCACAACATGACTAACTCACTGGGTGTGGTAAAGGGTGGGGAATAGAGGCAGTGGCTGGCTTACCAGACAGTGCACTGGACCAATGTGTGGGGGAAGTAGGTTCTCCCCCTGATACTGTAGACTGCAATCCTTCCGAGTTCATGGTCACTAAAAAAATTAGTAAGACTGAGGTCACAAAATAAACACTCACTCAAGAAGCTTACATTCTAACAAGGCAGACAAGTGCTCGTACATGTGCTTGTCATTGTTCAGTTATATTTTGCTTGTGACTCTTTGTGACCCCATTTGGGGTTTTCTTAGCAAAGATACTGGAGTGGCTTATCATTTTCTTCTCCAGTTCATTTGACAGATGAGGAAACTGAGGCAACCAGAATTAAGGAAACTGCCCAGGGTCACAGAGCTGGTGTCTGAGGCTAGATTTGAACTTGGGAAGATGAGTCTTCCTAACTCCAGCTTGGCCACTCTACCCACTGCATCTCCTTGCTGCATATACTTATATATGTCAGTATATAAAGAATACTAAATGATTTGACTAACATAGGACATTGGGAGGGATCTCAGAAACTACCTAGGCAACCGCTTTATTTAACAGATAAGGTACACAGAGGTGAGATCACATAGGTTTGGGTCAGAGGACATGAAAATTATAGTCAATTCCATTGTAAACTGACTGATCCTGGGCAAGTCACCTAATCCATTTGGTGGCCCCTGGCAAACATCTATGACTGAGGTAGGACCTAAAAACCCCTATTCCTGACTCTAAGGCCAACGTTGCACAGCATGGTAAAAGGTCCTTATACAGTTTTCACTCTCACGGGAACAGCCAGTGAAAGGAGTAGGTAAGAGTGCCCAGCTTTCTATGGAGATGTTTGGGGTGCCAGGCAATAGCAAAGAGGACTGGTGCAAAAAGTTTGGCAGGAACAAAGACCAGCTATTATTTGAGTAAAAGAATGTTCAGTGATCAAAGGAACATAAGGTGTCCTCCATTTCTGGAAGAGTTTAGGTAAGTCCAGACAATGCTCAAGGACCATCTTGTACTGAGTTCTACACCAACATTCTTAGGAGGAATTGGTAAAAAAAAAAAAAAAAAAAAAAAGTAAAGTTGAACATGTTGGGAGGACAAGGCCTCCAGGAAGGGGTTGCTAGAGAATATATCAGGTAAAGATCAATCGACTCCACTGGGCATGTTCATCCTGGAATTGAACAAACTCAGGTGTCATATGAACCCTATTTCGAAGGAAAGCGATGGCTCTAATGAAGAAAGGAGATGTGACAGGTTCACCTTAGCAACAGGGGACAGAAATGAGAGAAATGAGGGGCAGATTTCTAACAACCATATGGAGAGACTTCCCTAAAAATGAGGACAGTGCAAAAGTAGAATAGGTCTTAGGAGATAATAATGTAGAGAACTATGGCCTCTCAGCACATATCAAGGAGCTCAAAGGCTATCTTGTCTAATATGTGCCTCAATAAGATTATTATCATAATTTACAACATATTTAAAAGATTCTTCAGCTGTCTCGAGATCAGTGAGAAGAGAGAAATAGCTCTTCCCAAGGCAGCCAGAGCACTTTGGCACAGCTTCTACAATGAAGAAGCGATTTCTGATATCGAGCCTGGGGAAGCCTCACTGCATGTGGATCTTTGCTCTGAGAACCAAGCTGCTGCACTTTATGCAACAGAGGAGTCACATAGGCTGGGGTGTGAGCTATAAGTGAGTGGGGAGTGACTTCTGGTAGGGAGCCCAATAGGGAATATTTACAAATCATTCAAGTTCTAAAGGTGCTAGACTATGTTGGTGGCTTATAAGTGGAGAAAGGGGAATGGACATGAGAGATGTGAAGGCAGAAGGGACGAGACTTGGCAATTGAAAAGGGCACATCGGTTGAGAATGATGCAACCTGTCCCTCTCGGCCATTTACATGGAACTCTACTCATTGGTGGAAATTATTTAATGCTCTGTGCCTCCAAGAAGGGCAGAGCTGGTAAAAGATCAGGAGAGAAGGGAGATTCTAGTCTCTCATCTTCCAGTTTTGAGAGAAAATATATTTCTAGACTCTCTTCAGGTCTCTGAAAGGAGAAAAAGACTGGGAAGAGGTCAAGATGTAGAAAACCTAGAAACTATAGTTCTGGTCATAAAGGAGCTAAAGTGTTCTGATCCAGCTTTAGGAAGTTGGGCAGGGCTAGGAAAGGGATTTATCACAGGCGCTTAAGGAGAGTCACATGCATAGTAATTCCCTATGGATAAAATCTACTTCAAGTACAAATAATGGTAAAAATTGAAAAAAAAAATGGGGACCGTTATGCTGACTTGCACACTAGGTCTCAAATTACCATAATTTTCTAATTTTATGACAGATATTTGGGTAAAATCCTTAGAGCCCATGAAAAGGCTTAGACTTGGTGGATTTAGTCAAAAAGACTATTCATACCCAAATAACAAGAAAAGCTTAAATTTCTAAGGAAGTGGTTTGTTTCATGAAGAGAGTAGATATTAGAGTTCTCTTGTGTCCAGATTCTCTAATGCTCAATGGAACATCATTATTGATTGAAACTAACTGGAATCCCTTCTTCCCCCTGCCCAATTCTAGCAGAATCCTGGAAACAAACTGGGACCCAGTATCTGCTCTGTTTCATCATTTATGGATCGTAGGAACCCTAATTTATTCACCCTTTGATCTAGATCTTGAGGTATTTGACTTTGGGGACTTCCCAATATACTACAAGGGTAGGAAGATGGATTGACACTAGAATCCAGCAAGAGGACAGGTATGTTTTCAATGCATGAGTCATACGTGCTAGTGTTGCAAGACACAGAAGTTGCCTTGTTAATCTCCAGCTATTTAGCTAAAGTTCCATGAATATTCCTCTATTGAGGACAGATGTTCTCAGAAATAATCTCAAAGAAATAC
>NW_027185852.1:20459250-20494287 GCF_028583685.1 Petaurus breviceps papuanus | reverse complement strand
GGAAGAGTGAGAGTGCCATAGAATTTTCTAGCACAGACTTACTCTGTCTCTAATGCAAGCCAACTTTTAATAAATTTTACTTTTCTTTGGCTGAAAAGACTCAAGTTGAATTTATGTGCAGGACCAGTGTGTTGGTATTTTGGGCTCTCCAGAACAACCCTAACCCTCTTAGTGGGAAACCTCTTTATTTTTATGGTTCCCTGATACCAAAAACACTGCTAATCTCAAGTTCTTACCCAGCCAGGAATGGAAAAGTACATACGCGTCTGTCTTTCCCTAGTACCTTGGAAGTGCAGTTTTGTTTTTTTTGTTTGTTTTGTTTTGTGGTTTTGTGTGTGTGTGTGTGTGTGTGTGTGTGTGTGTGTGTATTTTGGGGGGGCCTGACCTCTCAGGTCCCATTAGGCAAACAGCTAGGAGCCTCTTTTGTGCTCAGCCTGACCTCAGGTTTTCGGTCCTGTTTGCCCATGTCCGTGTTCTCCAAAACAACCAGAGTTTCTGAAGAATGGAAGATAAGGACAGACACCCCATCTGGAAGTGTAAGCCACATTCTTTCAATTCTCTTGGTGCTAGAGAACTGGGAAAACTTTGGGTCCTTTTTTGTGGGTTTTTTTGTTTGTTTTTCGAGGCTTACTCTCAAACCTTCCTTTATAGAGTAAGGGACTCAAGGCCTTATGCCTGTAGCTCCCAAAGTTCGGCTTTGGGTTGTCTTTTACAACATTGAAAAAAAAATTTAGTTTCTCTGGAGATCTTAAAAAGGAAACGCTGGCAGGTTTTTGTTTTGTTTTGTTTTTTGCAACACTGTTTGGCCTAGGTATACCTTAGAAGATGTTGAATTGTGACCTCTTTTGGGGACTTTAAAAGAGAATACTCTCTTGCAGTTAGAATCATACTGTTGCAGAGAAGGAAGATAGATAGAAATTGCCTACTTAACGGCTTTTGTTGAACAAGGTTCTCAGGAAAGACTGTGAGATGCTTGAAGCTAGAGCCCCTCCACAGAGGGGCAATGGGAACCAATTAAATGACCCTTTCCTATGACTTCAGCCCCAGCCCCTCCCCCCTCAGCAACCCCTGCTCAAGTCACTGAGGCAGCTCCCCAACACTTTTCCTCTTGGTTCCCCTTCCCTTTTCCTCTAGCCCAACACCCCTCATTTCCTGTTTCCTACACCATTCATATCTCCTACCCCTGAATCTCCCAGCATGACCCCTTCCCTCTCACAGACCCCTGCTCTGGTCCCAGCCACTGGTCAAGCTGAAGTGGCTTCCTCTGTGGCCCCTCCCCATGCCACTCTTCAGATGCCAGCTGACTTTCCCCCTTGCCAGCCAGATCCCCCAGTCTTGCAGTCTGATCCAGTTCAGCATGCAGAATTGTGTAAATTTTGAAATAGCATTTTTCACGAGTCCCATTGAGGACCTTGTCTTTGAAGTGAATTGTAAAGTGAACAAATGCTGAAGAAAGTGATGCCAAAAAGGTATCTGAGGGCAAGTGGGGAAAAAAGTGAACTGCAGGCTCTTTGGGAAACTCACGGCTGAGAGTTATCCTTGAAGAGTCAGGAATCCCATGAGAAGCTAGTGTTTGGTTATAGAGATTAGGTGAGTACATTGTGAAGGGGTGGGAGCCCACCTAACAAGTCATTCACAGTCATAAGGTGAAGGGCATAAATTTAGATCACCAGTCTTTTATTTAATATTTGACACTCAGGTAATGATGTGATGGCAACCAAGGGTTTAAACTAGTTGAGGGTAATCTGTTCTTGGGCAAAACTGGCATGTCCAAGAATGCCAAGTCTGACTGCCCCTGTGGGTCAGGCCTGCTCCTAAGTTCCTTTTTTAAGAATCTTTTTTGGTACAGAAGCTAGAAGACCCATTAAGTAACTAGAACTTTGGAAGCAAAGGAGGAAAATTAGATTCTAAGGTCCTTGAGGACAAGGACTCTCTTTAGCCTCTTTGTTTCCTTAGTGCTTAGCACAGATCCCTGAACATAGTGAGCACTTCATACTGAAGACGAATTATGGCTCCTGGGAAAATAAAGAAAAAGGCATAATCATGGATAGAAAAGTGAAAAATTTCTGATGAGTTAACTTGTCGAAAGAGCCAGGGGCTCAGGCTTCAGGAAACGTAAGTCATCTGTAATTCCTGACATGGGTAATTAGAGAAGGAAAACCTTTTAGACTGGACAACTAGCCAACCATCAGCACCAAGGCTCAAGCACACATCTCCCTGACCCTTAAATCTATAGATCTTTATTCTATGCCACAACTTTCATTCTCTCTTCTGTTAAATGCCAGCTGTATTTCCTTAGCGCTCATCAATTAGAATTTCATTCTCAATGTTCTTGAGTCCTAATGGCAAATATGCCTATTTTATTTTTAAAATTTCTTTATTTTTAGTTTTTAACATTCATTTCCACAAGATTTGGAGCTGCATTTTTCCCCCAGTCTTTTTCCTACCCCCACCCCAAAATAGCAGACCTACCGAATACCCCTTCCCCCAATCTGCTCTCTTTTATATCCTCCCCGTTACCCCCCTAACTTTCTAGTAGGGCAAGATGGATTTCTATACCCCAGTGCCTGTGTATCTTATTTTCCAGTTGTATGTAAAAACAAAACAAAACCAAAACAGAAAATTTTTTAAACATTTGTTTTTAAAACTTTGAGTTCCAGATTTTTTTCCCCTTCTTCCCTCCTCACCCACCCCCACTGGGAAGACAAGCAATTCAATATAGGTTGTACATGTGTCGTTGCCCAAATCATTTCCATAATAGTTGTATTGTGAAATACTATGTTTCCCTATCTAGCCCCTACACTTATTCAATTTTCTCCTTTGGCCCTTTTTAAAAATGTTTGTTTCTAACTACCCTCTCTCCCCCAATCTGCCCTCGCTTCTATTCTTCCCCCTCTTATCCCCTACCCCTCTATTTTCCTGTAGGGTAAGACACCCAATTGAGTGTGTATGTTTATGCCCTCCTTAAGCCAAATTCAATCATTATCAGATTGTCCCATTCCCTTTCACCTTCCTGTTCCCTTCCCCATCCATTGTAACAGTGTTCTCTTGCCTCTTTTATATGAGACAATTCAAGGTATGCCTATTTTAAGAGTATGCAAGAAATGGACAAAACCTGTTCTATGAGTTTGGGGAAACCATTTCCCAGAAATAGCAACCTTTGAGGTCCAAGAAATGTAGCCTGTTATGGCTGTGCCAATAAAGACAGGTTCTTAGTCTGATTCCATCTCAAAGGTAGGTCTCTACTTTCTTGTATCTCCATCCCACCTAGACATTCCGATTAGGTAAACTAGATACTGACCCCACCAAGATGGTCTGATGGGATTAAGGGAAAAAACCCAACCAGAACAGATTTGATCTTAGTCTACACTCCACCCCAAATCATCTTACACTTCACAATTCCTAAGGCAATTATAAATATGCTGATGTGGTTATTAATCACAAAATATACCAGGCTCTCTATATGGGCGATAGAACTAGAACATTTATTAAAATACCAAATGACTGAGTCCCAAAACCAGAATATCAAAGCCGTCAGAGTAGTTATGAAATTGGCACAGGTAGATAAAGTAGAAAGCACCCACATTCTCAAGCGTTTAAAACAGAACAGGCTACCTCAGGGCAAAGGTCTTCCTCTCCCCACTCACAGCAACTACTCAGCGTCCAGGAAGCATGCTCCCAGCAGCTCCAGCCCCTGGCAGTCCTCAGCAGGAGTCCTTAGCAGAAATTCTGGCTGGCTCAACAAGGGGTTCGCGTCTCCACCTCCACCTCAGCTGCTGCCACTGCCAGTCACCACAGGAACTCTAGCTTGGCTTCTGTTTCCTCTTGCCCCATCCCTTCCTGCTATGTCAGCAAGTCTAATGGGGCATGGAAGATCTCTAAATCCCATAACCCTTACAGTCCCTATCACTGAACCTCCCAAATAAAAAATAGAGTACCTGAGCAGCCTGACCCAGAATACTTCTTCAGCCATTTACTGCAGAGAAACATGCTTTTTTATTTACTATTTTTTTTAAACTTCATTTTATGTGGTTAGAAATTGTCTAACTCAGAATTTGCCATAGAGGTCATGCTGATCTCAGAAGCTCCCTAGCCAGGGAAGCCAGAGATGGTGGCAAGGAATTCTTAGATTCTACCCAGTTCTTAGGTTCACCCAAAACACAAGCTTTTTTTCAAATAGATCTAACAGTTTGACTTCAATAAAATTTTGCTGAGCATACTATTACTATTTACCTGCCGATCCATATTTCATGTACCATTTCCATGTACTGGCCCTCCAGTTGCTTGTCCTTAAGCCTTTGTCTGAACTCTATACAATATGAATTGCAAGGGAATTCTGGAGAAAGCCACACTCTCTTGTGGCTTTCTCCTCTACAAGTGACATAAAATAAATGTTTTCGTTTTTGAAATTTGCTCTCAATCTGTCCCACATCTGTAAAACCTTATATATGCATGTATTTTCCTTTTTTTCTGTAGAGTTGGTAGCAATTTGGCAACTGCCCATCAACTGGTACCAGTCATACTTTTTATCATCTAGTGTTCTCTTTTTTATTGCCCTCTAGTCCAAGTAGACCAGGGTGGGGATCTCCAGGAAGATCTTGGTACCTCTAGGCTGACAAATTCCCAACAAAGTGTATAGCATCAATGTCACCCTCCATGGAAGCATATGGGGTTTTCCGAAGAGTAGCCTAAACCCAACCTAGTCAAAGGATTGTCTTTTCCTGCACTCTCAGGCAATATTAAAGAGTCCCATAATAGACATTGTGGAACAAGGGTGGAGATTTAAAGGGTACTAGTGATCATACTGCATGATTCATTCTATAAAGGTCAGGATGTCATCAGGACCAAAGCACTCAATCAGAAGTGGGATGAGAAGAAAATTTATCCAGGAGCAACAACAACAAAAAAAACCACAGGCATGGGAGACGCTAGAAAAAATCTCAGAATAGATCTTGCAGAGTATATATCCATCCGTATAAGTTATATAATATATGTAATATACATTATCTTCCCTCAGGAAAGCACCTAGTTTCTATTTTAGCCTTGCATTTAGGCTTATCTCCCTTTGCTTTCATGCTCAGATCCACCAAGATCCTTTTTTTTTTTCCAATAATGAAAACTTTCTGTGACAAGAAGAAAAATGTAGTAGTTTGGAGTGGGATGGAGTGACATGGAGTCATGCCTGTCAAGAAACCAAAGGGAGACCCAAGGCTGTTTCATTTTGGAAAATAACTGCATTATCCATCACTGAAGCCAACTTTTCCCAGGAAGAAGGGTAAATTCAGAATAAAGGAAAAAGGTCATCACTCTAGAATGACAATAGTCTGAAATGGAATGTGATAAATTGGATTCAAAACATGGAAGATGCACTCTATTGAACTTAGGGGGAGTCCCATTTGAGATTTCAAGAATATTATACCAACCTCTGCCTGAAGTTTTTCATGTTACTCCCAAACAGACAATTCCCCCAAGCAATGCCTATTACCAGCAAGGAGAGCCAAATCACAGTCCAAAGGTAAAGGCAAACATCTCCAGCTTAAAGGACAGAAAAAATGAAACAAAACCTGAAGCAAGGGCTATAGGTCCAAGTGTTTTGGATTTCAGGTAGGAGACAGTTTGTGGAAGATGATGTAAACCAGAACATACAGTGGCCCAAGTGACTAATTTAAATCCAAGGCTAACTCTGTGGGCCTGCTCCAGGGACCAAGGCCTGTGGACAAAACCCAAAGTCCAGAGCTTCTTGGTAGGTGACTACCCAAGGAAAGAGCTAAGAGTCAGGATCACCATTTCTGTGGAGATTCCTTAGGAGATGAGACTGATGAGAGTGATCTTAGTCTTGCAGTTGCAAGTTCTGAGACCTGGGGCTGCAGTCCTTGTCCTCCATTAGGATGCTTATTTTTTATGGAGCATATCTTCCTTTTTCTTTAGTCTTAAGTCAAGTCAAACAGCATCAAGGCTTCACCAGGGCGTCAAGTTTATCTGTCTTTAAAAGCCAGAAGGATGGACACAAACGCTTTGGGGAAAATGGTCTTTAATACCCACTATGACAATATTTTCCCAATACATAACGCCCTCCTCAATTTCCTGGTTCAGATTTCAGCCCTTGAGGTCCAGGTCTCTCTGCCCTTGGACCTATCAGCACTGGTTTTTCATTTCCGAAAGTCATCAGTTCATTTTCTTCTTTCCTTCCTGGGATAGAAGAGTTGAGTTATGTAGTTCTTTAATTTTTGAATAGCGCAAGAATTTTCTTGAAGAAATAGTCACAGAGGCCCCTATAAAATAGCAGCTGAGCAATTTGAATTTTGGAAAGAAATGGTTTTTTTTTGTTTTAACCATAAGATAGTTACTCTTATCTCACTTTTGAAGACAAAGGAAAAGTAGTTGACAAATTCTTGAAATTTACTTGAAACTCTCAAAGAAGGTGGCAACCTTAAATAAGCTTTTTGATATGCAAAATCTAGAATACCTAGACATGAAAATAAAGGGACATTCCTTAAACAAAGCAGAAAGGAAGATCAGAATACACTTCTTTTGGTTAGTCAATGAATGGCACAATAAAGCTTTGGGGGAGTCCAAGTAGAAGGAAGGAAGGAAGAGAGGCATATCTGCATGATGGGCATCACAAATAACGAAAACAGGATAGAAGACTGGGGTGGAAGGGAACGATGTTTAAGTAACATTCTCACTTTCAATGAGGGAAAATGTGAGGAAATGAGTTCTAAAGGAAAAGAAAGGAAGAAAGAGACGTTACTAAATTTCTTTGGAGCACAGATGCTATTTTAATATTATTGTATACATACATATGTTAAGACACTTTTGGGGGAGTCAAAAATCAATAAACAGTATTGAAGAGGATAAATCCAACCTCACAATTATGACCCTTGTTCTCTTTATATTCAGTATCATTAGAAAAAGACTAAGAGTTGTATATTTCCAGGAGGTACCAAGGTCTGACTTCTGTTTAGTCCACTGAAATTCAATTGCATAAATTGATATTTTTAGAAATATTAACTAAAGTTTTGCATTTCAGCACACTAAAAAAAATTAGAAAGTTCAGGGTACGATTGTTGATTTAGAGGAGTCTTGGACTGGCCTCCTGATGAGAGCTCTATTTGCCACAGCGCTGGGCTGCTTTCAACACTGTTGCCTTAGAATAATCTCCAGCTTCTTCTATAATCTTCCAGTAATATTGAAGAAGACAGAAAGAAAGGGGCAGAGACCAAAGGAAAGGTTATTATGTGGCAACGGGAAAGAGGAAGACTCGATCCTCCCAGAGGGCAAGTCCTTCCCAATCCAACTGCCGTCCACATCCAACACTGCTGTTACAACTCTAGGACAGATAAAGCTAATAATGATTTTTTAAAAATAATCTTTTGTACAGCTCTCTCTCCATCCCCTTCCCTCTATGACTGGAATGTTCTACCTCCTTCAATCACTTTTTAGATTCTCTTTCTTCAAAGTTCCATTCAAAAGTCACCTGAGGTTTCTCAGAAATGTCAAGGAAGAAGTTCCCTCAGACCCCCAAATTACCATCCATGTCTTTGTCTTGCTAACTTCTTCAGGGCAGGGAATCTCATTTTTGTCTTGGTATGCCCAGTACCTGGCACATAATAGGTGGCTAATAAATGTTTATTTTTGGAAGTGGTTTCTGGTCTTAAGTTCTCTCTCAATTCTCTCTCATGCCTCAACATGATGATGGAGAACTGCCCATCTGAATTCTTTTCCTCTAATAAAATCTTTTATTTCATCCTATGGGTATTTAATGTTCTGCCTTATATAATCACACTTTGCCTACAGGATGATTTGCCCTAAATTGTCATTGTCCGCTATGATTTTACCTTGGGAATTCCTTATGGTTGGCTTGTCTGCATATGAGAATGTTGCCCCTCACTTCTTTGGCATCTAAGATGCAGAACTGGATGTAGCCTTAGGTGTGATACCAAGAAATTTCAACCTACATGCTCAGGGCTGAAACATTCAAGCCATGTAGGAGATTGGAAACCCCCAGTTCACTTCTTTGAGGAGGTAAAGTATATTCTACTTTAAGAGAAGGGTCTGCTGTCAATATCTGTAGAGTTGTGAAAGCCAGAACCATACCTGGGAATTTTGGTCCTGAGGGCAGATTTTGTCAAGCAGCCAGAAGAGAGGGCTTTTAAGGGCTGATTGCTCTTGTGTTTGGTTGAAGTCAAGTAGGTCTGAGTTCTACAAGACAGGCTTGAGTCACTGAGAAGTCAGTGAGCTTGTAAAAACTGGGGTTGGGGTCTGGAAGATCAGACATATTGAAGCCAAGGCTGAAGGAGAATAGCATGGAAGTCAATACATAACAACAGCCAAGGCATGGAGGACAGAAAGGTGTTTGAAGAAGAAACAATGGCATCAGGGGGAAGGACTAAAAGGCTAATATCAACTCATCCTCCCAGCCTTGTTCATCAGGACATGCAAGAGGTGACAAGCTAAGCTTGCAGAAGGCGATAAAGGAGATGATGCTTTTATTCTGCTTGTTCCAGAGAGTCAAAGATGATGAAAGGCATGAAAAGGAAAACTTGAAGATCATCAAGTGAAAGGAACTTTAGAAATCATCTACCCTGCTGTCATGTTAATGAGGATTTGAAGATCTTTCCTGATAGGCAGAATGTAACCACATGGAGCCTGTGGTGGGAAGGGTTTGCTGAATGGGTGGAACAGGGAATGAGTCAGAGCAGTTAGGATAGAGGGAGAGAGAGGATGCAGGCAAGCAGACAGCTAGGATTGTGAGTGTTTGTGGGAAGGCCTGAGCAAGGGGAAGGCTTTAGGAGAGTGTCACTTCCTGCAGTGATAACATGTATCAACTTCTTTGTTGCTATGATGAATTCAGTTTTCTGGTGCTGGGATTTGGCTTTGTGGAATTTGAATAAATGTGTTTTTTTTTTTTGCTTCTGTCTTCTATATGGAGAGTCTGTTATAGTTTGCAATTCAGGAACCACACTGGCATATTCATAGTCATTGCTAGTGCTGTAAATATTGCCTTGACAATATACCAGCCTCCCCTCATTTTACATATGAGGAAACTGAGGATATGAATAAAAAAAGTGACAAGTGGCAGAGCCAGGGTTCAAACTCCAAATGCAGTAATATTTCTTCTTTACCACAAAAGAAGATTCTAAAGGTACAGGAGGAGAGTGAATGAGGGAGGGAAGAGCTGAGGTCACTGCTGCAGGATGGCAGATGGGTGGCAGCAGTGGTCTCAGTCACTAGTGAGGAACTGTCGCTACTGCTCCCACCTGGTTTTTACCAACACCCTAGGTCACATAGCACATTAGAAGAAGAGGGGGCACTCAACCCTGCCCTGGCAGGAAGACACCCAGAGAGAAGTGTATGTCAACCAAGGACCCTGAAGAGGAGGGGGGGAAGAAGAATTCCTACTTGCCTCAGGATGTAAGAATTTGGTGACACAGCCCAGTAGCCTCATGCTAATTCTAGTTTTACGGAAAACTCATTCAAACAAGATGCTAGGCAATCAATCCTTAAGCCCAGCTGACTAAATATCTGTATCCTAACTCATCACCAGATTCCTATTTTCCATTCTCAGTTACCTCTAGTGAATCTAAAGACTCTTGGCCTCAACCTCAAATATCTTCTCACATAATCACTTTGGAGTTCAAAGAGGCCTCAGTAGTCATCTGGTTCAATTTATGACTCTCTCTCCCCCCAAAATATAATCCAATAGAACTGGATAGGCCATCACAAATTTTGAATAGCTCAACATCCATTATATTCTCATTTCTTCCCAAGAGACTCTAAAACTCCCAGAAAACTGGGTGGTGATAAGAGGGAGAAGGTCCAAGACAGGGAGAGTGTCAGAGAGTAGAGCAGGGATCTAAGAAGAGGCTATTACTTAAGGAAGAACTAGAAATGTGAGGTCTTAACATTTCTTGTTCTGAGGGGCTCCTCATAACCTTTGTGAAGTCACACGCAAGAGGCTGCAAAATGAAAGTCAATATGAATTGCACTGGACTTTCCCTTAAAATGAGAAATGATAGAAGCAGATGGCGTACTACACCAAAGACCTAATGACCATGAATTCCTCCAATTAAAGGATTTGGGGGATTTTCCCCTCCCTTCTGGAAGGTAGGAAGACAAATACAGCCACAGTGAATATGAAGAATGAGAATAGGAAGAATAAAATATTTAAAATCAGCTTATATCATGAAACGTAATCCCAGAAGATACAGTACTTTGACTCCTGGGCAGAGGTCCTTAGAGGACCTATAGTCCTATTAAATCTTAGTACTTGAAATGACCTGATGAGGATCATGTAGAATTGTTATGAACTCCAGAAAAGTAGATTGAAAGGTTGGACTTGGTTTCCTGCTGTCTCTGTCTACTCCAAATCTAATTGCACATCTTCTCTGAAGAGATGAAAATGTACTAAGACTTCTTGAATAAATGGTTATTCATTTTGGGTAATAGATACTCCATGAAGCTTTCCCTAAGGGTTCCACAATGGGTGTCCCCGTTATTTTGCCTAATTTCCCTTAAGGTGTCCTCATAGATCATCAATAACAGCTTATTTTTTTGTACCTTAAAGTTTGAGCTCTTTTCATCTGCTATCAGCCATGCACTTTACCAAGGATACCACAGCTCAAATCCTATGATCAGTTCTGAACGCCACAGTTTAGGCAGGACAATGATGGAGAGAATCCAGGAAGACAAATAAAATATTGAAGGTCATTCTATCTTATCTCCTGAGGGTATAGGAACAGTAAGTTCCATCCACCTCATCTCCTGAATCAGTGGGTCCCCACAATAACAATCTAATATTTGGCTTCATTTAAAACAAGGATTATGTTTCTACAACTCTTACTATTAATTGCAAGTATGTTAAGGCCAAGTCAGCCTCCTTCAAGATAATATAATATAAATGTGTAACATGTAATATGTCAATATAGAAATATTTGTAAATCCCTAAACAGATGTTAGCTATAATCAAAATACAAGATGGTGTTGAGAATTATTAAACAAAAGGGGTCAGGGCTAGGTGGTGCAGTGAGTATTAGCACTGGCCCTGGAGTCAGGAGGACCCGAGTTCAAATCTGGCCTCAGACACTTAACACTTACTAGCTGTGTGACCTTGGGCAAGAGGCTTAACCCCAATTGCCCTCCAAAAAGCAAAATACAAACAAAAGTGGTCATGACTTCTGCCTAGGGAGATACCCACTCAATGGGCATATTTTGCCACTTTTTATGTTGGAGTATTCATATTCTCCATGGTCACTTTCAGTTACCAAAGGGATTTGCCTCATGGTTTCAGGGTATTGCAGCCAGCAGCTAAGCTAAAAAAAAAAAAATAGAGTTTACACAGACAATAACCTTACCCACAGTCCTCAGGTCTAAGTCAAAGGAGAAATAGAACCAACCCCACAAAAAGTATGCCAGGGAATGTAGAAGTGACAGATTTTCACAATGCTGTTCATGGCTCCGAGTCTGACCTGGAGTACTCCATAGGAAAATGACTTCCATCTGCCTCATCTACACAGTACTCCTGGTGCCATAACGCCCAAATAGGAATGACACTGTAATGGCAAGCAAAGAAGTAGTTGACTAAATAGCTGAACCAAGGTGTTAACACCTTGGTTCAGTTCTAGACCATGATTGCATCAAGTCTTTGTTGAGGAGCAGAACTTGTAAACCTCGCAACTGTGAACCCTAGAACTTGTGAACTCCTGTTGTTGATGCACCAGGAAGGGGAGGAGCTAATGTCCATGTACTAGGAGAGGCCCAGACTGGAGAGAACAGAACTGAGTAGAATTGAGAGGAACTGAGAAGAGAACTCTTGTGGTAGCAGAGTAAAGGAGAAAACTTGTGATATCCCAGCACTCTATATTTGTCCATTCTGTCTGTGTTGATGTTTTTCTGTGGTACTTTCTACAGAAGCCCTGGGACCTTACTAGAAGCCCTGAAAGACTGTTTTATGATTGTATGTTAACTTAAGCCCTAGAGGAGGGTTTTGGAGGTCCTGGGACTTTGCTGATGATTTGTGTTGACCTCTTGGACCTTGCTGGTGGCTGCGTATTGATTTCACAGGCAGATAGTCAATTGATGATCATGCCAGCAATGTGCATGAATGCTATTGTGGCTCTGTTAAGCTTCATCTTCCCAGAAACAGAAACTGCAAAGGACTGGAGGTGGACTGGGCACACTATTGTGGCTCTGTTAAGTTTTGTCTTCCCAGAACAGAAACTGTGAAGGACTTAAGGTGGACTGGGCACTGTGAACTTCAACACGGAACAGGAACTGAATGAGGAGCTGGACAAGATGCTGAGAGTTGTCTGGCTTTGAATCCAGGTGACAGTTGGATAGATTTGGGCAGGAGCTGGGACCATGGAATCTGACAGCCAGCCTTAAGTCAAGATGAAAAGACCTCTTTCTAGGGTACCTAATGCTGACTGAGAAGATCATGATTTGCTGTGACCTAGGGGTGGAGAACTTTGACCTTTGTACTCCTTAAGGATGATTGAGTTAAGGATGTACTAAATGATTGCACTTTGGTATAAATCAAAGTAGAGTGTCACAATGTTATAGCATAACAAGTTATCACCAAATTGGTCACATAGTTTTCACCAATATTTTGCTTTAATTTACTGCTGAATAAGTAGAGAATTCACTATACTATGGAATCAGAACCTTGAAGCTGTTCACAGCAGCAATCCTCTGGAAAGCTGCTCATGCTTGGCTTTACAGACATGATGCAGAAATCTCTTAAGAAAAGTTTCATATGGCCATAAATTATTCAAGGAAGCAACTGAATGTTCTCAGAGAATATCCCTTGAAGGATACGACTTTTGGTTGGGAGACTTGAAGGATAAATCAGAATTAGATGTATTTTATATCCAGATGGCTACACTGGAAAAAATGAGACACACAGAAGAGGGAGAACGCACAGAGACTGAAGTGGACAACCAAGAAACAGGACAGCAAAGCCAATTATAATTTGATAGGTGTGTTTATTAACCAGCTGGTGACTGCCTCCCAGTAGGTAACACAGCCCCAAGTCTTCTGTAAGATACACTTACATAGAGTTAGGTGTTACTAACAGAGTGTGGTTTCAAGGCGGGGTGTAATGTCGTTAATGCCATTTCTAGTGAAGCCTTGATTGCCTAGCAAAGCCCTGGATACAAACATAAACAGACCTATATCTGGGGCATGTTTTCTAGCAACACAGGTGAAAACTTCCTTCACTATTGTAGCCTATTGGGTGATTTCCAGGGACCCTGGTAGAGGCCCTTTCTGGCAGGTTCAGTGGGCTTTGGTATATAATTTCTGATGAGCATTTCACTTGCCCCTTTTTCTTGTTCATAGTTGAAAGTCAGACTCAACTGAGTCCAGGGGACTATTCTCTTGCACTAGGGCTATGGTACCCACTGATGCCGATCCTGCCATACCAAGGCCAACTAGGATAGGTACTAAAATGGGGGCTGCCAGCAAAAAGGTGTTCTTGCATACAAGCTGTCAGAAGTGAAGCTTGGGTCCGAGGAACTTGGGGTCTACCAGAATGCTGCCCGAGTCTGCAGGGGTGATGGTAATGGGTAAAACAGTGGGGCCATCCAGGGTTGGATAGCCACCAGGAGGTGGGTTGAAAACCTGATTCCTCAAGGTGTCCCAGTTTTCCAATCCTGTTTGGTCCAATCCAAAACCCTGATGACAACTGGGTTACATGACTTAAAGGTATTACAATGAAATGAAATGTGGTGGTCACAGCTGCCACCGGAGACCCAGTCAGCAATGGTTACACAATCCCAATCAGCAGCACAGTGATATTTTCCCTGTCCCCCACACTTGGGGGACCCATCCTCAGGGCAGACATATGACTGGGTGGACCAAAGGCTGCTTTTCCGCCCACGTCTCCACAAGCAGCATCATTGGTTCCCGCAGAATACATGCCTGTATAGGGAAACAACATGAATCTGGGGCACAGTGATCAAAGAAAAAGGGTGGGCTGGCTATGAGTTACATTCTTAGCTAGCAGAATCCCATCAATTGTCTTAGTAAGAGTGCAACAGTACAAGGTGGGAGTATAGGAATTGGAACCAGCCAAAGGCAGGAATGCCAGGAATAGGAACATCAGGACAGTCTCAATCTTCAGTTGTAAGTCACCAGAGGGGTAGATTCACACTTTTCTTCCCGGCCACCTCAACAGCGGAGTGGTCTGGTACATCACTCATACTGCATCCTAGATGTTTCAGAGAGCTTGGAGGGACTTGAGAAGTAAATCATTAACAGTCATACATAACAGCATTCGTCACCCAAAATACAATAGAAGGTGGGGTGCTGAACAGAATTTCAAAAAGGGGAATGAATTTTACACATAATCTTCAGTTACAAATGTTAACACTTGCTTAGATGATGGAATAACTACGAATTAAGATTAAAACAGCAAGTTCTTTTCTGCTTTACAATTTGTTACATCAATTCAGCAATAAACATGTCTTGCAAAAGGAGGTTTTAGTGGGTCTCTTAAAATTACACTAGAGATTTTAAAAATTTCTTCTAAAAGTATCTTCCTTCTTCAAAACAGTTTCAAGATTTATAAATGATCACTAAACTGTTATTAAGAAAATTAGTTGAAGACTTTTAAATGATCTTAAGCAGTTTATATAACTTTCTGTACATATTCTAATTTTAGATGAAAAAATATTATTAGATTTTCCAATAAGCTAACATGAAAAAGCTCAAATCTTTTACTGATTTCTTGCTCTGAGCATAGAGACCTGTTATAGAGGGAAAAAGCTGGGACCTGTGACATTCCAAATGTGACAGGAGAAAACGTCCTTAGCTCTGTATAAATTCAGGTATAGTTACAGATATCCAACCAGGCAGCATCTGTTCCATCTCATAGCTAAACTCAGCAATAGGTGGGAAACATTCCTTTTCAAAGGAACCTCATGGGTAAACTGAGCCAGGAGGGATCCCATCCCAGACAGAGGCTAAGATTGTCCCTTCAGCTTTTACCAAATGTAGACTTCCACCTGTTGACACTACAGATCACATTCCTCTGAGTAGCTAGTGGCATTTTCTCTCAGACACTGATTTAATACAGAGAACTATACCCAAATTCACACTCAAAATAAAATTTAGTTATGGTCCCCAAGTGCTTTTTACCTTTAACAGTGTTTTACCAATTACAGCTCATAGCCAGTTATAATTATTTCTATTCTCATGGGGTTTCAGTAAATAATAAAGATTTATCAGATTTTGTAATGTAAGGAATTTCTTTTACCATCCTTCTAAAATATAAAAGCCAATTTATAAAAATTCTTTTTACTAAAACACGTTCCTTTCTCAGGCAGAATGACCTTGCCTGGAGATAGTTTCTAGGGGACTTGACAGTTTTACAACATAGGAAGATTTATACGAATTGTAAGCAGGAGAGACTGTTCAGAATGGGCAAAACGAGTCAGAGAAAAGTTTTCATCCAGTTAGTTTCCTCCCTTCCACATACAGTAATCAATTAACAGTTATAGGTTTTAGCATTAAAATAGTAGCCCAAAATAGTTAATAGTTTTAGAAGTTTTTTTTTCTAAATAGCAGATATACACATTACAGGTCAGGGTTATCAGAATCAATAAAATAACACTACTGATTTTACTCCTCATTCATTCTCCTCATTTCTCCTCAGGTTTTATAATATACAGTGTAGAAATACAACAATAACAAACTGCAAGATGACATTGATGTCATTACATTTCCAAATTACATATGAGAATGATTGATCTTACCAAATGAAGAGGCTAGTTGACTTATGACCTCATTTTCTCCTCCCTTTTTCTCATCTCCCCATTTTACAGATGAATTGAGACTCAGGGTTAAATGATTTTTTACTAGGTCACACAACCAGTCCAGTGCAGAGTTTGAAACATACTGTTTCTCACTGACAAGTTTTTTCTCACTTTTCTGATTTTCTCTCTTTCATCTTTCTCTTAGCTGTACCTCGTGTTTTTCTCTTTTTGCTCTATATTCTGGGGTGTTTTCTCCCTGGTCCATTGTTTTCCAGGAGTCCTTAGCAACCTTCTTTAATTCCTTGGCACTGGAACAAGCAAAGGGATCATTTGCAGCAAGGGAGAGACGTCTTAGATGGTACTGAAGTTGGGGCTTCATGGTACAGAGTGAACCCTATTTCAGGGGAAAACCCTCCATTTTTCCAAATTCATCACGCTCAAAGCACATTATCAGCTTATACTCTATCAAATAAACCTCTATACCCTGGATATGGGGTGATAGAAAAAGGGCACTGCTCAACTGGGGAGTGCCAGGAGATTGTAGCCTGGAGCATTGAGGAGAGGTTTTGGGAAACTTGAAGTAAAAACTTCAGAGGCTCTACTTACTTAGAAGGATGGGCTTTGGGGTACCTGGGGATCTAAATCTATTGCTAGTGGGAGCTAGGCCAAGTACCCTTTTACTAAACTATTTTGTCTGTGGAAAGAATATAATTTTACTTTAGTAGCTCAGATGTATCTCAGGCTTAGTATATGGGATAATGATTAACTTGTGTTTGTACTTTTGTTTCACAAGCTTCTTTTGCCTTGTCTAACTGTTCCCATGTAATTTAAAAAAATATTCCATTCCAGGGATTTAACCTTTCAGGTAGCAGATGACAAGCCCGTGTAGCTCCGATGTAGCTACTGTACCTTCCCCCCTTTTTCTTTTTGGAGGAGGTTAACTAAAATTAACTTAACTGCAGCCCCAGCTCAATTATAGCCAGGACAACAGGGAGAAAAAAAACCTTAATGGTTCAAACCTCTTACTGT
Source organism: Petaurus breviceps papuanus (assembly GCF_028583685.1). Lineage (NCBI taxonomy): Eukaryota > Metazoa > Chordata > Mammalia > Diprotodontia > Petauridae > Petaurus > Petaurus breviceps. The sequence continues at coordinate 20,477,503 of NW_027185852.1, read as the reverse complement.
ATTCTCAGCTCCATCAGAACTGGATGACAGGGAGGGCTCTGTAGACCTAGCTAAGAAGAACTGGGACCACAGGGAAGAGAATCTTAGCACTATTGTGGCCTATTAGGTGTTTTCCAGGGACCCTGGTAGGGGCCTCTTCTGGCAGGTTTAGGGGGCTTTGGTGTATAATTTCTGGTGGGCACTTCAATACCATATCTATAGAATTGTAAAGGGCTTTCCCATAGAAGGTGAGCCTTGTCTTTTTCGATTTAGCAGCAAAATTTGATACTACATGGAATAATAACTTGTCCAGATTTTGTCCAAGGACTTGGCTGGTCTCAGTTAATTTCTCAGGATCTTAGAAAGAAATCACATAATAGGGAAATTGGAAGAGGTCAGGAAAAGGTAGGAGCACTAGCCCAAGACAACAATTACTCCCATAATCCCAACCCTACCACCTTCACCCCCCCACACCCACACATACCCCTGCCTTTTTGATCTGACCATTGTGTTCCCTTGTGCACCTGGGGAAAAAGCTGTGAGGACAATCTTCACATCAATCTAGGGTTAAGCCTACTGGCTTAATTTTCACATTGACCTCATGGACTGACTCAGGAATAGTCAGGTGGGAAATATTCCTTTTAAAAAGAACAAATTGATACTGCACAGCTGGAATCTCCATCCAATTTGAGATTGCCCTATCTGAAAGATACCAGTCTCTATTTACTCTGCTTATGGTTATCATCTCCTTATTCTTTTTAGCCTTTGTTTAATCTTTTTGCTAGATTTGTCTCCTCCAGGTTTAGTGCCCTCCACTTGTAGATGACTGATTGCTTAGGCTGGACATTACCCTCTGTCTGAGACCATGATACATCACCCCTGGACCCGGCCTTGACCAAACTCCAGATATGGCTAAGGATAAATTGACCATCATGAGATGAGAACACAATTTGGAGGACAGATACCATACTAGATTGAGACTAAGATTGTTCTCACAGTTTTTGTTCCCTGCAGATGCAAACCTCTACCTGTTAACATTATGGGATCATATTCCCTCTGAGTGGCTTGTGTTATGTATTGGCTTCTGTATTGCACAACTCCACTATCATGGCCTTATTCATGATAAAATATGAGCTAAGAACACAATTTGTAATCATCTTCTCCTGAATAAACAGTTACAGTATTATCTCTTCCTTGTACTATAACCTCCACAGCCTTTGGAACATTGTCTGGCTTCTGTTCTACCCATGCCTCAGCTCCCAATTCTATTTGTTTGTCAGGTGCATCAGTAGAAGCAAACCCTTCTGCCTCCTCTGATAATCTTTTCAGAAAGAGGGTCAGTCTTCATAAGGGGCACCATTTCACAAGGAATAATAATCACTTGAACTACTCTATCATTTTTATAAAACTGTGTAGGTTCTTCACCCAAATTTTGGAATTCCATGATAATTTCTCCTTGATAGTCAGAATCTATTGCTCCAGCTAACACATATATCCTTGAGCTGTCGATCCGAATTTAGGTAATATCTATCTAAAATAATTCCTAGGGATTCTCATATGTACCCCAGCAGGGACCTCCCCCATTTCTTCCCCATCCAACAAAAAGTCCTCCAAACAATGTAAATCACATTCAGCTGAAGAAGATGCTCCTGGATACAGTTCTGAGACATCTTGCCCCACAGTTCAACACTCAATACTTGGAAGCTTATGTGGATTGCTGCTGTCCAGTTTGAAGATTTGGGATCATTCTGGCCAGAGGTACACTTTCTCCCAATGGTCCATTATTCAAATTACGTAAAGCAGTGAACAAACCCATCTTTCCAATGTTGATAAGAATTATTAGAATTCTCAACTTCCTTAACTGCTCCTTCAATAACCTGTTTGTTCTTTCAATCAACCCACATGCTTGTGGACAATATGGAACATGATATATCACTTCCACATTGTATATATTAAACAATCTCTCCACTTCATCACCTTCAAAATGTGACCCATTATCACTTTGAATCTGCACTGGGGCTCCACAACAGACTCACGATATCTAGAGAGCTACAGGTGTTTTTCTGGGTTGCATTCTTATAAGGACAAGTTGCCAATACAAGTACATATAAATTCACATTCTCTATCTTGGGGTAGATGACCAACATAATCTATTTGCCAAATTTGGGCTGGGACTTTTTCCCATTGCTATTTCTCCACAGTTACTACCTGAGGAACAGTTCAATCCTTTTTCCAGTTGACATGACATTCCTCTGCTGCCTGTTTTAACAATGAATGTGGGGGTGGCTAGGTGGCACAGTGAATAGAACACTGACCCTGGAGTCAGGAGGACCTGAGTTCAAATCTAACCTCAGACACTTAACACTTACAAGCCATATGACCTTGGGCAAGTCACTTAACCCCAATTGCTCTGTTTTCCCCTCTGCAAAAAAAAAAAAAAGTGAATATGAGATACTAATACCCCGATCTTGTGCCCACCTGTGTGTGGCGTGGACCCCCCAAAGACCAGATGTCTTTGATGTCTGATGGACCCATTTTGCTAGTATTGGATCGTCAGTTGGTCTCAGACAATGACAAGTAGCAATCCTTGCCAGTTTGTCAGCATGTGCACTGCACCTTCACCTTGGTGTGGTAAGGGACACGTGAGCATCCACACAAAACACTGTCAAATTGGTAACTAAAGATATCTCATACATCCTCCCATAACTCTGCCCCAAACTTGTTCACCTTGAACCTCCTGATTTTGATTTCCCTACATCAGCATTCATGTAGCCAACCCATTAGCTACAGCCCATGAATCAGCAAACATGACACTGCTTAGTCTGTTCTAATAGTTTGATAGACTGCCACAAGTCCAGGATGTTGACCACTTCCACCCATCCCAGCACCTTCCAAAGTTTGTCTAGTAAATGAGCTACAGGCCACAGCTTTCCAATGTCTCTGGGGCCTAAATATTTCACTGTCCCATGGTTCAGGGTATGTACCATTTCCCTCAGTATCCACATGAGCCATGGTTTCACGCAAAGCAGAATCTCCACCCTTACCTGTTCTAGATCTGCTCTGGATGCATCATTTCCATTCAATTATGCTAGCCTCTTGTGCATGTCCAACCCTGTGGGAAAGCTGGGGCACTCACCACCCAGCCATCATTGGGAATCTAGACCTCAACACCACTTCATGGTTCAGAGTTAATATCTCAGGCCCAGCATGCAGCCAACAACTGCTTTTCAAAAGGGGTATATTTGAACTCCAGATGCAGGGAGTTTCCTAGACTAAAATCCCAAGGGCACATCTTGGTCCACTGTCCCTGCCATAAACTCTAGCCTGCATATTCATCCTGCAGTTACCTGCAATTCTACTGAGCCAGTCTGCACAGACCACACATCTAGGGCCAATTGCATAGCAGCCCTGACCTCCTCAAAACCTTCACTCTGCTCAGGTCCTCAGTCAAATTCACATTTCTTTGTAGTAACCCCATACAAGGATTTCAGAATGTGTCCTAAATATGGTACTGTAATAACAATGGAATTTAAAGATCCCCCTGTATCAGCTTGGTTTTCGGGTTGAGTGTTGAAACCCAGAGCTTGTGAATATCCCACTTGTGGGATGGACTTGTTGATGTGAAGAGAGAGAGTTGAACTGGGAGAAGCTGGTGCCATGGATTTATAAAGAGGCCCAAGCAGAGAATGGCTCCAGGGTAGATGATCTTTGTGCTCTCCACTTCCCCTTTTGTAATTCAGTTGTGATCCAGAGGTGGGAAACTTATGACTTTTTTGTGCTCTGTGACTGACCAAATGAATGTACTTTGCTTATGATTGGAAACTAATCTCCATTTGAGAAGAGAGACTTTGTGATTGACTGAATGAATATACTGCCAGGGTGGAGTAGTACTTGGAAATTATTGAATCACCCTTGGTGAATGCTGTATTTTGATTTTCTCTGTTCTGTGAATGCTTTGCCTTAATTTGTCACTGAATAAAATAGAGTTACTATGCTGGTATTCCAAACCTTGGAAGTTGCAGCATACACATCTAAGATGTTAGATCTCTTGTGGAATTCCACCTTTCCTTAAACAAGGTACCAGGGTCTGAGATAAAATAATTCTCTACAGTCACTCATCACCTATAAAGATACTGCCTGCTTTGTCCTGTGAAAACAGACCTAAGAAAAGACCTCTTGGGGTCTACAGCTATGAGGCACCCAGTGTGTTAGCTCCTAAGAAGCTAGGTACCAGGCCTCTGTGACTTCAGCCAGTCTTCCTTCACCTGTTTGTAGCCAACCAATTTCAGACATACATAATGAGTTCAGGAAGCTCCATCCAGTAACTACACCATGCTTCAGGATCTTGCTCCCTAGTGCTGTTTATTTATTTTATTCCTTGTTAAGAATTACATCACTGCAAGGCTTCATAGCAATGCAAAACACAACGGAGTGAACCGATAACAACTGTATCACCAAGGTTGTTGCTACAATTTCTAGGTAGCTCCATTTTCCAAATGGCAATAGTGGGTTTATTCATGTAGGTCCCTAGCATTTCAGGGATTGGCTGGAAGGTCCTCTAGAAAGTTCTGTTTGAGCAGGAACTACTGCAATGACTTAAAACTATTATATGCTTAAAATGTATGCCTTGGAAAGTAAACATGACTAAGGAGAGACCCTCCCAATATTGTTTCCGGCTCTCAGGGGGCTACCTGAAGTTGTTTTTTAGGGAACAACTTCATGTGCTTATTACCCATCCAGAAACATCTAGGGGCACCTTTGATTTTCTATAACAACCAGAAAAAGGTCAAACTTTTACTTATGATAATTATCTAAGGTAGTTTGAAAGAAAGGTTGGAGCTAAATTGTGTATGATGGGGTGATTTTACAAAAGGAAAGGAAAATGTAGGAAAAGATAAAAAGTAGAAATTATCCCCTAATGACCTCAGGGGGTTGAATCTGACAAAGAGGTTGATGGTAGGAAGGAAGAAGGTAAACTCTGTCCACTAAGCAATATGAAGCCTTAGCTTCTCACATGTAGTAAATACTTAAACAACTGATATATACACACACATTTCACTTTAAACATCATTTAATACGATCTTCCTCCAACATGAAGATCTATATTTGCAGGTGTCATGTTAAAATTGACAAGTTCTGGCACTTAATGCAATCATGAATCTAAATCCATGACCTATAAAGGTTATCTGATGGTACTTGCGCACACACATACAAGCTCAGGCTTACCACTTGTCCCTGACCTCTCTCCCTCACATTCTCAACTTTCCTGATGGCCTCAGATGAACTTTCCTGCTCAGTTCCATCTACAATTCAGAAAGGCTAATTGGCCAGCTGTAGAGTCAAGATGCTGTCCAAATTGGTGGTGATGGACAGCTCTAACGTGGGCAAGAGTGCACTAATCATTCAACAAGACATAAGTGAAGACTTGTACTGCACCTAGTTGGTAGTGAATGGCAAGCCCTGCTAACTGGACATCCCAACCATGACAGGCAGTGAACAACCAGAGTTCATGCCCTGGGTGGAGGCCTTCCTCTGCATCTAATGCAGTGGATGAAAGTCCTTCCTGAATGTGAACATCTTCTGGGACCAGCTGTGCAGGATCAAAGGACACAGACCCCATTATTCCCCTGGTCCTGGTGGCCAAGACTGAAAGGGGGCCAGCTGCCTAGGGTCACATAGGTAGTAAGCAGAGGATCAATTTGAACCCAGATATCAACTTAAGTATTCAAGGGCTCATAACAAAAAACTGGAATGAGTGGTCAAGGCAATGAGCTTCCAATAGGCCCAGAGATCAATGAAAAGCACTTCTAACTTCTGTTAAAGGAGACTAAACCCCAAACTTCTAGAAACAGTAGCTATATCCTTATTTGACACACTCCAGAGTTCTTGCCCCATGTCCCAAGATACGCTTAGAAATGGAATTTAATAAGGGCCCTAATAATCAATGGCAGGGGAGGCTCCCCTTATCAATAGCTTATCTTGGTATTCAGATGTGCCATTTAACATGGCTAGATAGGCCGCCTGTTTTTGCACTGGAACAAATTTATAGATGACAGAAAACTAGGAGGGACTGTCAGATATCATGATGCCCAGGACAGGATGCCAGTCCGTACCAAAAGGTCTGCATGGTCAAATGTGGTTTTCACAACCACTCTGGGAAAGGCCCTACATTCAAAGTTTTGGGACACAGGTTCTGAATATTTTCACCAAAGGTCCCCTTCTGAGATCTAAGGGAAGCAGCCACAGGTGGCTTTGGTTTGCTTTTTTTTTTTTTTTTTGAAATAGCAAAAGGTCACAAGATCATTGATTTAGAGCTAAGAAGAACGTCAGAGACCAACAGATTCAATTCCCTTATGTTACTTCTCCCTGGGCTTCAGTTTCCCCCCTCAGGAGCTTGGCCAGTGTCACACAGGGAGGAGAAGAGGAGAGCAGAGATTTGAGCTAAGGTCCCCTTGTTTGAGATCTAGCCCACATTCTGCTATGCTGCCCTATGCTATCTTTTGGAACATGGAAATGAAAGGTCTTGGGGGAGGTCTGCATGTGTGGTATAACCTTCTAACCCTAAGTTCTTGCAAACTAGGCCCCAGCATCAACCCCCCTAGAAGAACCTTGAGACTTCGTAGGCTGTGAGGATATGAATCCTTGAGCAGATTTTTTATCAAAGACGGTAAGCTCTGAACCCCCTACTCTTGAGAGATGAGATCCTGGGCAGGTCACTTGGTTTAGAGAGCTGCAATTGGAGAGAAGGTTCTGACCTTCGGTGGTAGAGGTAGATTCTTCACCCAGAATTCCCTCATGCCACTGAAAATCCCAAGGGCAAATTCTAACACCCCCTTTAAGAACTGGAAAGGGCAAGTGACTGAAACCTGGTCTTTCTATGAAAGGATAAAGGTAGGGAAGAAGTGTGAAACTTGCTGCTCAAGAAATATGTAGAATATTGGGTTGAGACCTGAGAGACCTCACCTCAGCAGACACTTTAAATCATAGTAAAATATCATGATATACATTTCTTTTCTCAGTTTCCTTATTGCCAGGTTTCATTAAATTAGTAGCCTTGCTCAAGGAAAAAAGGGGGTACACAGAGTACTAGGTAATAGACCCAGATGATTTCCAGAACACTCATGTAGAACTATGTGTGTCCTTGGAGAAATGCTAAGGGATAAGACTAGATCTGTGGTTTGACTGACATTTTATTGGTACCTGGAGGGCCCAGATTTAGAGATTTCCTATACATCTGTAGATGTGTCTTTTGTTTTCATCTTAACAATTGTCTAGAAAAATGAGATAAGTGACATCATTACGAGACAACTATGCACTACAGATGGGCTATGAACCTAGAACCTGTTGTCTTCAAGGTTAATTCTCTAGCCATTGTTCTTTGTTGCCTCCTGGAGATGAGGCAAACCTATCACGTTCCAGAATTGAACTGGAATGCCTTCTCAGTTTTCTAGGATATTGAAAATGCTCCAACACCATGGGACCCATGAAAGATGATGAGTTCTCCAACAGGATCTACACAGATTGTAAGAAAAATGCTGAGAATACAGGGAAGAATATTCAAATCAGTCTTCTTTGGTGAGGTTCTTACTCTTTTTCTACCTCCTGTGTTCCTTTTTTCACAACTCTGAACCCTTGGAATAATTTAGCAGGCAAGAGAAATCCTAATTTTCTATATTAGTACATACTTCATGATCTTGGGTGGGACCCCATCCAACCAGAAAGCCTTACAAAGGGAATCTAATCTAGGTAAATTCTTGCCTTTAGGAAATAAGCCCCTGTCCTTGGAACCCTCCATTAGAATTTAGGGTGACCCAGCTTATGAAGGAGAAAACCAACCAGAGTGATCTGGGTAGAGGTGGATTCCTTTGTTCAGATTACTGGAGGCAGCTGAGTCTCATGATCAAGTCATGTTCTCAGAAGGAGGAACTGAAGACTTTTAGCCCAGCTTCCCATTAATATGTCTAACCCTTCATTAATTGTTCATCAATAAGGGTTGGGGCACCTCCTTTTCCAAAAGTCTTTAAGCATTCAGGTATCTCTATGGTTTCACCTTTGGTTACTGAGACCACTGACCATCAATTCATTATCAGATGATTTAATAAAATTATTAGTTATCCAGAAATTCTATCTCTTGATTTGTCTCATAGGGAAGGATTATTCTCACTAAAATTAAGTCTTGGAGTTTACATCTCAGTAGGACATCATGCCATTAAGATCATGAAACAAGGGCGGGTAGGTGGCACAGTGAATAGAGCATTGGCCCTGGAGTCAGGAGGACCTGAGTTCAAATCCAGCCTCAGACACTTAACACAAAACTAGCTGTGTGACCTTGGGCAAGTTGCTTAACCCCAATTGCCCTACCTTCCTCCCTCCCCCCAAAAAAAGCAAAAAAAAAAAAAAAGATAATGAAACAAATTAGAGGGTCTTGCCTGGTTCCAGGGACTGAGCTGCACTCTTCAAGGTCCCCTTGCGGGTGGGGAGGTGGGGGTAGAAAGCAAGGCAATCAACTTGAAAAGGGGGTACATAAATCATACAGTAAGTATTGCTTCCCTCCCACTGATACCAGTATCATATTCTGGGGTACCTGATCTGAGCTAAACTTCTGACCCTTAGACTGAAGGGGAAATAGTAGCAATGGAGCATGGCCATTTTAGTCAGCATTGGTGAAGGTCCTGAGGGCTCTTCAATGGGCCTTATCTTTGTAGGCTCAAGTATACAAAACAAATACATGACTGTCGGTTTCAGCAGATTAATGGAAAGTTCCTGAAACTGGGGACTGACTTTCCTGAGGCCATCTGAATGAAGCATGAAGATGAGTGTTGAGCAGGCAGTTGTGGACAAAAGCAGGGACACAAACACCCTATCTCCCCTTTCCAGGGTTGGATCCTTGTCTTTTATGTGACTGCTCCATCACAAAGTAGGGGTTCCAACCTTGGAATAACCTAATCTACTGTCCTTACATCTGGGTAAAAGGAGAATGAGACACTGATGCTTACAAGAAATGCCAGGGGAAAGGAAAAGAATTCAGGGTTCAAACTGTATCCTTGCTGTCCTGAAAAACTCCCATAACATCACTGTTGGAGTCAAGACACAGAATTTCCTGGTGAGACATTGTGGCTACAAGATATCAAATGGTTAAGGACTTGAACCAGAAGACAAAGAAGAGATTTGTGAGAATGTAGATATTGGCTATCAGAAGGCTAAAGACTTGAACCTCCACTGGGAAGAGCTTAGTGAGACAGTATAGATATAAGACATCAGAGTACTAAGGGCCTGAACCTTAGAGAAGTCTCCAGAATATTCTCAGATATTAAACTGACCTCAAAAAACCATCTAGTCCAAAAGCACAAAATATAGGCTCTATAGGCACCTAAGGAAAGTTGGTGGTAATGGGGAAGACTTCCATAGGAGGATAATTCAAATGAAAATAAAGTGAACTATTACAGAGGCTGCCATTTTAATCTGTGATTGTAGTATCCCTCCATCAATACCAAATTTGACATATGTCAATGTAAGCCAGATCGGTGTTAGGGGAGATTGGCTCACACCAGATACACAAAAGTTATCTGCCTAACCAAAGATCCTTTTCCCCTCACTTCTTCTAAATTAGACAAACTGTTCCCTGCCATTAGTAGAAAAAGGCATTTATTCCTCCACAGGAAGGATAAAGGTCATCAAAAAGCAAAGTACTGTAGGAATGATCTGCCATTTTTTAGGTGGCTTCCAGAAGGAGTTCACACCAGCATGGAGGTTCATTTGGTGAGGTGATGGGAAAATCCCTAATAACAAATGGGAACAATATAAGCCTCATGAAACATCTTTAAGAAATAGGACGGCAAGAATTAAAAATCAGTCATTAGTTCAGAAGTTGCTGTGCGGGATGCAAAGACCCCTTTATCAATAATTTATGGAGATTCAGAGTTTTAGTAAAAGCAGGGAGATATTTCTTTCTTTCTCAAGAAAGGGCACTCCCCAATGCACCTAAGATGTGGCTGGCCAAGGAGTGCAAGCTGCAGAAGCTCACAGATTTTCTAAGCCTACCTCCAACTCCTTTCCAACCTTACCATAATTACCAATGAAGCTCTAATTCTGTTAGATCATATGATAAGGTTCATTAAACAAGGGCAGTAACAACCCCAGAATACCGAACCCCCACCAGTCCAACCTAGATGTGCCTGAGTCCCCAAGGCCACTGTCTGCTTTCTAATTGGTCAAATCCGCCTGCTGCTGCCAGCTCCTTTTATTTTATATTATTTCATTTTTAGTATTATCTAGGAGTTCTCTGGGGACTGGGACCCCAACTTCCCCCCAAGGCTACTGCCTCAGCTCTTCCCAAGACTACTGTCTGGTACTTTTTATCAATAGTCTTGTTTCAGCAATCCTTGCAGTTCTGTAGAAACTTAACCTTTTGCTGCCTCTCACACCGACATTCCTTTATACACAATGATCCATATGTATTGGGAAATGATACTGAACTTATTTCTTCTTTATACTTTGTAACTAAGAATCTAATAGGATGTTCAGGATGCAGGTCATCTCTCACATCGCTACCTGTGAAGAAATAGCTTCAAAGCTGTTGTTTCAAATGTTACACCAAAACTTCACCCATGTGGAACACTGATCAAGAGAGGGGACTCATAACATGTCACTATTTTTTTTCCTTCTCACTTGAAACTAAAGGTAGGGAAGGGGAAAAATAAAGACAGAAGCTCCAATCCTTTGTACTTTTCCCAAGAACATGGAAGATGAGAGTGGACATTATGATACAGCTTTTAGAACTATCCCACTGAAGCAGGTAAACAGTCTTCTTTTGTCTTGTGAGAGACATTCCAGGTGGAATAGGAAATAGAGCTAGATACTGAGTCAAGCTGTTAGATTCCTCTAAAAGAGAAAGAAAAAGGGAATATGTCTCAGACTAAACATGAATAGACATAAAGCCCCTAGCAATCATGCCAGATGTTCACCTCTGTACTGGGGACTAACTACAACTGTCTTGCAAGATGGCATTAATTCTATAATGAATGTGAAATAGACAAGTCAACTAATCCTACTGCCCAAGTCGAAGATGGGGGAGATGTTCATGGGCTTTGTTTGGTGATTTTGGAGATGCAAATGGTGGGTTAAAAACAAGTTGATGCTGGCCACCTGGATAATTAAAGCAATTCCTCCACGCTAAAAAGGACAGTGAATGGAAGGACTGCCCATATCCTGTAACCACATTCTCCTTTATCTACTCTACAACCTGTTTTTATGCCATGGCCTAAGGAAGCAATACATGCTAAAGGTCCACATGACAATATAGCAGAGGGCAAGTCAGAAATGCTATTTTTTCACTGCCTCTGTCCTGGTTTCAACACAAGGACTGGGAAAGGATCATTATTAAACCACAAGCCATCATTGTCCTCGTATTTTTTGTAGCATGAGAAGACTTATCTCTGTGCAGAGTTTCAGTACGTGAACTCAAAAGGTGAATTGTTGCAGAGAAAATTGACTTATCAGCTTATCAGTGATGAACCAAATGAACTCAGAAAGGTCAGCAGGAAGATTATATTGGGAACGAAACACATGCAGGAGACCACCTTAAGAACCAGACTTATACAGTTTGAGAGCCACTGAGGTTATGCGAAAAATAAACACTTTAAAAGGCAAAGTTGGGATGATCATTGTAGAGCTCTGAGAGGCTGAAGTGGAAGTAAGAAATCATGATATCCAACCATTGCCACTAGGTATAGGTTATTGTGGATAAGAGTCAGAAACCAGATGTGAAAATGCTGTAGAGCCTGACAGACATTAGAAAGGCATCAATACACTGAGGTCAAGTCTTAAACCTTTTGCTCTAAGGAGGGATAGTTTTTTCTCACTGTGGAAATCATGTCTAAAAAAAACTTCTATGGATTAACATTGTTGGAGAGCTGTGTTTGAAATACATCGAAAGAAAAGGAAAGCTATTATATTCATACCTGAATCTTCTGGTGAGAGATGAAAACTCCTAGTAACGTATAGGATGTATAAGTGTATAAGATGACACTATCAAGGGAAGAGAGTTCTTAAATAGGATGTAATCCTAGGATAGAGTTCCCAGAGCATCACTTTCAGGGAAGGGCAATGGTCTCTCAAACCTCTTAGTCCCCTTTAGAAATGCAAGCTGTGAAAATGATAATGTATGAGGTCGAGGTTGTTGCAAAATGAAACATTTCCAAAACTGTCCATGATCTTCCCTTTCCCCGCAATACTCACTCATTACTCTTTCATCTGGGTAGATCATAGTGTCATAGGATTGACAATCTAAAGCCTTGAAGGCTTGGGTTTGGTTGGTAAGAGATTCTGTAGTGTTTCTTCATGACTGCTGATCAAATATCAGCTTTGCACGCTTGTCCTTGCTACCTCTATACTAAATATTGAGGAAGAGGGTGGAAAATAGACAGATGGAGTGGACCGTTGCCTTCTACCACTTAGTTTCCTTCATTCAAGACTGAAGGATGAAATTTGACTTATTTCTACCACAGCATCTGTACCAGCAGGGTTGGATTAAGGGGACAATTGTAAACAAGGATCCATGTGTCAACTGCAAATTCTTAGAGGACATCTGTAAACATGACCTTTCCGAGGATGAGCTATCATCACTAAATGCAAGCAAGACTGGTCATGGCCAGGTTGTGGAACCGGCCTAAGGATTAACTACTTCAAAAAGGAGGAGGACTTCAACTTCAGCCATTGAGACTGCTTGCTCAACGTATGGTATTTCCCAAAGTCATGATTTTGGTTCCTCCCCAACCAGGAGAGCATTAACTCAACTACAGCCTTGTTTCCTCTCTAGGCCATTGCCTCTTTTTTCCTCCTGGGAAAAGGAAATAGGTTGTCCTATGACAAATCACAGGGGGTTCTCTCAGTCATTTCTGGCAAAATCCTCACCAGAGTCCTCTTTAATAGAGGATCCTTCACCTGGAAGATGGTCATCTGTTAGAGTCAATGTGACTTTAGAAATGACAATTCCAGGAGAAATACCAGGAGCAGAACAGAGGTCTGTTGACAACATTCACTGACCTGACCAAGTTGTGAGAGCTTGTGGAAAATCACAGCAAAATTTGTTACCTGGAGAAGTTCATCAGCACAACATGCCAGTTTCATGATGGCATGCTTGCACAGGTGTTGCATTCTGGATGATGCTCTCACGCTTCCCTAGTCACCAATGCAGTGAAGCAGGGCTGTGTGCTTGCTCCCATGTTTTGTAACATAAATTTTTCAACAATGTTGTCTGTTGCCTTCAATAAGTATGAAAATGTAATCAAGGTCCCCTACCTCACTAACAATGAATTACTTAATATGAAAAGGTTACAAGCCAAGACTAAAGTAGAAAGAGTGAGCTAATTGTAATGGAAATGTAAATTTAAGATCTTCACTGCCCCTAGGCCTTTGATTGACTTAAGTGCACCTGGAGCCTGTGGTGGAGGGTTGTTTTTCAGGAGATACTTTTTGATTGGGCAATGGGTCAAGAGGGTTCTCTGAGCCAGGAGAAGGCTATATAAACCCGGATGGAAGGCTTTGCTTTGGGGATCACTTTGAGAAGTGTTGTGTGACTTGACCACAGGAGACTCTGGGCAGCCGTTGAGAGCCTCCTGGCTTTGAAAACCCAGATGTTGATGCTTCCCTCTCTGGTAACTGTGACTAGGTATGGATATAATGGTCAGTCAGTTGGAGGCCTGTCTGCTTGAAATGTTTCTGTCTTCTTGTAACTTCTGTCTGTATACTCTGAAGTTTGGGGTGCTGACTTTTCTCCCTGATTGATTAAAGCAAGATTGCTAACCCATTTTGAGTTGCTTTCCTTTAGAAAAGCAGGTCTAAGAAGCTGTGTTGGCAGTCACCCTGGATATGTCGGGGTGCTTGCTGCTACATTGGTGCATGACTTGTTTGCTGATGATTGTGCCTTCAATGTAGCCTCTGAACCTGAGATGCAGCTGTGTATGGATCAGTTCTCTGCTGTGTACTAATTTTAGCCTGACAATTAACACTATGAGAAAAAAGAAAGGTTCTTCATCAGCCAGCACTGCATCATCCCTCCATGGAACCATTCATTATAGCCTTGGAGAAATTGTGAATGCCATGGATAAATTTACCTTGGCAGAATACTTTTCAGGGATGTACAACATAGATGATGAGTTTGATTTATCATTGTCAAAGTCAGCTCGGTGTTTGGGAGGCTCAAAGGAAAGTGTGATAAAGAAGAGGTATTAGACTGCCTACCACACAGTCTACAGAGCCATTGTGATAATCACCATGTTTTATGCATCTGCCAGTGTTAAGCTAGTGAGTGAAGTAAGTGAAAGCATTCTCATAAAATGGAGACAGCACTCTAAACTCAAGCTGGATAAACTCAAACTGCTGCAGATAGGCCTAAGTTCTGCTCTCCTAACTGAAACTCACTGCCAAATAAGGTATTAAACATTTTCGTGGGTTTTCACTGATTAAAGGTTGTTTCCTTGTTCCTTCTATCTGGGTAGATTTCCACACTAGATTGCGAGGCCGAGTTCTCAACCAATGAACCAATGAGGGTAAGGTCAGTGGGAGGGATTATCTGCGTTAAGGTATATAACCATGTTTTTTTCTCTGTAACAGGCCTCCTTCTGTCTGTCCTAATGGAGGTGATGCCCCTTTCTTGTGAGAATTGAATAAATGCTTTGTTTCTAGCCTGAGAAACCTGAGTTTTTTACTAAATTTTTGGATTGGGTTTCTCATCCCACAAAGTTTTTTTTTTTTTTTTTGGGGGGGGGGGTCCTAGTCCAGGGCCCACCCACTTGTGAGCAGCTTTCTCCTCACTTTGGTTCTGAGGCAGGATCCCTCTGGAGACCTCTCCAGTGGTTTCTGGACTTTGGGGGAGATGACTGCTCTGAAGTCCCAAAGAGAGGAACTTGGTAAGAAACAGAAACCTAGAGAGAGAGACTCCAACCGTGTTAAAGGGGAACCAAACTCCAGCTGGCCAGTAGAGAAAGTCATGTGAGTTATACGCATCTAATCCAGGGGTGAGCAACATCTTGAGGGTCCTTGGGTCATAATTCATTAGGCCCCAGAACTGGAGAGTCCAGCAATGGCTCTTGACTAAGTTACAGACTGATCCTGGAATAGGGATGCCATCCCATGAGCACCCAGGGGACTGGAGGGAGTGATCGCTCTAATTCTTTAGGTCCTTGACCTTGAGAGACTGGTGATGGTTCTCAACTAAATTAAAAATGGTGAAGGAACATCCCAATCCCAAAACATTGGAATAAAAACATTGGAACAAAACATTGGAACTGATATCCTGGTAGATAGTCTCTTGGGAAATAGACCTTATATTTTGGTAGCTGGTTCCAATTTAGGAGAAAGATAAGAAAAAGATGATAAAATACTGTTTTGTTTGGGGTGGGATGGATATTGGAGGAGGTACAGCATGACCAAAGTACGGATCCTTCATGGACTGGGTATGCCAAAAGTTAAATCTATACGTAAATGCAAAGGAGCCATTTGACCCGGAGGAGAGCTCTTACATGGCCCTTTGGATGCAACAAATGCTGGTGAGGAAAGGGCAGGAAGAAGAGGAGGAGGAGGAACAAAAGCCCCACTTGTGGGATCCTCACTCCCCCAGGACAAGTGGCAGGCATGACTGCTGCTGCAGCTCCCGGCTCTGTACATGTGTCCTCTGATCCCCTGAGGAGGGTGGAGACTTGATCACCTTCAAAGAACCCCTTCATAGTCCCCTCAGGAGGGAATTCAAACAACTTGTGAAGGACCAAGAAAACCTCCCCCTTGAGCCAAAACCACTACCAGAAATCTTCCCTTTACAGGAAGTTTCTTTGGCACAAGGGTGATTGGGGTTTGTTAATGCACCCCTCAGTGCTACTGAAGTGAGAAATTTCAAGAAGGAAATAAAGTACTTATGGAAGATCCAGGGGAATTATCAGAACAGCTAGATCAATTCTGGGCACCCAACATCTATACCTGGGATGAGCTTATGTCCATTCTAAATGTCTTGTTTTCCCATGAAGAGAGGGAAATGATCAGGCCAGCAGCCATGGTAGAATGGTAAAGGAGTCATCCCCCTGTGGCAGGGGTCATTCCCACAGATAAAAAATATCCCACATTGGATCCTAGATGGGATCACAATAATGAGGCCCATAGGGTTCATATGCAGGACCTGAGGGAATTATTATAGGGATCAAGAATGCAGCCCCCAAACCTCAGAATATCAAGAAAGCCTTTGAAGTGATGCAGAAAAAGGGTGAATCACCCTCTCAATTTTTAGAAAGGCTAAAAGAAAACATGGGAAAGTACTCAGGCTTAGATATGAGTGATCCACTACAGAGGCAATGTTGAAGTTAAATTTTGTCACTAATGCCTGGCCAGATATAAAAAAAATCCAAAAGATAGACTTTTGTAGCCTTTCCCAATAAATTCTCCAGAGTTCTATGAGTCCATCTATGTCAGAAGGGATGAGGATAAGCAGAAACAAAAAGCCAAAATCTTGGTACAAACCATTCAAAGTGTTACCCAATCCATGGAATGGCAAAAGGGACTAGGGCCCTCCTTGGGAAGACCCTTCCCTAGACTCCTCCTCTAGAGCACCCCTAGATTCCTCCCACAACCTTCTGCATATAAGACCCTATCCTGTCTTCATGTTTGAGAGCGCCATGGAATAGTGAGAGCACCATGGAATGACCTAGCACAGACTTACTCTGTGTCTAATGCAAGCAAACTTTTAATAAATTTTACTTTTCTCGAGCAGAGAAAACTTGAGTCAAATTCATTCAGCAGGACCCAGCATGTTGGTATTTTGGGGTCTCCAGAGCAACCCTAACCCTCTTTGTGGTTAACCTCTTCATTAGAAACAACCCACCCAGAGGAGAAGAGATAGTGTTTTTGATAGATACCAGGGAGTGGCTTGGTAATCAGTAGACTCTATTGCCTCAGGGAACCAAATTATCAAAAGACATCCTTATCATCTCTGGAGTAAAGGGCCAAAACTTCACCATTCCCCTCACAGAAGTTTTAGAATTTGAATGCAAAGGAACCAGGGCCTCAAATCTATTACTCCTAGTCCCAGAGATTTGGGAAGACATTTAATTACTAAACTGGTTATTCTATTGGTAACTAGAGGAACTCAGTTCCCACTAAAATGTTAATTTTAAAAGAAGATCATTGGATTTATCCTGAGGTATGGGCAAGTCCCACAAACGGAGGCAGGGTCAAAGTAACACATATAAATTAAACTCAGGGACCCAACTATAGTAGTGAGAATAAGACAATACCCCATATCTCTTGAAGGAAGGAAGGGGCTCCAACTGGTAATCCAGGGACTATTGAAGTTGGGGGGGGGAATCTTCTTGAATCTTGCATTTTCCTCTTCAATACTCCTTTTTTGCCAGTGCAAAAAGGAGTTGGGACCTACTGATTGGTGCAAGACCTCAGAAGGGAGATTAATAAAATTGTTCTGTCATCTCACCCAGTGGTCCCCAACCTCTACACCATCTTGGGAAGAATTAATGAAAGAAGCAAATGGTTTAGTGTAATAGACTTAAAAGATGCATTTTGGGCCTGTCCTTTGGATTCTGGCAGTAGGGACATCTTTGCCTTGAATGGGAGGCACCAAAAACAGGGAGAAAATAATACCAATGGTGTGTCCTTCCCCAAGGATATACAGAATCTCTGAATTTATTTGGCCAACTATTAGAAGGAATCCTGGAGGGATTTAAGATCCCTCCCAGCACTCAGGTGTTAAAATATATGGATGACCTTTTGGTCACTGGGAAAAAGAGAAAGATGTTTAAGTGAAGCCTCAATCAGACTTCCAAATTACTTAGGATAGGAAGGGCTCAGAGTATCCTGAAATAAGTTGCAATTTGTAGAAAGAGAAGTGAAATATTTAGGACATCTAATTAGTGAAGGGCAGAAAAGATTAGACCCAGAATAGGTTGCAGGCATTCTTCAGATGCCACTTCTGAGATCAAAAAGGGAACTTAGAAGATTTCTAGGGTTGGTGGGGTACTGTAGGAACTAAAATGATTCCTCCGCAACCCTTACCAAACCTATGTACTACTACTTGTTAGAAAAACAACCTGAGAAAATCCAATGGAACAAGGAAGGAAGGGAGGAATTTGAAAAATTGAAGGAAATTCTAACCTCCCCTCCTCTGCTAGCACTACTGTGTTGAGAGCCCCTTGCACTTATTTGTGAATGTGGATAAAAGGGTGTAACTCCACACACACACACACACACACACACACACACACACACACACACACAC
>NW_027185852.1:20448564-20459240 GCF_028583685.1 Petaurus breviceps papuanus | reverse complement strand
ACACACACACACACACACACACACACACACACACACACACACACACAAACACACACACACACACACACACGAAAGGACCCGTGGAGTCCCTTGCTGAATGGACAGTTGAGCCAATCAACTCTAGGGAAGAATTGAAGCTATGCTTCCAGCATAAACCCTCATACAATGTGGGCAGATGAACCCTGAACCTTTGTGAATTTTGATTGCCATGAGTGTGCTTGTTCCTTTGCTGTTTTCAATCATTTTTGCACTTGGTCTTTTTGTTTGTGATTTTATTTGTAATAATAGTTTAACACCATTGGGATTTCCTTAATTCACTTTGTTATATATTACTATTCCTATCGTATCAATAACCCGAATGGCAGAAAGAAACAAATTTGAACAATTGATGGAGGCTATCGCCCAGAATTTTAATCTCACCAACTGCTGGGTTTGTGGTGGGCCACAGAGGCTCTCAATGGCCATGGGTCTCTGTCCCTCTGAAACAAGAGTGGCTCCTTAGCTCTATATCTTAAGTTAACAAAGAAACTTGTCTCTGGGGGGGATTGGGAAGAACACTCCTGGAAACTTACTGAGGAGAGAAAAGAAGGGAAGACTAAATTAGGGGAGAGTCATTGCAGATGGACCTTGACTGGAATTGTGGGAGCAGAATCCTATAATTGCACTGAAATCCAGCAGGAATTGGCTACTAAAGGCATAAAAGATAGAAAAACTCTTTTGATGGATCCTAAAAAGATTAGACTGTGGGAAAGAACAAACCAGTGTACAGGGGTGAAAGGAATTCTCGAGGTTCCCTGTATAAACTGGAGATGGACCAATGAGACTAATAAGGAAGGGAACTATTTATCATATTATTGGAGTAAGACAAATTGAGCAGGAGACCCCCTCACAGTATGGTGCCAGTGGAAAAAGGATGTAGCCTTATGGAAGTGTCAGTATAAGAAGGGTTATAAAGGTGGTCCTCTGGGACCCAACAATGGGTTTTATTATCCAATATTAGGGACCCATTCTAGAATATATTGGCACAAGCAACAAGCTTTAAGAGGAATTATTGGATTTGTGACTTCACTGCCTATACTCACCTCCCCATTGATTGGACCAGGATCTGTTATATTGGGTTAGTACATCCTAAATTCTTCCTTCCAAGCACCAGGGGAAGTCATCTAGGTGTGAGACTATATGACCACCTTAGTCAGGATCAATCAAGAAGGTCCTTAGATAACTCTATTACTAGCATGGGTGATGCAGGTGGGTGGGATAATAGATGGACCCCAGAAAGCTGGGGAGCTGGCCTAAGAACTAGCTGCTCTATAGAGAGGAAGAGTGCCGCTTCTGCTGACGCAGCTTGCTCGTCATATGGCATTTCTCAAAGCAACCATTTTGGTTCCTCCCTAACTGGGAGACCATTAACTCAACTGCAGTCTTGTGCCCTGTCCAGGACACTTTCCAATGGAAGCACCAGTCAGTGTGTAGCTTCCTGAGCCCTGAAGGGAACACAAGGGCTGAATAGCTCTGGCTCATGCCTTTCCTTTTATGGAGAAGTAAAACTACCAGTACAGCAGATGCAACAGGACTGAACTGGACAGTTCTATTCACAGTATCACCCTTTTGCCTTTTCAGTACACACAGGAACTCTCGTGTCAGCTACAGCAATCACCCCACAGTCGCCGGGCCTCAGGAGTTATAGCTTCAGAAGCCTCTCTCCCAGCATCCCCCAAGCTCATCTGTCCTGTCTTTCAGGTACAACTGCTCAGCATCAGGTGCCATAAGAGTATCAAGGTCAAATACAGCCACCCCTACTGGTGGGAGGAAGAATAGCCAAAAGAACTGTGCCCCAGTGTATCCAACATCAATAACCCACTGCAGTTTCCTTTCTTCTCCTCCAAGGGATATGGATGAGCCGCTGAGTTCTAAATTAGAGAATCTGAATGGTCTAGATCAGAAGTGTCAAAGATGAAGCCTTTAAACCTCCCAAGGGGTACCCAAGTCATTAAAATTTAATTGGGAAATATTTAATGAAATAAATACAATAAAGTGTAGATAGTCTGTGGCTTTTTAAGGCAATGTGCACCTACTGGAACCTTTGCATATGGTTTCAGCACCCCTTTTCTATTTGAATTTTATACCAAGTTTTAAGTAGTTTATTGGATATGTTAAATGGTGAATTCTTTGTTAATGTTGAATAGAGTGTGTATATTGCTTTTCTAGGTCTTATTTAGTGGAAACCTCAATTCACCTCTTGTATATGAAGATGTCTTGAGATTTAAATACTCTCCTGAGGACTGATTTGGTTGTGTTAAAAATTACATTTTACCTTTATCTTTTAATTGTCTTTGATGAAACTATTTTTCTATGATTTGTATTTTTCAAAATTTATTTACTTTTAGTGTACAATATTCAGTTCAAGTTTTTGGGTTCCAAGTTCTCACCCTCCTCTTTCCCCTCCCCTCCATGGAGGCATGCAATCAGTACAGGGTCTACAGATACCTTCACATTCAACATTAGTCCAGGCATAAAGAAGAACCATGGAAATATCAGTCTGACCTTTAACAGGATTAGATCCAGGAGAATAAAGCTCATCCTTACCAAGCAATATTATTGAGGATCCCATCATACCATAATAAGAAATAAAACTGCTGAAGAACTAAGGGAAAATGCACCAACGTATGCTGTTGAGCAGATAACTTGAGCATATTGCCCAAATGAAGATGGCAAAAACAAAAATGGAGAACAGAATGTAGGAAACGATCATCTACAGAAGTATGACATTCATTAAGGCAACAAGCAATTATTCTCTACTTTGTGTCACATGCCACTGTGACAAGCACCGGGCTTCCAAAAAAAAAGGCAAACAATTGTCTCTCGAGGAGAGCTGGAGATAGGGACAACATGTAAAGATTAAATGGGAGGCAGAGAGAACACCAGGAGAAGGTTCTTGGAGAATGTGGTAATAAAATGTGAAGGCAGCAAGGGAAGCCAGGAGGCAGAGATGAAGAAGAGTTCTAGGCAGCCAGTGCAAGGACAAATAACATTTACATAAGGCTTACCATATGCCAGGCACTGTGCCAAGCACTTGCCAGTTATTAACTTGTTGATCCTCCACTCTGCAAGATAGATGCTTTGATATCCCCACTTGATATATTAAAAACCCAGAGTAAAGTGATCCAAGTAAATGATTTACCTAGGGTCACACAGGCAGTAAGTTTCTGAGTTTGGAGTGAACTCAGTCCTAGCCCTCTGTTGGCTGCTCCCTCTCGTATAGAGGGGAGTAAACTAGAAGACTGGTGACGTAGGAAGGGGGCAGGTCATAAAGGACTTTGAAAGCTAAACAGAGAATTTTATCTCTGATCCTGTGGGAAACAGGGAGCCACTGCAAGTGAATAAAGAAGCAGTATGGATAGACCTGGACTTTAGAAAGACCCATTCAAGATCTTTGATGCAGACAGACCCACCAGCAGGCTATTGCAACATTTCAGGTGTGAGGTGATGAAGGCCATGAACCAGGGTGGTAGCAGCATCAGTGGAGAGAAGGGGGCATATTCAAGAGATGCTGTAAAGGTGAAATTTACAGGCCTTAAGTGACAGACAGGATGGGGGGGGGTGAGGGTGTATGAGAAACAAGAGAGTGAGAATTAACATAGACGTGATCATTCAATCCATGGGAGCTGATGAGACCAAGGGAAGGCATATATACAAAGAGAAAAGGGCTTCAGACAGATTCCTGGGGGACACCAACAGCCAGTGGGCACGACTGCCTGAGAAGGGCTAACAGGGAGGGACAGCGTTCCAAAAACCCAGAGAGAAGAGCGTTATCAAGAAAAGTACAATCTACTCCAAAGCTGCAGAAAGATCAAGGGTGAGGATCGAGAAAAGGCCCTTAGAATGAGCAATTAATGAGCCGTTGGTAACTTTGGAAAAATCCTTTGGAATAGATGCCACCTAAAGCTATACCACAGAGGTTTAAGAGGAAAAGTTAGGGGAGGGAGGGCACTCACCATAGACTAATTTGTCAAGGAATTGAACTACAAGTTGGATAGTTTGAGGAAGATAGCCAACGGGGATGGATGGATCAAGGTCTCATCTTATTGTCAACAGCAAGAAGAACCATTTGTTCTGATCCAAGTCCATTGAACAAGGTGACAGAGGAATAAATACCATGTTAGATGATGGGCAGAATAAGTCACACAGAGATATGAGAAAGCTTAATGAGGTGTTTTAAAGACTGTGTCTTGGTTCTAGGAGTAGTTACATGGAAACAGAACTGGTCCTTCCAATGTTTTATCAGAGCTTTAATCAGTGGAGTGCTAATCTTGGGAGGCAGGTGACTCATCACAACATAAGACAAAATAACCATCACTGCTCCTCCTTTACTCCTGGTTTCAAATAGAAAAAGTAAAATGCCAGTGACAAGACACAAAGAGTAGACAGAATGGCGTGCATGCATCCCAGATCCCTTTGACAGTCTAGCAAAGACTTCCTAGGCTTGGACCCCTTTTCAGAACTTAAAACAAAAACATACAAACACATAGGATTACAAAGCTTCGTGGTAATAAAGTAGATTTTCCTGTCAAATCCAAATTCTTGGATTTCTAGAATCTTTCCATTAACCCCTGGGGGGAGGTCCATGGATCCCAGGTCAAGGGCCCCAATAGCAGTGGAGAAAGGGATGAGAAGAGGGCTTATCCTATCTAGATTAAACCTAGGTGTGTGCAGGGACTCAGCCATACTTTTCATACTTTATCCAAGAATGATTTAAATGTTCTTCAGACTGTCAGGAGGTAACACATCAGTCTGAATTCCATGAACTCCATCATCTGTCAAATGAGGTTCCCACTTTTAATACCTACATGTCACTTGACCATGAGGATTCATGGAAGATCCATATAGCCATCAGGTAGAACTCTATATTGGGGGCCCTACTTTGGGCTGGCATTGATTACAGTCTAAATGTTCAACCCTGGAAATAGTGGTGAGGGCTTAGATGGGAGTGCCTGCTCCATGCTTATCACATTTCTCTGGGAATGGCATCAGGAACAGCCTTTTTATTGCCATCAAGGACTTTTCTTAGAAAAACCAGTTTTAAGGCTCAAGAACTTTTGGCCTTTGTCCATAAAGAGTCTCTGATTTGGGATCTGAACTCAAGTCAGATTGGAAGTGGCAGTCTAGCATACTTTTTGTGTTGAATTCTGAATTCCCAGAGAGAAGACCAGCTTAGAGGTAACATAAGAGGATTAGGAACTACAAAAAGACATTCCAAAAGAATTTTAAGAAAAATTTAAATAGCTTCTCTATTGAAGCACCACCTCAGGTCAAAGCCTGTCTGGTCCCTCAGGTAAGATGCTTCATCCATAAAATGAACTTGAAAAGTAAATGGCAAACCACTCTCTAGTATCTTTGCCAGTAAAGCCCCAAATGGCATCATGGAGTTGGACACAATTGAAACAACTCAACAACCACTACTTCTTCAAATCAAAGTGAGGTTCTTTTCTTTTTGAGGCTGGGGAGGATATGTGGTTAGAAGACAGAAGGATGGGTTTTTTATGAACATTTTACCCTTCACAATTAAATATCAGTTTTCCAGTACTGGATCTTATATGCCTATACAAACAGCTTTGTACTTTCTAGAAAAGAGAAGTCAACATCAGAATTTGTGATCTCATCCTGGCTCCTGGGTTTTCACTCTCTGGAAGAGAGGACCCAGCACTAGGTAATCCTCATACACCAGCAGGCCACAATCCCTAGGCACACTCTTGGGGATATCCTTTCATTTGGTCAAGAAGTTTTTAGTTACATCATTAGAAAAAATAAACAAATATGTTTCTTACTCCCAAGCTTCTGCAACTCGTTTGGTTTTCCTTCCCATCTACTTTCCTTCCTGGACTATTCTCCAATTGTATAGTTTCCAGTTGAACTTGGACCAAATTCACTTAGATGTTTCATAAGTGCCTTAGACATAGACAGAGGCTCATCAGTATATAGCACCCACATATGAAGGTTTCAGGTGAGACTGTCGAACATGTATTTGGTAGCCAAGCAAGGTGTAGCTTACTTTATGTAGAATATGTTATTAAAGATGGGGGCAGTCCAATTGTCAACATCAGTAGTCAGTACTGATTACTCTTTCCACATGACTAGGGGTTCAGGAAAGCATTCTAAGACTAAGAACTTCCTCCGTGAGCCTCAGGAAGGGAGCTGATGATTCTTAGGCTGAAGGCTGATCACAGCCTTAATACAGACATTACTACCCAATTTATCATCCATATGATGAAAATCCACAGATAACCAGAGAGCAGGTCTTCTTACTTAATGAAGTATAACTAATAATCTATGAGCACCTGCTGCTGTATTAAAGGGCTTCCCCATTTCTTTCCTTTAGCTCAGGATACCATTCCTATCGTTAGAGATGGAGGTTACTCGCTCATTTGAAGGTCAAACTCGAGAGCTGGTCTGTTGTCACCCTTCCAATTTGTTACTGGAAGTACAGTGCACATTTCTGCCACATCCCCCATTGAAGTTTTCCCCTAACATTTACAGTTCTGAGGACTGTCCAAGAGACCTAAAAAATAAGACTGTTAAGACGTATCTGCAGAGAAAAAAAATCTAGACAGCGGGGTAAAGGAGGCTGGAATGGGATAGGGGGGGTAGGAGGGTTTTGTTCTAACAGCTATTGAATTAAAAGGTAGAAATACTATCTAAGGGATTTTTTTCTGCTGGGCAAATGTAACTGAAGGCCAAAGACATCCTGGGCCATAAATAAGATTAACTCTTGTTTTTTTGTTTTGTTTTATTGACAATGCTTTTCCAATTTTGTTAGGAGAAGGTCAACTTTCTCCATAGATGCTGCTACAAAGGCAAACTTGCCTTTCTTTAAATCACCACTTTCCTAAAATCCTGGTGAGAACACCATTTGTTTCTCGGAGCCTGACCAGATATATTCAGTTGCATTAGTTTTATGTAATGCCCTAGAAGCACTAGGGAAACTAGCCCAATATTTTTCTGTCATCTTCTTTACCCTTCTAAAGAAAGGAAAAAGATGCATTAGTCCCACTAATATGGTGCTCAATAGTTATTTTGTGGAAGGTGGGAAGGTCAGGGATAGTAGGAATTCTGTTGGGTCCTCTGGCTAGGTGGCCTCTAGAGAAGGTGAAGCAAGATATGGCTGGGTAGGTAATGAGGGCCCCTGGAGATCTGGGGCATCCCTTGTTGAATACTAACAAAATCAGTCAGTTCATATCAAAGGAAAGTTGAGGATGACCTCTTGTCTCAGTATTCCCCAAAGTTAACAAAATTTCCTGCTTTTCCTTTTGATTCACCTATTTTGTTGTGAACAAAGCAAGGCTCTAAAGCGACCCAGTTGGGGCAGAGCCAATATTGTGGAAAAGAAGCAGGAACTTTCTGAGTTCCTCCATGGAGTCACTAACCTCTAAAGAGTGAATCTGAACAGATTTTAGAGTGGCAGAATCCATTGGGAGACAGAGCGTGGCAGCCCAGGAAAGTGCCCATGTAGGTCTGGGCAGGGGGAGTGCAGATCACGTGGGGGGCTGCACCAGAGCCGACCTGAGAGCAG
The DNA here is from genome assembly GCF_028583685.1 of Petaurus breviceps papuanus. Taxonomy (NCBI): domain Eukaryota; kingdom Metazoa; phylum Chordata; class Mammalia; order Diprotodontia; family Petauridae; genus Petaurus; species Petaurus breviceps. The sequence continues at coordinate 20,451,673 of NW_027185852.1, read as the reverse complement.
AGCACAGCAGAGTAGAGCCACCCAAGGGTGATTTGCAGACACCTCACTGCCAGAGGGAGGATCACTCAGAGCTGGGTAAGAGAAAGCACAGGGCCCACAGCTGCAGCTTCTCCTGGGTTTATCAGCCCACAGTCTGGATGTTCAAAAATCTCCTTATCTGAACTTCTGGGAACCAAGATGGCAGAGTAAACCTTAGCTGCTCTAATTCTCCTCCCTGACTCTGAGAACCCATAGACTAACGTACCACCCAGTGTAAAATCATGAAACAGTGGAAACAGCATCAAGTTTAGGAGTCCAAGAGGAGGGGTGTTATTGAAGCTGTGCCAAGCCTAAAGTGAAGGGCAGGAGGTGTCACAACAAGCCCCACCCCAGCTGACCAGAGGGAGATCCCTAAACCCAGGGGAGTGGAGCCAGCAAGCACTAACAGAAGCCCACGTGAACCTTAGCACCACCAGGGGAATCTGCAGACATCAGTGCTACTTGGCCACCAGCTGCTGAGCCTGCCTGAGCTGTAGCCCAGGGGCACAAAGCCAGAAACCTGAAGTAGACAGACCACCCTTCCCTCACATGTTACTCTGTGAGCCTAAGGGTAACCCAGGGAAAACAGAGTCCTGGCCTAGGTCTCAGTCTAGACACCCAGAGGCTACAGCACACAAAGTCAACTACCAAACTCCTAGCTCCCAGCCTGAAAGGTGCAGTACATCTGTACCCAGAAGCAGAAATCCACCCTAAAAATTCAGGACAGAGGCAATCACAATGGGCAAAAAGCTAAGGACTCTATGATGCATCAAGAGTCAAACAAAACAGGACGCAGGCCAGGAAGGCACGGCGGACGCAGGCCTGGAAGGGGCCTGATCAACTCAAAGGGCAAGTCTTCCCACCAACCACAAGGTCCACTACCAGGCCTATCACCAAAGGGCTGGGACTGAAAAGAGCAAGGTAAGATGCAAATACAGGGGCCCCTATACTGGACAGCAAACCCTCCTGGGGCTAGCACTTCATAGCCCAGAAATCTTTAAAAAAAAAAAAAAAAGCCCCTTTCAGGACCTCCAAAGACAAGGATGACAGAGTGAACCCCACTTGCTCCAAACCCCCCATCTGACCCTGAAAATATAGTAACTATTGTCCAGGGCAAAACCCTTTACAGTAAAGGCTTGGGATCCTAGAGGAAGGGCGTGGTTAGGACCCTGCCTCAAAATGGGTAGAAAGCAGACTACAAAAACAAAGACTCTAGAGTCCTACTATCCTCAGAGGAAGGAACCAACCTCAGAGGGAGACAATGTGGACTCCATACCCACAGCTGAGACTTCAACAGGGAATGGATCCCAAGCACAGAAGGCTCTCCTAGATGAGATCAAAAGGAACTTTGAAAGCAAAATGAGAGAGATAGAAGACAAAATGAATAATTCTCTCAAAACCAAAACAGCAGAATTCAAAAAACATTATAATGAGGAAAACATCTCTCTAAAAAGAAAAGTGTATGATATGGAAAAGGAGCTTCAAAAATTAACCAAGGAAAATGATTTGCTAAAAACCAGAATTAAACAAATGGAAACAAATCACTCTATGAGGAATCAAGAATTAGCCAAGCAAAACAACAAAAATGAAAAATTAGAAAAAGAGGTAAAATACCTCAAAGAAAAAATAACTGACCTGGAAAACAGATCCAGGAGAGATAATCTGAGAATCATAGGCCTACCAGAAAATTATGATGAATAAATGAGCCTGGACAACATCCTCCAAGAGCTCATTAAGGAAAACTGCCCTGAGATACTAGAACCTGAGGGGAAAACAGAAATCGACAGAATCCAATGGACACCTGCTGTAAGAGATCCCAAACTGAAAAATCCTTGAAATGTTGTGGCCAAACTCCAGAACTACCAGATAAACCAGAAAGAAACAATTCAAATATCGAGGGTCCACAGTGAGGATTGCACAGGATTTGTCAGCCTCCACACTGAAAGATTGGAGGCAGTGGAATACAATTTTCAGGAAGGCAAAACAGCTCGGATTACAACCAAGGATCACATACCCAGCGAGACTGAGCATATTCTTCCAGGCAAAGAGATGGTCACTCAATGATATAAAAGAGTTCCAGACCTTCTTGATAAAAAAGCCAGAACTCAATGGAAAATTCAACCTCCAATTACGAGAAGCAACAGTGACTTAGAAAGGTAAACAAGGAGAACACACATCATTTTAGAGGGAAAGAGGGGAGGGAGAGGAGTTTCACATGAGATCTGTTCCTGTCATTCTTGATGACAAGAAAAAATAGCATACCTCATTAAGTATAACAATATCCTACAGGTAGTAGGAGGGGGAAAGGGTTACAAAAAGGGGGTGGGAGTGGTTTGTAGGGAGGGAAGTAGTAAGGGGAAAAGGAGGGGAAAAGGGGAGGAAAAGGGAGGGGGGCCAAAAAGGGAACACTGAGGGAGGCGGTGGTCAAAAGGAAAACTATTAAGGGGGGGAAGGGAGAAGGGAGGGAAAATACGAACATTAACAGGGGCAGGAATAGGATGAGGGGAAAGAAACAGATAACAATCATAACTGTAAATGTGAATGGAATGAACTCTCCCATAAAACAGAGATGGATAGCAGAATGGATTAGAAATCATAATCCTACAATATGCTGTTTACAAGAAACACATTTGAAACAGAAGGATACACACAAGGTAAAGGTAAAAGGTTGGAGTAAAATATATCATGCCTCAGCTAAAGTAAAAAAATCAGGGGTAGCAATCCTTATCTGAGATAAAGCAAATGCAAAAACTGACCTAATTAAAAGAGATAAGGAAGGAAACTATATCCTGTTAAAAGGCACCATCGAGAATGAAGCAATATCACTACTTAACATATATGCACCAAGTGGTGTAGCATCCAAATTCCTAGAGGTGAAGGTAAAGGAATTAGAGGAAGAAATAGATAGCAAAACTATACTAGTGGGAGACCTTAATCTCCCCCTATCTGAACTTGATAAATCCAACCTCAAAATAAACAAGAAAGAAGTTAAGGAGGTGAACAGGATTTTAGAGAGGATAGGTATGATAGATCTCTGGAGAAAGCTGAATGGGGATAAAAAGGAATATACTTTCTTCTCAGCAGTTCATGG
>NW_027185852.1:20425134-20443564 GCF_028583685.1 Petaurus breviceps papuanus | reverse complement strand
GAAATCAAAACAATAATTAGGAATTATTTTTCCCAATTGTATGCACATAAATTTGACAATCTTAGGGAAATGGATGAATATTTAGAAACATACAATTTGCCCAGATTAACTGAAGAGGAAGTAAATTACTTAAATAATCCCATCTCAGAAAAAGAAATTGAACAAGCCATCAGTCACCTCCCTAGGAAAAAATCTCCAGGGCCAGATGGATTCACTAGTGAATTCTATCAAACATTTAAAGAACAATTGATTCCAATACTCTACAAATTATTTGGGAAAATTAGTGAAGAAGGAGTCCTACCAAATTCTTTTTATGACACAAATATGGTACTGATACCTAAATCAGGAAGAGATAAAACAGAGAAAGAAAATTATAGACCAATCTCCCTCATGAATATAGATGCAAAAATTCTAAATAAAATACTAGCCAAAAGGCTACAGCAACTTTTCTCAAGAATAATACACTTTGATCATAATTCCCAGCAGTTTTGTCAAATAGTGAGTTCTTATCCCAAAAACCAGGGTCTGAGGGTTTATCAAACAATACATTACTGTAGTCGTTGACTTCTGAATCTCATGTGCCTAATCTATTCCATTGATCCACTCCTCTATTCGTAAGCCAGTACCAAGTAGTTTTGTTGAGTGCTGCTTTATAGTACAGATTGAATTCTGGTAAAGCTTGTCCACCTTCCCTAGCATTTTTTTTTCATTAATTCCCTTGATATTCTGGACCGTTTATTCTTCTAGATGAATTTTGTTACTGTTTTTTTCTAACTCTATAAAGTAGTTCTTTGGTAAATTAATTGGTATGGCACTAAATATATAATTTAATTTAGGTAAAATTGTCATTGTTATTATATTAGCTCGACCCAGCCATGAGCAATTGATATTTTTCCAATTAGTTAGCATGATGGAGAGAAAAATGTGCATCCAGAGAAAGAACTAGAAAGAACTAAATTTATATCTAGGTGGAAGCAAAATACCTGATCTTTTTCGTTCTCTTATTTGATTTTATGTCCTCTTTACCATTTTTCATTCCAGCCAGTACAATCCATCCTTATAACCTGACCATTGTATAATGTGAAAGTATTTACAGATCCTATACTTGATTATAAGCCGCCATGGGGGGGGGGGGAATGTGAAATTCAAGGAATTGTGGAATTGAATCTTGTAAACTAAAAGGAAACAAACAAATTAATAAATTAAAGAATAAAAAAAGAGTCAAACAAAACAAATATTGAAAATGTCTCACTGGAAAAACAACTGACCTGGAGAACAGTTCCAGGAGAGAGAATTCTTGGGTTATTAGTCTACTGGAAAGCCATGATGAAAAAAAAAAAAAAAAAACCAGCCTGGATGACATCCTCCAAGAGACTGTCAAAGGAAACTATCCTGAGGTCCTACAATCAGAGAGTAAATTGCTTATTGAAAGAATTGACCAGACTCCTCCTGAAAGAGATCCCAAATTGAAAACTCCAAGAAATACAGTAGCCAAATTCCAGAATTACAAGGTCAAGGAGAAAATACCACAAGCAGACAGAAAGAAATGATTCAAATATTGTGGAACTAGTTAGGATTACACAGGACCTAGCAGCTTCTTCATTAATAGATCTGAGGGATTGGAATTTGATATTTTGTAAGGCAAAAGAACTTGGACTGCAACGAAGGATTAACTACCCAGCAAAACTGAGCATAATCTTTCAGGCAAGGAGATGATCATTTAATGAAATAATGGACTTCCAGACTTTCCTGATAAGAAAGCCAGAGCTCAATGGAAAATTTTATGTCCAAATCCAAGACTCAAGAGAGACATAAAAAGGTAAAGTGACCTAGTCATGGTCATACGAATACTAAGAATCAAAGGAAACATTTAGAACTAGGTTGTGCCTAATGAAGTACAGGTAGCAAAGCTCCATGAAAAGGTAGATAAATTAAACCATTTAATCTGATTCTTTAACTGAAAGATTTAGGAAGGATACAACCCACAAAGAACAATCATGTAAGTTCCATAAAACCCATGATCTGATAAAGACCTAGTAGGATGCTTTAGTCTGGTCCCACATGATTAAACAAAGATAGAAGAAACAGTGAAATTTTCATTCCTAATATCTAAACAATAGGAAACTATAATATAACATTTCTGAGGTGATATGAACCCCTCAAGGAGAGGGAAACTGAGGAAAAATCAGTATTACTTCTACGGAAAAAGCAGCATTGTGATGTTCTAGGCACAACCTCCCAGAAAGGAGAATGTTGAGAGATCATAAGCTTGACACTTGGTACATTTCTGTCCTTGCACATCCTAGAAAGGACAAGCTTTAGAGACACTTAGGTAATATCTTCTTCAGTCTTCAATGGGCTTACCCATAAGCCCATATTGAAGCTCTTATTAGTCCATGCACTTCTCTAAATTTCCTCATTCTCATATCACAAATACTCAAAAGGCATTAATGATTACCTTTTATCATGGGTTTTGTCTCCAGGAAAAAAGGTACAAACAACAAACAGCAAATCAGCAAGATTTAAACAAACTTTAGGGTGCTCTATCAGGAACCTAAAACTCCTTAAGTCCAACCACATTCTCCCCAATAGTCTTGGTTCTCAGGTCAATGGACAGATGAGGAAACTAAAGACAGGATCCTTGATGTAGAGCTCTGAAGCCATCTTGACTCGCTTTCAAATTTCAGAGATGTTCAGTGACCTGTCCACAGTCACCAAGGTATGAAGTGAGATTTAAACACTGGGCTTCCTGACAAGACCAGTACTCTATACTTTTCTAGGCAAAAGTCCTCATATATAAAACTGAAAACTGAGCATCATGGGAATGTCTTGAGTGTTATCTTAATCAGGTCTTCCCTTCCAGATTTCTGGATAGAGTGGCCTTCATTGTACTGAATTCTACTTATTAACCATAACCATAACCAGTAGTTTTGGGGTCATTGCATAGCAAATATCTTCCCTGCCCATATGGTCACATCTGAAGGAACCAATACCTCACCCCTGATGTGCTGAAGATACTTCTAAAAGTTGAGTGACAGAAGATTGTAACTGAAATATTTCAGCTAATCCCCAAGTTGTAAGGGCTAAATTTATTGGTAAGTTCCTCTAGGACTGTATTTTTGGAGGACAGCTGTCTTTGGAAGGGTTCAGATATCTCACTATGTAACTATTTGAAATATTAATCTCAGATTCGAAGTTAGAGGACACCTTGGTTCAAATCCTGACACTGATGCCTAAAGTTAAGGTTAACTCACCCAAAGTCACACAGGAATGTCAGTTTCTTTATCTTTGCTACAAGTGTGTGGGGCCAGAAGGACACTGAGGCCCCCTTCAGCTCTACATAAAATCCTATGTAATTCTATGATCATTCCTGTAACTTCTCATTGACATCTCCAAGAATTCAGCCAAGGAACATGGCAGGGGTAATCTTTCTGGTTACCTTATATTTTTCCAAGCATAGGATCCAAGTCTTTTCCTTGATCACATTCTATTGACAGCAAATTCAAAGAAATAGTAGAGAGTTTCTTCTCCCATGGATCTGGGGAGAAATTGTATTTTTCTTGTCCTACAGTGGACACATTGGAAAGAAATAAGCCAATAGCAGACCAAAGGAGAATATTTGAAAAAACATTCACAAGCCTAATAAAATCAAGTTTAAAACATGAAACTTGGATTGCTGGTACATGGGGCATATTGGGCTACCGAAAACACTGGGATTTTCCTTTAGGGGAGAGGAAAGTGACAGTTGTGGTTCACGTTTATGAGAAGAGCAGTGTACTACTTGGTACAGAGCTGAGATTCCCAGGAGTACAATACTATCCACAGAAGACTCCATAGTTCCAAAGGTTTCCCTTTGTGTGTGTGAAGGATGCATAGTTAGTGAGATCATGCATTTTCACAAAAATGAAAATATCGTCAAGGCAGCACAAAGCCAATACCAGCTACTTGACTCCTTTGGCCTTCCCCTCTTGCCAGTCAGTCACTCAGCATTTATTAAGTACTTATTATGAGAAGGCCTCTGTACTAAGCACTAAGAATAAAAAAGCAAGTGAAAAGAAAGGGCTTGCACTCAAGGAGATTATATTCAAATGGAGAATGATAACACACAAAAGGAATTTAAAAAGGAAATGTTATGTATGGAGGTGGGGAGACTAGGGTATAGCCTAGGGAAGAATGAGATATTTCTGGGCACCTTCCCTAAATAAAGGCTCTGAGAGGAACCATCCAATCAAAGAGAAGCTGCAAAGGTGGAGGGTTTTTCTAATGACTGGAATGAGTTTCTAGGAAGATATTTCTGTGGCCATGGTAAAAAGAGCCCCAAGTGTAGAGCCTAGAAAGGAATGAAGACAGTGCTAGACAACTTGTAACCATGGGGGGAGGGGGTGAGAGAGACTCCTTAATTTCACATGTTTTGCATTTCTTAAGAAAGGCTGCTTCTTACTGGATTGTCACATTCTTGTACAGAAAGACCAACTCTCCCAAGAAAATATGAATTTCTCTACGACACAAGCTACCTGAAAAGTGTCTAGCCACACAGAACCCAGGAGCAGTTTTGTGGATCGACATTTCTCAGAGTGAAAAGATTTGAAATTCCTTCAGACCATAATGCTCCAGGGTCACATCCTGCTTGACTCCCTCACCTTACCTTCTTTCAATCAGCTATTCTGGTCCAATATCTTTAACTAGTTCCACTGCATTTCAGGTTTAGAAAAGCAGAATAGATATAAAACTAATAATCAATTAAGAGTGTAAATCAAAAGATGTGATAGTAATGGAATATAAAGATCACCCTGTATTTGGCTTGGTTTTCAAACTGATTGTGTTAAAACCCAGAGCTTGTTAATCCCACCTGTGGGATGGACTTGTTGATGTGAAAAGAGAGTCCTGAACTGGGAGGAGCTGGTGACGTAGATTTGGAGAGACAAGAGAGAGGCAGAAGAACTTTTTGGAAGCAGCACCCTTGTGGAGGCAGAGAGAGACTGAGAGGATTGCTGAGGGCCACTTTGAATCGCCCTGGACTTTTGAGACCTGCCCCCAGAGCTGCCAAGGACTGAGGAGACATGGCTGTTTTGCTGGTACTTTGTCTGTCTGTTTTGATGTTCTTTTGCCAGATTTGTCCACTGGTGAAAGACAGTCCTGTTAAAGAAGTCCTGGAACCTGGCTGTTGGCTAAGAGCTCCTGAGACTGTCCTGCAGACAGAGAGTGAAGGACAGTGCTGTTGTTGCAGGGATCTGGGAACCTTTCTGTTGGTTCAGAAGCCCTGAAGAAGGATTTTCTTGTTGTATGTTTACAGAAATCCTGGGAGAGGGTTTTGCTAATGTTTTCAGGGTTTCTAGGACTGTTCTGCAGACAGAGAATGAATTAGCGAAAAGACTGGCAATGTATCTTGTGGCTTTGCTAAGCCTTGTCTCCCCAGGAACTAAGATTGCTGAGAACTTGCCTCCTGTCAAGATGAAGAAAAGACCTCCATTTGGGTATTAAGTGCTGTGCTTAGACTTGATGTAACTCTGGGGTAGATTCAATTGTGATCCAGGGGTGGGGAACTTTTGACCTTTTTGTGTTCTATGGTTGAACAAATGAATGTACTTTACTTAGATTGGAAACTAATCTCCATTTGAGAAGAGGGACTTTGTGGTGGACTAAATGAAGGTACAGCCTAGGGGTGGAGTAGTATTTAGAACAGGGACTTTGTAATTGATTGAATGAATGTAAGGTCCTGGGGTGGGGTAGTCCTTGGAGATTATTTAATCACACTTAGTAAATGCTGTATTTGGAATGATGTCATGTTTTGATCTTCTCTGTTCTGGGTTTGTCACTGAATAAAATGGAGAGCGCCTATGCTGGTATTTTGAACCTTGGGAAGTTGCCTTTCCTTGGCATTACATTACAAAGGTTAAGGCAAAAAAAGCAGTCTGTGTAAAATTCAAGATCTAAATTACTATAGAAAGGCTTTATAATCCAAGAAATCAGAAGAGATACAGAACCCTCAAGAATGGGGGATAAGATATAGAGTCATCTATATAGTTATGCAAGCCCAACACAAGGAAAATAAAGTTTGGGTTCAGGAGTAACAAAATAGATCAATGACGGTGACAGAGCCTGACTTCATTGAAAAACTGAAAAACGGTAGGGCTAGACAAGAGCCATAACTATTGGCCCAAACACTTCATTGAAGTGCTTTATTAGCTTTCATTTACATATAAGCCAGATCTCACCTTAATAGAAAATGTGGTATCCTCTACCTCAAGATGAGAACAAAGACTTCAAATACAGGTCAATTACATATTTATCCTTATATGAAGCAATTAGCCTGTATTATTAAATAATTTTACTCATATTTACACATCTATTGATTGGCATTCTTTTTCTGTTTGGCTTAGCAAACATGATTTTATTGTGAAGAGCACTTATAATTGAGTCAATTGATTGAACCATACCAAGAACCATAATATTTTATTGTCTATTGTCATGACCCATTGGACACAGTTCTAAACGCCATAACCATGTATTATAAATATAGGAAATCCAGATAGAGTGAGGGCTACAGTATCTAGTGTCCACACAGAAAAATGTTATGCGAATTATGCCATATTCTGTAACAATTGTTCTTGGCATCACTGTGTTGGTAGGATCTTTTAGAAATTCAGCTTAAACTCTTGATGATGTAAAACCCATCACCTCTGCCAAAATTTAAGTGAATATGACTTGCAAGCTGTTCAAAAATCACACTTAAAAACATTAGTGTCCCTCCATGTTTGACAATATCAAATAAAAACTATCAAGGATGATACCATGGCCATGGACATCAGGAGCCATACTAAGGTTCTAGAATCCCCATTTTGTAGAGAAGACATCTTTAATGGAATTAACACCTGTACAATACTGATCTTCACATACACTTTTAAAGCAGGAAAATGAACCATGACCAATTAGCACTGTATTCTTAGCAACATAAGCATAATCTTAAAATGCCAATCCCTTCTTGCTATGGTAGCCATAGAAAGTTTGTTTTTAATCAAAATGAAGAAAGATTAATGGTGAGTGTTAGCATATATGGTAATGATAATTACAAGCTTAAACAAGTTATTTCGTGGGATCTAGTGATCATGGAACTCCACTAAGCAACTGTAAGGCTTGGTGAGGAAACTCAAATCAGATAGAAGTTGTACCCTATCATTGAGAGGCACAGGAAAATAAAAGTCAGCACAGAGCCAAGATAACCAACAATTAGGATCCTTATTACATAATATGTTAGGATAGAAACTATTACATTCAAGTCAAAGGCAAAAAAGAATCAGGGAGAGGTAGCAATGGTGCCTCACATGCAAAAAAAAAAACCCAAAATAAAAATAAACCAAAAAAAAACCCCATGAAAATAAAATCTTTTATGGACAAACCATAGGAGTCAATGAGGATTAAAGAGTCAGCTCTGAGGCTGAAATTCTCTTTTCAACTGAAGATGTCCAGACTGTTTGCTTTAGGTTCATAACAAGAAAGTCAACTTTGACCTCAAGCTACATAGAAAGGACAAAAACCATAGCATAATACAAGAAGGGGAAGAGGTGCCTACAAATGACCCAATCACGGAAAGAAACTGTTTTCTCAGGACTGAGCTGGAACCTGGTGGATCCCAAGTGCCTCATACCAAGTATGGCAGAAAACATCTACCAGACTGTAAGACTCACCCCTCTCACTTCTTCCCTAGATCTGTCCAAAGGAGCAGAGATGCCATGAAGAAGCAGGAGCCAGACTTCTTAAGAATCTCCCTTTTCCTTCCTCAACAAGGATGTAGTGAGAATAAATTTTAGGGCCTCAATAAGATAGGAATAAATTTGTCAACTTGATATAATTGATAATGTCATGAAAATAATGTCACTCCCTTAAGACAGCACATCAACTTGGCACAACTGGTTCCATTTTGTTTTAAGCCTCCATTTTGTGATTGAGCTAATTTAAGTTGATTTTTAATAATTAGTTGAGCACTTATTTGGCGTGATGTAATAAGTAACACCCGTGAATTTACCAAAGGATAAATAGATGTAGACCGACGAGACAAGACCAATGAAAAATTGTAAGTAACTAAATTTTGAAGTAAACTGACAATAAATTATGTGGTAAACTTAGGAAATCCCAGAGCTACAAGCATAAAAAAACCACTCGAAACCCCAGTTATCATCCTATTTCTAAGTCATGACTATGGCTGGTTCCTGTGTTCCCCACATGAGCAAAATGATGTTGGAAGATAGAAGGCCTCTGGCTGGACAGCTAGCAAACTTGCTCAATTCAGTACTAAAGAAACCTATTAAAAACTAAGACCACAGGTTGGTAGCTTGTCCTCAGGAGGTATTCTCTATGCTTTGATTAATAAAATATGATTGCAAATATAACGTACACTAAGTATAATTGGTGTTTCCAGTCGGCTCTATGTGTACATATACATTAGGGTGGGCTCCATCACGGCCACCACATTCAACAGTTACTTCTTAGAGGGGCCTTAGAGAGCCCTCAGGTTGTGCAGGGGAAAGTGCAACAAGCTAAAGCAAAGCAATTTGCCAACTTATTCTGAAATATTCGGAGTGAAGGAATATAGCATAAACTCTGCATACCAAGCTAATTCAGTAATAGACAAAACTAGACCTCTTTCACTATGAATCTCTTATTTTAGAACTATGGGGGTGAGGTGGGAAATTTCCCATTTGGGGGGATATGTATGAGAGAATGGGAAAAGGGAAACTAGAAACCTTATTAACTAATACAACTACTTATTTTGATGAGATCACATGAGGATTTAACTTAGAGCTAGCAGTCAATTTTTTTTTTTTTATTTTTAGGAAAAAAGAAAAGATTTGCAGCATAGAGGAAAGGAACAATAAGTTCCATGCTAAATTGCTATGAACAAGGAAGTCTGAAAGGGGATTTTAAGATCATCTATGCAGTAACTGCTTCCTAAAAATTTACATGAGCTGATGCATAGTGCAATGAACAGAACCAGGAGAATGTTGTACACAGTAACAATGTGTGATAAAGAACTGAATGACAGCTCTTCTCAGCAATACAAGCAAGACAATCCCAAAGAATTAATGATGAAGCATACTATCCAACCTCCAGAGAAAGAGATGATATTATCTGAATAGAATGAAGCATGCTATTTTTAACTTTCCTTTTTTTTCCTTTTATTTGGACCTTGTACAAAATGACTAATATGTAAATGTTTTGCACAATTGTATATGTATAACTTATATCTGATTGCTTACTGTTCCAGGGAGGGAGGAGAGGAAGAAGGGAAGGAGTGGAATTTGCAACTCAAAACTTGAAGTAAAAATTTAAGTTTTAAAAATGAGAAATTGCTTCAAGAAATGTTGCATGAACTGCCTTATTTGCTATGTTGATTGTGAAGACGACCGATCACTGCGGTGTCGGATACTGGCTCAAGAGAAGCTGGGTATTGATAAGAGTTGGATTTGTTTAGGGTTACACAGCTAGGTGGTATAGTTGATAAAATGCTGGGCCTGGAGTCAGGAAGACTCATCTTCCTGAGATCAAAAATTCAATCTCGGACACTTACAAACTGTATGACCCTTGGTAAATCATTTAACTTTGTCTCAGTTTCCTCACCTGCAAAATGAAGGAAATGGCAAGTCACTTCAGTGTCTCTGTATAGAAAAGGCCAAATGAGTTATGATGAGTTGGACATGACAACCACAAAAACCTATGTGTATAGACAAGTATTAGGTCTTATTAGCATCCATTTGTCCAAGGCCGGACTGTCTATGTCCGAGGCTGACCTTTGTGTCTGGCTCCTCGTCCAGGACTCCATTTGAATAAAAGCACAACCCTCCTGAGGGGACAAATTCATCTGGGTCCCAATCTGTGGGACAACTGCCAAATAAGACAAGGCCAAACCAACTAGCCATGCTTTGGGGGTGGGTTTCCTTCTTTAACCACAATGCAAGGAATGCCAAGTTCAAGTCATGTTTACTTTATATTATTATTCCATAGTCCTGGTCTTGGCAGCCACCTTGGCACCACGTGCAAACACTAGGCTGACAGTCCAAAGAATGGAAGTGGATCAGAGTTTCAATGCAATGTATAGAAATGAATCTGACACTTTTAATAGACTACTCTATACTTCTCAGGTATAAATTTAAAGGACACATCTACTACACACTTTGATCTCCTCTTCATGCCTAGCAAAGTAGAGAGGATGAAGGAGACAAATTCCTACTTGTTCACATTCTTCTGAAGGACTCCTAACTCTACACCAGGAATCAATTAAAGTAAATATATTCAGAAAAGAAGATGGAGGTGGGTAGATTAATGAGAGGCCCATGTGGAATAATTTTCCTACTTTTCTACTTCTTTGCCTTGTGAGAAAAGTGGGGAAAAATATTAAAGACAGGAAATTGATAGAATATTTAGAAACAGATTATAACCAATATACAAAGAAATTCAATCTTTCTTTAACCAATTACACATGATTTGTATTTGTTCACTTCTTCCACTTTTGACCAAAATCAAGAGTAGATGCTAGAGATTTTATCTTCTTTCTTGGTCACTGAAGATCCCTGATTGGCTCAATTACTGATTTTTCCAGTGTGATTAGAAGAAGGGGGAAAGCTTTTATTGATCCTGGACTCAATAGAAGTGCTATGGATGCAGATGTTCCCACCCCAAGTGCTTGAACTAACCTGTGTAATATTTGGATGCTAATACTTCCTCTCCTCATTTTACCAACCTGTTGAGTCTGAATTTTATAGAGATCTGCCTGCCAGATGATATCTCCTACAACGTTGGTGTATTCCTTCCATCCTTGAGGAGCTATGTGGAATTTCATTATGACTTGCTCCTGCTAACTTTGACTGACTACTGCAACCTCTGCATCCATAAATACCCCGTTATCTGCAATAGTTTTCTACCTGATCTGGTCTCATTCTCCATAGGATATTTTATACTAGTCCCAATTCATCTTTTGCCTCACTGTGATTGGTGAGATTTTATTCTTTAATATATTCTTCTTTTATATCTCTAACTTCTGCACTTTAATTTTAATAATGAAAAGAAATATTAAATTTTCTGATTCAAAGGTCGTTGCTCTGGTTGTATTCATTTTCAATTAGTACTCATTTGATTACCCTCCCCCCTTTTTTTTTTTTACAATGACATGTAATATTGTCTAATATGGTCTCCTTAATTCTTCATTTTCTGCCATCAGAAAGCGCATATCCACAACTGAGATTTGTTGATATTCTCCTAACAACCTTGATTTTTGAATTAAGAAGGTGAAGCTAAAAAAAAAAAAAAAGAGTGTAAAAACTGCGTTGAAGTTTAACAAAGCAACAGAAACAAAGATGGCATCTGGTTCCATTCTATCCTGGGAAACAGAGGGTGGAGAAAATGAAGCAATATCTGCTTTTATATTCTTGGGCTCAAAGACCACTGCAGATGGTGATTGCAGCCATTAAGCTAAAAGACACTACTTGGGGGAAAAAAAAAGTTGGTAAATCTGGACAGCATACTAAAAAGAGACATCACCTTGCTGATAAAAGGTCCATAAGGTCAAAGTTATGGTTTTTCCAGTATCAATGTATGGCTGTGAGTTGGACTATCAGGAAAGCTGAACACCACAGAACTGATGCTTTTAAATTGAGATGCTAAAGAAGACTTTTGAGAGTCCCTTAGATAGCAAAGAAGTCAAATCAATCAATACTTTAAAGAAATTAACTAATCATTGGAAGGACAAATACTCAAGATGAAGTTTAAATACTTGAAGCACACAAGATTCATTGGAAAAGACCTTGAGGTTGGGAAAGAGTGAAGGCAAAAGGAGAAAAAGGAAGGTGAGTATGAGATGGATAGTCATGGAGGCAAAGAACATGACCTGACAGACTTTGGCAGATAATGTATAGAAGATTCTAGCACGCTATGGTCCGTGGGGTCATGAAGAGTCAGACATGAACAACAATATTGTCTTTAGATTATAGTCATTTATTATTTAGCTTAGTTTAATAAACATACTTTTTTTTGCAGATTTAAGTTTTGAAAAGGTCTGGAAGTTAACGAGAGAGGAGTTAACAAGGACAGCAAACAGATAGAATAAAGTAACTGAAGAGTTAATATTTAGGGATAATTGAATCTTTTTGTGAGGGATATGATTAAGAGTAATATTGGGGCAGTAGTACAAAAAAGAAATAGACAACATGGAAATAGAGTTAAGTTAGTAAAATTAAACTAAATCATTGGTGTTTTTAGTAAGGCTTATTCCTGGTCCAATGGCTTTGGATGAAGGTACTAATTTAGAAAGGTACATAAAATACTTCCCCTATTGGCTCTAATTTTAAATGCCAATTATGTGATCTCCATACCAAAATTCTATAAAAGGCATGGAGACTTATTAAAACCAATAGGTTTGCCTTTACATATAGCTAATGTCAGATAATGTCCTGCACAATTAAAGAATGTGGAAAACACCAAAAGGAAACAGAAACATGCTCCAGTTTACAACCAGCAATAGAGTTAGTGATCATGGATATGCATGCAACCACTGATGGGTTATGCTTAACAGATCTCATATGCCCCCCTGGATGGAAATAACACAACTCCTATTGTCCTCCTAATGAGGCAGTTTGGGCAACTTGTTTAGAAATTAATGGACTAGTCTCAGAATAGAAAAAGTTACCCAACCACAACACTGATGAAGTGGCATGTAGGGATGAAACTGGAAAGGATGTTAGTACCTCAGGACAAAACCATGACAACATTGATGACAAAATAGTCATAGCTGAAGTTGATACAATTGAAAAGGAGATATTAACAAACGAAACCAATAGTAATGCTTTTGGTTATAAATCACCACCCAGAAGCTGCCAATCCATATCTAAATTTCAGAAAGAGAGGATAATTTTTAATAACTAGAGCAGACTAGACTTCTATAACATTTTGTTAAATTTATTGCAGGACCAAAGATTTTTAAGTGTAACCATGTTTAAATCAATTTTAACCTTAGAAGTTTTAACTCTGTGAAAGAAACTGCTCACTTGCCAACATTATCTAAGATTAACCTCCCATGTGCATATGGGGGTGGGGGTGGTGGTGGTAACCAGTAGGCCCTTCTCAATGTTTCAGATCAATATGTCAACATCATATGAATATTTTAAGTGATCAAACCCAATGCTATGACTGACAACTATGCAGTTTAGTTCCAAACTATGAAATTCCTGCTGAGATGTATAATCAGTCCCATGATTTATTTAGACCCAAAGTATGGATTAACTGAAATGTTATAACAACACAGTCCTTGGAGTTTAGAGCAACAGATACTGAGTTTGGAAAAACATTGAACCAGAAGGACATTTTATCTACTGATAGACATATCACAAAAGTAGAATTGCATCCTGAAGGAGTGACATCATTTTAATCAATAAGAAAGGTAATAAGAATCTGGCTTTCCAAAAGGAGACATTTCCCTGGGTAATACCATAGGTAAAGTCTATGTCTCTGTTCCCCCCTAAAAGATTCATTAACTAGAGAATGAAGAAAATCTACATCAACAGGAATGAACAATTTTATGGCTATAAGAACTTGAATTAAGTCAAACATAAAATAAATTGTGTGTGTTGGGGGGGGCGTGTCCTGACTTGATCTAAAGCAATTGGCTCAATCTGACTGGCACCAAGATGGTTCAGTTTGCATGAGGAGTCTGTATCATACACAGATTTTTTTTTTTTTACCAGTATCCAGAGAGAACCACATATCAAGAATTAACATTGAGGCAAAGGTGTCACCCTCAGCTTCAATTTTTAATCTAATCCTGGAACTGATCATTTGTAAGCTGACAAGGACAGCAAAAAATACTAGCACATACAGATGATTTAGCCAGAGCAGTCAACATTTCTTTGATTAAAATACTGGACTGATTTCGAATTAATGACTCAGTTTAGAAAGTTATGCAGTGGATTTTTCAATACGTATATATTTAAAATGCATATTCATCATCTCATACCAAAACTTTATAAAAGGCATGGAGATTTTGTTGAAATTAAAGTTTGTTTTTAGATGCCGTGAGTAACAAATAATATTCTGCATTATTAAAAGAATACAGGAAAGAGAAGAAATGTATGTGTTCTAAAATTCATAACCACCAGAGTTGGTGATTCCAAATATTCCAACAGTCACTAAAAAGCTATGTCCACTGAAAAGGTCTGGTACGACCCCTTCCTTTGTTAACAAGATCCATTATTCTCCATGCTTATTCAAAAACATTTGAAGATAGTCCTGGAAACCCAACATCTAGAAAATTAGTGCTTCAGTACCATCAATTAAGATAGAGAATATTTTAGGAAAATAACTCCCCAAGAGTATCAATGTACAGAGATAACAAAACAGAAGTTAGTACTTTAGGACAGAAAACGGAAGCATTGTGATACGAGATATTCCAGAGATAGATGCTACTTAAACAATGGAAACACTAAAAAAGAAAACCAGTTGGAACTTTGTAAGTTACAGAGCACCACCACTTAGCGGTTTTAATGACCCACATTGTCTGAATCCCAAGAAGAGGATGGAAAATTTTTTAACTATCAAGGCAGACTGGAGTTTTAGAAGACGCTCTCAGATTGCATCACAGGAGTGTCGAAAGGCTATAAATGAAACATTGGCCAAATCAATTTTAAACCAGGAGTTTTAAATTCTGTGGAAGGATCACACAGTTTGTTGTGAAGGTTCTATAGAACGAACTGCCCATAGGGCAGTAACCAACAAGGTCCCTTAAATGTGTCACGTATCCACGTGAACTCTAAACAAATGTTTTAACAAGTATTTGGACCCGCTTTGACTTACAACTACATTGAAGGGCACTTACAGAAATAATGAATACAGGAAGTTACAGGTAGAAAAAGATGTAGCTTGAGATCTGTCTTGAAAAATGATCAATCTAGAGAAGCAATCAAAAAGGAAAGAGGATGATTTTATCACATACATCAAAAATGAAAAAAAAAATATTCCTTTGACCACCACATTTTTGGTGATTACACTACAAAGTCTTAAGACATTTTAGAGAAACTGACAAAATTACAAATAATCAGAAGGAATGAGATGTCACATGAGTCAATCCCAAGTTCAACTCAGGAGAGCAAGCATCAAGACTTCAGTGACAAGAATAAAATAAAGAAATTATGCCTCCAATGTTAATTCGATGGGGCTCCATCCTCCCATTAGCCCAAACCCTACAGATGTTGACGGACAGGAGGTCACAAGAGACTTAGAAGTCTTTGTTCCAAGGGAAATTCATTTTGAAGCTAAGGTAATCATTACTTCTGAAGATGAGGGTCAAAGTTAAGTGTTAAAAAAAAAAAAAAGATTAAGACCTTATATAAAGGAAAACCAACCAGGCTTTAAGGTGACTTGATAGGCAAAATCAATGATAATATATACCATTTCTCAAAGGGTACCACTTAAGATGAAAAGTCTACCGGCATCATCAGGCATGCAAGCAATACAACACCCAACTTTTCGAAGGACAAACAGTATCTTCTTATATTTTGGAGAATTATACCCAAATAAGAATTGGGGTGAAATTTTAAGTTCTCCAAGTCCAGCCTTGAAATATGAGGATTAACAGATCTCCTATGCAAGTCTGACCATTTTCCCACCAAAATATAGATGTACAATAAAATATTGGTCAATTACGTCAAGATGACAAATTGAAGGTCCCCACACATGTATTATGGAAGCTTTACACGTGGTTAGCCCAGTGTCTGCCCACCCAGTTCTTTAAATCAAAGAGAAATAGGTAACTTTCCTAGGGGTAGCAGCTTAGGAGGTACACTAAGGCCAGGATGGACACACCATGAGTTTATGTCTTTCCCATAAGGGAGAAGGCTCTTGCAGAGGTAGCCACAAAAGTTATTATCCGTTTTCCTACAGCAGGCAGGCCCAGCCATAAACCTTCATTGAGTTTCTCTGTAAATGTAGGAAGCAGTGAATTAAGGCTGACAAACTGAGCAAAGAAGTTAGGACTTTTGAGGCAATTTTGAATCATTTGCTCTACACGCATGAATTTGCACTTCCTTTCAGCCATAGGGCTTAATACAGCATGTCCCAAAAGTTTTTGGTAGTTTTAAAACACCAAGCTAAAGTGTTGAACCTAAAAACCATACTGACTTTGGGCCATCTTTTATGGGGGAGGGGGTGTCCCTAGGAGATCAAGCTTTCAGAATTTAATCTGTCAAAGTCAAGTACTTCCTGCCTGAATCTCTGGAAGCAGAAGTTTCTAACACCCCCCCCCCCCCCTTGTCCATAGAAAATTATAGGTCAATAACATGTCAAGACATATTTACACGAAGGACCTGAAGTCTTAGGGGCATTGACAACCACACAGAAGAGGCTCCATGATTAATACGCCCCAAATTACCCCATAAGAAATGCCTAGGGATCTCATCCCTCCTCTAAGAAGAGTTTGCTGATTCCCCTTAATTCTTGTGACTTCTCTCTTTTAACAATCTTCAATTTATTCCATGTATAGATTTTTTTTATACAGAGTTAAAATGTAAGAACTTAGGAATTGTTTATTGACTGAAAAAGTAACCCTGATGTTACCAATTGTCTCAGTCATTACCCTGAAGTCAATGTAGAATGACTAGTCTTGAAGACAAGTTTAGGCTTTCAAGTATGTGTCTTTCAGATATATCCAGCCTTGATGGAGCTTTTAGACCTTAAGAGGTCTGACAGAGCACTGGGATCAGGCTTAGTGACAGTGAAGTGACTTGATGACGGTTGTGGCATCCATCTAGAATAGACATTTCTGACCATCCTAAGCCATTAGTGAGTAATGGCGTGGGGGGAAGATGTGTAGCATCTTGCTAGGCACAAACTAAGTCTAATAGATAACTGAGGAGAGAATAATGATAATTTTGCATAGTAGCTGGTGCCTGTACTTCTCCCACAACTTATTGCATAGGATACCAATTACATGCACACAAGATACCTTAGGAGAACCAAGACAGTTCTGATACAGGTAAGCTTTGAATCTCCTTGAAGAATTACAAGCTCCCACCTACAACTGCCACACTTTGTAGGCATCTAAGCCCCATAACTCCTGGCAAACAGAGGGAGGAGAAATGGAATGCAGGGTCCGATTTTATATTGTTGGGCTCAAAGATCACTGCAGATGGTGACTGCAGCCATGAAGTTAAAAAATAAAAAAGCCTTCTCCTTGGAAGCTATGACAAATCTGGACAGCAGACTAAAAAGCAGAGACATCACCTTGACAACAAAGGCCCATATAGTTAAAGCTATAATTTTTCCACTAGCAATATATGGCTGGGAGAGTTAGACTATAAAGGAAGCCGCATATGGAAGAGTCAACACTTTTGAATGATGGTGTTGGAAAAGACTTTTGAGAATCTCTCGTACAGCAAGGAGATCAAATCAGTCAATACTTAAATTAATTCAGGCTTTTCACAAGGGGCACAGAAACTGAAGCTGAAGTTTAAATATTTTGGCCATATAATGAGAAGACTAGACTCATTGGAAAAGATCTTGATTTTGGGGGAAAATGAAGGCAAAAGGAAAAGGGGATGGCAGAGGATGAGGTGTGTAAATAGTGTCATAGCAGCAATGAACACGAGCTTGACCAGACTTTGGGAGATCATGACCCCATGAACCAGCAGTGCACCAGATCCTTCTATCCTCCACAAATGGCCAGACACAACTGAACAATGAGTGTTTTTTTCCCCCACACTCTGCAATGGGCAAACCCTCCCACCTTAGAGACACCTGTTTCATCCTGTTTCCTGGTACTTCTTTTTGTCCAGCTCAGAGGAACAAAGGCAGAGCTAAGCAGGCCTCTTTCACAGTTGGCTTAATACATAGTCTTAATACTTCTTAAGTTGCATGTGTGATAGCAATTAGATAAAATCACTCTCTCCTCACCAGGCTTCTCTCTTGTGTGTTATGACTAAAAAAAAAAAATCACTTGTGTCCTAGACCTCCTAACACCAAGGAGGATGTGACATTGCCATGTGGGATGGCTTACCTTACTGGGCAGAAATGACATCTGCATAAGGCTAAACATTGGGTGGAAAGATTCTTAAGAGAATCATGAAGAATTATTGGCTGGCTCCAAATGCAAGGATCTTATCTTGGTGGCCTTTTGAAGTCTTGTCATTTCATCCAAAATTTCTTAGCATTCACAGGTAACTATGCTTTGTTGTGAGGTAGGAAGGACAATTTCTTATTTAGAGTCTAAACCAAGTACCAGATTAAATTCATGTACTAAAACATTAGAGCCAGGTACCAGTTAAGGAACATCACCAGGATATCCAAAAAAACTTCACCAAAATAATCCTCCATAATAAGAGGAAAGGGAGGAGGGAGGGATCACACACACACACACACACACACACACACACACACACACACACACACACACACA
>NW_027185852.1:20421438-20425124 GCF_028583685.1 Petaurus breviceps papuanus | reverse complement strand
ATAAGCATATGTTCCTAGTAGTTTTTAATGTCTCTCCAAGCTCTTGTCAACACTCAAAGCTTTGGAGAGACTCTGTGACTGACCACACCAAAGTCATCCCACAGAAGAGACAACTTTGTGGATAGTCTTAATTCAACATTACCAGTCATAAAAGGGCATGATTCTCTCTGGATTAGCACTGTTGCTTCTGTTAGTAGGACAGAAGAATCCCACCATCAAGTTTTGCCTCTTTTGGAAGTTGGGAAGGTTGAGGTACATTAAGTGCCCAACGATCCAAGAATAAAACCTTGGCAGTATATGATCCAGGACGTCCACAACATTGATGCTGAAGTTGAGCTAGCTCAGCACTTGGGAGGCTCTGAAAGAAAGTGTGGAAGAAAAGAAGTATCGGGCTGGCTGCCTACCAGACTGAAGATCTACAGAGTTATTGTGCTGACTGTTGTATATCTGTGAAACCTGGACCCTTTACTAGTACCAAGTATGAAAAATGAACTGTTTCCACTTGAGTTGTCCCAAGAAGATGCTGAAGATTACCCTGGCAAGATAAGGGATCAGACACTCAAGTCCTCTTGAGAGTTGAATTACCAAGCATTCAAATCCTATTGTAGCCCAACTCTGATGGGCTGATCTTATAGTTTGAATGCTAAATGCACACTTACCCAAATACTATTTTTATGTATGAGCTAAGTGCTCACACAGGGGTAAGAAGAATTTTAGTATTGACTGAGATACATGGGAAATATCAGCACAGGACCATTCATCATGGCATGCTAATATCAAAGAAGGCACTCTACACTTCATAAGCAAAGCAGAATCAGAGAAGAACAAGGGAAATAAGAGCTTCACAAATCCAGAGCCATTTCCACTTTAAATGTTTTAATGTACCATTTGTGCCCAATCTGTGGTAGTTCCTTCTGAACTTGTATTGGGGTCTGATCAACCACAGCTGAATACATTGTACCCTGACTCAACATTGTGATGTCATTCAGTCTTCAAAAACCAAGGATGAACAACCACCACCCATGAAATATTCAAGGAAATGAAAATGCAACAAAGAAATCTGACTAGGGCACAAGTATTAAATAGGATATCTCTTTATATAATCTGCACCTCAGCTTGAGAAAAAGTTACAAGAATACTTCAAATGATCAGGTAATCCTTTCTCAATAAAACAGGAGGCTTAAATGGCTGTCAGTAAGGAGCCACCCAGTTAAGCAGCTTCCCTCTTCCTACTAAGACTATAGTATGTTAGGGCCATTCTCATAGAGCATAAGCTCCAAGAATTTGAACTTAACATTAAAATTTGACAGACTCCTATGAATCCTTGGCTGATGACTACTTTTCATGGTTACGTGTTTCCCCAACAATAAGACCTATCCCGAAAATAAGCCCTCCCCTTACTGTGTAAGATTCCTCTAAAATAAGCCCTCCCCTGAAAATAAGCCCTATTGAGATTGCTACTGTAGTGAAGGTGATCCCCTGCGCTACATGCTACATTACGGTACCCTCTGTATGCACCATCCCTCCCCCCCCCGGGTGAAACGCACGCCACGCTCCGAGCTGCATCCAATCAGAGCTGCAGCAGTGAGCACGTCATCCTGTTCTTCCCCAGTGATTTGCTTGCTGGCGCCATTGAGAGCAGTGCCGCGGAGGAGAGCTGAGGCAGGACAACATAAGCCCTCCCCTGAAAATAAGCCCTCTGGTGTTTTTCTTCCCCCCCCAAAAAAATAAGACAGTGTCTTATTATCAGGGAAACACGGTATATAGGGGGAAGGGAGGGGGGATTTCAATGAGTTCCTGAAAATGATCAGAGAAAGAACACCAACCCAGGAACCAATATTTTTCTTAGTGACCATCTTTCTCATCTTGATAATTCCATACTTTGTTCAGCTTCCTCAAATTTACCCTGTACTTATAGTAACTATAACCAAGCTCCTAAAGACTTGACCTCTTTTCTTTAGTGTTCAAGTATTCATGGCAAATACAAGCTGTATTCAAAGATTGTCCCCTTGATACCAAAATGGAGGCAATTAAGTTCAAACATGAGAAGCCTTATCAAATTGTCACCTTAATTCTTCAGTCTGCTTTGTCCCATCTCAGCTTAGACTTCACTATGGTTGTGCTGTATTAACTTAAGTCACTTACAACTTTGAAGAAAGATTACAACAGCTTCTGTCCAGATGCTTGGTCATCATTTCTTGCCTGAGACATGCATATTCCATCTTTAATGTCAGCAAAAGATGGGAATCACCTCAAGACTTGAGGACATCGAGACACAGAGGCAGGCCTGGAAGGGGCCTGGGCCTGATCAACTCGGAAGGCAAGTCTTCCCACCAACCACAAGGGCCACTACCAG
This sequence comes from Petaurus breviceps papuanus, assembly GCF_028583685.1. Taxonomy (NCBI): domain Eukaryota; kingdom Metazoa; phylum Chordata; class Mammalia; order Diprotodontia; family Petauridae; genus Petaurus; species Petaurus breviceps. Next base: position 20,422,768 of record NW_027185852.1, on the reverse strand, counting down.
GCCTACCGCCAAAGAGCTGGGACTGGAAAGAGCAAGGTAAGAACCAAATACAGGGGCCCCTGTCCTGGACAGCAAACACCCCTGGGGCTACCACTTCATAGCCCAGACATAAAAAAAAAAGCCTCTATCAGGACCTCCAAAGACCAGGATGACAGAGTGAACCTCACCTGCTCCAAACCCCTCCTCTGGACCCTGAAAACATAGTAACTCTTGCCCCAGGGCAAAACCCTCTACAGTAAAGGCTTGGGATCCCTAGAGGAAGGGCGTGGCTAGAGCCCTGCCTCAAAATGGGTAGAAAGCAGACTACAAAGACTCTGGAGTCCTACTATCCTCAGAGGGAGGAACCAAACCCAGAGGAAGACAATGTGGACTCCACACCCACAGCTGACACATCAACAAGGAATGGGTCCCAAGTACAGAAGGCTCTCCTAGATGAGATCAAAAGGAATTTTGAAAACCAAATGAGAGAGATAGAAGACAAAATGAATAATTCTCTCAAAACCAAAACAGCAGAATTAGAAAAACATTATAATGAAGAAAACATCTCTAAAAAGAAAAGTGTATGATATGGAAAAGGAGCTCCAAAAATTAACCAAGGAAAATGATTTGCTAAAATCTAGAATCAACCAAATTGAAACAAATAACTCTATGAGGAACCAAGAATTAGTCAAACAAAACAATAAGAATGAAGGATTAGAAAAAGAGGTAAAATACCTCAAAGAAAAAATAACTGACCTGGAAAACAGATCCAGGTGAGATAATCTGAGAATCATAGGCCTACCAGAAAATCATGATGAAAAAAATGAGCCTGGACAACATTCTCCAAGGGCTCATTAAGGAAAACTGCCCTGAGATAACTAAACCTGAGAGTAAAATAGAAATCAAAAGAATCCACTGGACACCTGCTGAAAGAGATCCCAAACTGAAAAGTCCTCGAAATGTTGTGGCCAAACTCCAGAACTACCAGATAAAAGAGATAACACTTCAAGCAGCCAGAAGGAAACAATTCAAATATTGAGGGTCCACAGTGAGGATCACACAGGATTTGGCAGCCTCTACACTGAAAGATTGGAGGCAGTGGAATACAATTTTCCGGAAGGCAAAAGAGCTCAGATTACAACCAAGGATCACATACCCAGAGATACTGAGCATATTCTTCCAGGCAAAGAGATGGTCATTCAATGATATAACAGAGTTCCAGACCTTTTTGATAAAAAAGCCAGAACTCATTGGAAAATTCAACCTCCAATTACAAGATGCAACAGTGACATAGAAAGGTAAATAAGGAAAACACACACACACACACACACACACACACACACACACACAC
>NW_027185852.1:20382346-20421428 GCF_028583685.1 Petaurus breviceps papuanus | reverse complement strand
ACACACACACACACACACACACACACACACACACACACACCCTGCTATTTGGTAAGAACAAACTGGTTATGGACAAGTAGAGGGCATGAGTATAAAATACACAAAATGATGATTGCAATGGAAGAAAGGGAATGAAGTGGAAAAGGGTAAATTATGCCACACAAAGAGGCATAAAAACTGTATAGCAAAGGAAAAGAAGGGAGGGAGATGGGAATCATATGAGCTTTTCCCTCATTGGTTCTGGTGCAAGGAAGGAATAACAACAGTTAAGCATATGACTCTATGGAGAAGAAGAAATAACATACTTCATTAAGTATAAAAATATCCTACAGGCAGTAGGAGGGGAAAAGGGCTACAAAGTTGGGGGTGGTTAGTAGGGAGGGAAGAAGTGGAAAGGGGAGGAAAAGGGAAGGGGGCTGATAAGGGAATACTGAGGGAGGCAGTGGTCAAAAGGAAAATTATTAAAGGGAGAAAGGGGGAAAAATATGAACATTAACAGGGTTGGGAATAGGATGGAGGAAAAAATCAGGTAACAATCATAACTGTAAATGTAAATGGAATGAACTCTCCCATAAAACGGAGCAGGATAGCAGAATGGACTAGAAATCATAATCCTACAATATGCTGTTTAAAAGAAACATCTGAAACAGAGGGATACACACAGGGTAAAGGTAAAAACCTGAAGTATATTATTCCTCAGCTAAAGTAAAAAAAAGCAGGGGTAGCAATCCTTATCTGAGATAAAGCAAAAGCAAAAATTGACCTAATTAAAAGAGATAAGGAAGGAAACTATATCCTGTTAAAAGGCACCATTGAGAATGAAGCAATATCATTACTTAACATATATGGACCAAGTGGTATAGCATCCAAATTCCTACAGGAGAAGGTAAAGGAATTAAAGAAATAGATAGCAAAACTATATTAGTGGGAGACCTTAATCTCCCCCTCTCTGAACTTGATAAATCTAACCTCAAAATAAATAAGGAAGAAGTTAAGGAGGTGAACAGGATTTTAGAGAGGATAGGTATGATGGATCTCTAGAGAAAACTGAATGGGGATAAAAAGGAATATACTTCTCAGCGGTAAATGGCACATACTCAAAAACTGACCACGTTCTAGGGCATGAAAACATCACAATTCTATGCAGTAAGACAGAAATATTAAATGCATCCTTCTCAGATCATGATACAATAAAAATTATATGCAATAAAGGGCCATGGAAACACAGACTAAAAACTAATTGGAAATTAAACAATTTAATCCTAAAGAATAAGTGGGGCAAACAAGAAAGTATACAATCAGTAATTTCATTCAAGAGAATGATAATAATGAGACAACATACCAAAATATGTGGGATGCATTAAAGGCAGGTCTTAGGGGAAGTTTTATATCCCTGAGTGCATACATGATTAAATTAGAGAAAAGGGAGTTCAACAAATTGGGCATGCAATTGAAAAACCTAGAAAAAGAACAAATTAAAAATCCCCAATTAAATACTAAGTTAGAAATATTGAAAACCAAAGGAGAGATTAGTAAAATTGAAATTAAGAAAACTATTGAATTAATAAATAAAACCAAGAGCTGGTTTTATAGGGAAAAAAACAACAAAATTGCTAGACCCTTATTCAATATGATAAAAAAAAAAAGAAAGAAAACCTAATTAGGAATTATTTTTCCAATTGTATGCACATAAATTCGACACTTAGGGAAATGGATGAGTATTTACAAAAGTATAGGTTGCCCAGATTAACTGAAGAGGAAGTAAATTAATTAAATAACCCCATCTCAGAAAAAGAAATTTAACAAGCCATCAGTGAACTCTGTAGGAGAAAATCTCCAGGGCCAGATGTATTTACTAGTGTATTCTATCAAACATTTAAAGAACAATTGATTCCAATACTCTACAAATTATTTGAGAAAATTAGTGAAGGAGTCCCACCAAATTCTTTTTATGACACAAATATGGTACTGATACCTAAATCAGAAAGAGGTAAAACAGAGAAAGAAAATTATAGACCAATCTCCCTCATGAATATAGATGCAAAAATTCTAAATATAACACTAGCAAAAAGACTACAGCAACTTATCTCAAGAATAATACACTTTGATCAGGTAAGATTTATTCCAGGAATGCAAGGATGGTTTAATATTAGGAAAACCATCAGTATAATTGAGCATATCAACAATAAAACTAGCAGAAACCACATGATCACCTCAATAGATGCAGAAAAGGCTTATGACAAAATACAACATCCATTCCTATTAAAAACATTAGAAAGTATAGGAATAAATGGAGCCTTCCTTAGAATAATAGGTAGCATCTCATCAAGTATTATATGCAATGGGGAGAAGCTGGAAGCATTTCCCATAAGATCAGGGGTGAAACAAGGGTGTCCACTATCACTCACCCCTCTTATTCAATCTGGTACTAGAAATGTTAGCAGTAACAATTAGAGGAGAAAAAGAAATCAAATTAGGCAAAGAAGAGACCAAGCTATCACTCTCTGCAGATGATATGATGATGTACTTAGAGAATCCTAGAGAATCAAGTAAAGAACTACTTGACAATAAATGAATTTGGCAAAGTTGCAGAATATAAAAAACCCACATAAATCCTCGGCATTCCTATGTATTTCCAATGAAATTCAACAGCAAGAGATAAAAAGAGAAATCCCATTTAAAGTTACTGTAGACATTATAAAATATTTGGGAATCTACCTGCCAAAACAAACCCAGGACCTATATGACGACCCACAATCACAAAACACTTCTCACGCAAACTCAGATCTAACTAATTGGAAAAAATATTAATTGCTTGTGGCTGGGTTGAGCTAATATAATAAAAATGACAATTTTATCTAAATTATATATTTAGTGCCATACCAATTAATTTACAAAAAAACTACTTTATAGAGCTAGAAAAAATACTAACAAAATTCATTTGGAAGATTAAATGGTCCAGAATATCAAGGGGATTAATGAAAAGAAATGCTAGGGAAGGTAGACTATCTATACCAGATTTCAATCTGTATTATAAAGCAGCAGTCATCAAAACTACTTGGTACTGTCTGAGGAATAGAGGAGTGGATCAATGGAATAGTTTAGGCACACGAGATTCAGCACCCAATGACCATAGTAATCTATTGTTTGATAAACCCCAAGACCCTGGTTTTTGGGACAAGAACTCACTATTTGATAAAAACTGCTGGGAAAACTGGAATATAGTATGGCAGAAACTGGGCATAGATCATTACCTAACACCATATACCAAAATCAAGTCTAAATGGGTGCATGATCTAGGTATAAAGGTTGATACTGTAAGCATTCTCAGAAAACAAGGAATAGTTTACCTGTCAGACCTGTGGAGAGGGAAAAGTCTTTATGACTAAACAAGAATTAGAAAATATTATAAAATGTAAGATGGATAATTTTGACTACATGAAATTGAAAAGCTTCTGTACAAACAAAGCCAATGTAACCAAGATTAAGAGGGAGGTGGGAAATTGGGAAAGAATCTTTACAACCTATGTCTCTGACAAAGGACTCATTTCTAAAATATACAGAGAATTGAGTCAAATTTGTAAGAATACAAGTCATTCCCCAATTGACAAATGGTCAAAGGATATGAACAGGCAACTTCCTGAGAAAGAAATTAAAGATATCTATAAAGCACATGAAAACATGCTCTAGGTCACTATTGATTAGAGAAATGCAAATCAAAACAACTCTGAGGTACCACATCTCACCAGTCAGATTGGCTAAGATGACAAAACAGGAAAATAACAAATGCTGGAGAGGATGTGGACAAATTGGAACACTAATGCATTGCTGGTGGAGTTGTGAACTGATCCAACCATTCTGGAAAGCAATCTGGAATTATGCCCAAAGGGCTATAAATAATTTCATACCCTTTGACCCAGCAATACCACTTCTAGGGTTGTATCCCAAAGAGATCATAGAAGTAGGAAAAAGACCCATATGTACAAAAATATTTATAGCAGCTCTTTTTTGTGGTAGCAAAGAACTGGAAATTTAAGGGGGTGCCCATCAATTGAAGAATGTCTGAACAAGTTGTGGTATATGTATGTTATGGAATACTATTGTGCTATAAGAAATGAGGATCAGACAGTCTTCATATTTACCCGGAGAGGCTTATACAAACTGATGCTGAGTGAGAAGAGTAGAACCAGGAGAAATTTGTACACAATTACAGACACAACGTATGTGCAATGACCAACTCTGATAGACTGGACCCTTCCCAGCAATGCAGTGATATAAGTCAATGCCAAAAGACTCATCATGGAGAGAAATATGTGCATCTAGAGAAAGAACTAGAAAGAACTGAGTTTATATACAGGTGGAAGCAAAATACCTGATCTTTTTCCTTTTGTTTGGTTTTATGTCCTCTTTACCATTTTTCATTCCATCTGATACAATCCGTCTTTATAATGTGAAGTATTTACAAATCCTATACTTGACTATATGTAGCCATGGGGGGTGGGAGGGGAGGGAAGGGGACAAAATGTGAAACTCAAGGAATTGTGGAATTGAATCCTGTAAACTAAAAGGAAACAAATTAATTAAAAAATTAAAAAAAAAGAAGTTGGTATATAAAAAAGGAGTGTCATCAACACAATTCTATGGGATTGCTAGGAGGACTCTGGAAAAATAAGTCATTTCTGGAGGGTCCTCAGAATAGATAATACAATACATTGGAAGGATTAATTTTATTTCATATTTGTCATGGTCTGACATTTTGACCAATTTGGATTAAATTTTTAAAAGAACAACCTGAAAATTAATCCATTGTTGTATGAGATTCATCATAGTTTTTCATTTTAATTTATACTATAATCTTGTAGTAATATTTTCCAAAAAAGTTAATATGAATATATACATATGCGTTCGTGTATACATGAATACAGATATGTATGTCCATATGTGCCAATATATATGTGGATCCATACATGTATGTGTATACCTATAAAATAACACCTCAAAAAAAGGTACAATGAAATAATCATCAATTTATTGCCTACACAAAAAACTGAGAAGCCAAAAACCTACACCGCATAATAAATGCAATTCTACACCAAAAAAAATAAAAGAAAAAAAAGACTTCAGGATATCTTATTTAGTTACTAAGCTCTTAAAGTAAATATTTCCTATAACCAGACATACAGTTAGTTCTCTGGCCAAAGTGAAAGAGTCAGTCATATCAAGGGCCATGGTAATAATGACCACTTCCAATTATATTGTGCTAAAATATTGGCAAAATGCTTTGTGTATTCTCATTTGGTTCTAGTATTGCTGAAATGCAGCTCTCTCTAACATATTAGGAAACTAAGGCTGAAAAATTTATAGTGATTTCCCAAGGTAACAGCTAGTAGTTATCTGAGGTAGGATTTAAACAAATCTCGGCATGTTGGAGCCAGCAGAAAGATGGTGTGCAGCACAATTTTAGCCTGTGAAAAGTTGAGGATTGCAAAAAAGGTCCTTTGCACTCAGGTTAAAAGGAGAGTGCATTCCAGGACAAGCCAGTAGCAAACCCATCCTCAGTAAATCAGTAGGAGATTCTGAGCCCCCAGTGTGGTAGAGCAGGCAAATGTCAACCCCAGGACCTCTTCTCTCCCTCTACTCCTACCCTTAGCATAACCAGTGGAAGTGGAGACTCCAAGTTTGGGGAACCACATGTGCTTCAGTGTAGCCCAGGGAAGGCAGACATCCTCCAGGGACCAGACATCCATATGCTTCAGGGTAGCCACTAGAACCCCAAGTTCAGCACCAGGTAAGCTGACAGACCTCTTTAGCTGTCAGTTACCAGCACTTAAAACCCCAGTGCACAAAGACAGTGACTATGCCCCATGGCCCCACGACAGGCTTGGGACAGTGTCACCTGTGCTCCAACAGGAAAACTCAATGTTAAAAGCCAAGAAATAGATAAAATAAGTATGAAGCAAAAATGAACATCGACCATAGAAAGTTACTATGTTGACAGGGAAGAAACACTCAAGAGGACAATATTGTCAACATACCTACATCTGAAACCTCAAAGGGGAATATGAAAAGACCAAAGAAGCTTTCTCAAGAAAGATTGAGTCAAATAGAGGTATGCAAGAGAGTCAATAGCTTGCAAAAGGAGAGAAATTGACTGAAGAAAAGAATTCCTTAAAAACTAGAATTGGAAAAAAGTAGAATTCACCAAATGGAAAAGGAGGCACAAAAAGCTAACTGAAAAAAAATAATTCCTTAAAAATTAGAAATGGGCAAGTAGAAGCTAATGACTCAGACATCAAGAGTCAGTTAAACAAGATCAAAAGGAAAGATAGAAGAAAATGTAAAATATCTCATTGGAAAAACTGACATGGGAAAAAGATCCAGGAGAAATAGTTTAAGAATCATTGGACTACCTGATCATCATGATCACAAAAAGATCCTGGACAGCATCTTTTAAGAAATTGTCAAGGAAAAAACTGCCCTGATATCCTAGAACCAAAAGGCAAAATAGTCATTGAAAGAATCTACCAATCACTTCCATAAAGACCCCAAAATGAAAACTCCAATGAATACTGTAGGCGAATTCTAGAATCAGGTCAAAGAGGAAACACTGCAAGCAACCAGTAAAACGATTTAAATGTCATGGAGCCACAGCCAGAATTATGCAGGACTTGGCAGCTTCCATATTGAAGGGTTGGATGACTTGGAAGATGATATTCTGGGAAAAAAAGAAGCTTTGATCACAACTAAGAATCAACTACTCAGTAAAATTGAGCATAATCTTATAGGGAAAAAGATAGACATTCAATGAAGTAGGGAACTATTACTTCTTAGCCCTATGGAAGTCCTGTTTGTACTCTGTCTGTCATCTTGTCTCCACCCCAAAATGAAGTGTATTTAGAAGACTAGAAGATGTGATTGAATAAGGTGGGGTGAAACTAAGGAGGGACTTGAAATCCAGAGCCAAGAAGCTTTGACTTGATTGAGGCAGCAGTGGGGAACCACTTTAGATTCTTAAAGAGGGGAGTGACATAATAAAGCTAATATTTTAGGAAGGTCTTCTATCATATTAGTAAGATTAGTAAGTTAAGAGACTTAGATTTTGTATAGATGAGCATAAGACTCATTAATAGGACTTACAGAGGGTAACTACAAGTGCTCTTCAATGGGTGTCATGTCTAGTTTTAACATGCTAATTAATGCCTTGAGTCTGGCACCATAGAGACTGCTTAATATGGTGGATGGAGAACTAGCCACTCTACTTTGATATATTATAGGCTTTGTAACTGGGTAAGTATCCAGAGATCAAATATGCAAGGCCACAACACTACCTATCCATATAAAAATGTAACTGGCAAATATTTAACAAAAAATAAAGAAAAATACAATAGAAAAATAGATGATGTTAATAAGTAGCTTTCTGACTCAGTATGCAGACAGCAGGATTTAATAACCCCTGTTTCTATTTGAGTTTGACACCACTGATCTGGCAATTCTTTAAGACTGAGTTGTCAATAGGTACCAGTGTGCATCTGTCAAGGAAGTTCCTCAAAAGGAGCCAGTGGAATCACAGGTACAGTCTCTCTCCTGGACTATGAGTAGGCAGTCATTAAGCACTCATCCTTTTCACGAATCCAAAGAAAGTCAGAAGCAGGCTTGCTACGAACAGGGAAGTGTAATTGATCAAAATCACCCTGGGAGCCCTTCAGAGAGGAAATCTGAATGAAGGAAGCAACCCAGTGTGGAGCAGAACGGGTTTTTATAAATAACACATTTTACAAAGTGGATGGGGAAGGGATAGAAAGAAACAACAAAAGCTAACAGAACCAAGCGATTGTAGAGTAAGACTTATTACTCAAGATGATTTTGCCTGAAAAGTTTCGTAGTAGATTTCCGCAGGTTGAGAGGAGTATTCAAGCGTATACTAGCAAAGTCAGTAGTAATTACCCTCTAGGCAACATTCTCTCTACTTCAAGATCAGGGTTTGTCACATAATCAAAGGCCTCTGACCATCTCGGGACACCCATTGTGATTTGAAGTCTATCCAAAAACCATCGTAGAAGGCAAAAGATCAGAGCTTTCTACATGGAGTTACCTTAAGTTTTAACGAAGGCGAGATGAAAAAGCCTGTTCAATGACCCTGGTCAGATTTTCTTTATCTGGCACGTGGTACCGAAAGCCTACTCCTTTTATGGGCTTGACATCATCCTATTGCCTGCATAGAATTTCTACTCTCCTATTCTGGTCCACCATTGGGACCACCACTATGACCCATGATCTTGTACTTTCCCAGCTGATTCCTCAGTATTTTCCCCAGGTACCGGAGGATCTGCTCTCAGCCAGCTTCTGGCACGGCACATCTACCTGCAGGGTTAATGAGCATGAAAATCTTCCCTTTCCATTAATAGGCACACTTTAAAATATGCTTAGTGCTAATTCAAAAGTAAATTGTCAATGCTATAGGCATGAAAGACCTTGGGGCTGAATGTAATGGAAATGCAAATTGAAAGATCTTGGGGCTGAATGTAATGGAAATGCAAATTTAAAGATCTTCCCTGCCCCTTGGCTAAAGTGCACCGGGAGCCTGGGGTGGGACGCTTGTTTTTCAGTAGATACTTCTTGATGGGCCAGTGGGTCCAGAAAGTTGTTACATTCTCTGAGCCAGGAGAAGGCTATATAAGCCCTGATGTGTAGCTTTGTTTTGGGGGCTCACTTTGAGAAGTGTTCTGTGATTTGATATGGATTCTCGGAAGCCGTTGTCCTGAGCCCCCTGGCTTTGAAAAACCCAGATGTTGATTGGGTATGGATGTAATGGCTGGACAGTTTGGAAAGCTGTCTACTTAATCTGTTTCTGTCTTGATAATTCTGCCTGTATTCTTTGAAGTTCAGGGTGCTGACCTTTTCCCCTGAACAAGGTAAATGATATATGGTCTGACTGATTAAAGTAAGCTTGTTAACCCATTTTGAGTTGCTTTCCTTTAACAAAGCAGATCTAAGAACCTGTATTGGCAGCAAACCCTGAGGATGCTTGGGGTGCTTGCTGCTACAGTGTGGAATGTCAGAGAACCAGCAGCAGGAGGCCTAGCTAGGCAACTGTATCAAAATGCAATATTCACAATGGCTATGGCAGTTATAAATATGCTGATGTGGTTATTCATCACAAAATATACCAGGCTCTCTATATGGGGGATAAAGCTAGAACATTTATTAGAATAACAAATAACTGAGTCCCAAAACCAGAAAGTCAAAGCCATCACAGTAGTTATGAAATTGGCACATGTAGGTAATGTAGTAAACAACCGCCTTCAAAACAGAACAGGCTACCTCAGCCAAAGGTCCTCCTCTCCCCACTCACAGCAACTGCTCAGCAGCTAAAAATTTGGTTTTCATACCTGAAATAGGGAGAGGCAAAGCTGTAGACCAATATGCTTTATGAACATTGGGAATATTGTTAAACTGTTTTTGTATCAAAGAAATTTGAACCCAAAACTCAAACAAATGCTGCCTATTTAGATCCTTATCTACACAATATCTCTTTCATATTGAAAGATGGTTAGTGCTAGTCACAGAAATGACTCAAATCAAGGCTTCTGGGCACTGTACAATGTGAATAAATTCCCAATAATATTTCACATGCAATGCTCACATCAATTTTTAACTAATTGTATCAGCAATGCCATATTCACAACGCCTGTAGAGATTACAAATATGCTGATATAATTATCCATCACAAAATATGTCAGGTTTGCCATATGGGGAAATAAACTAGAAAATTTATTAAGATACCAAAAGACTGAGTCCCAAAACCAGAAAGTGAAAGCCATCAGAGTAGTTATGACATTGGCACAGGTAGATAAAGTAGAAAGCACCCACATTCTCAAGCCTTTAAAACAGAACAGGCTACCTCAGGCAAAGGTCCTCCTCTCCCCACTCACAGCAACCACCCAGTGTCCTGGAAGCGTGCTCCCAGCAGCTCCGGCCCCTGGCAGTCCTAACTCAAAAAAAGGGCTTCACACTGCCGCTGCCTCTGCCGCCGCCGTCGCAACCGCCGCCAGCCACCGCAGGACCGCTAGCTCGGCTTTCACTTTCTCTCGCTCTACTATGTCAGCACGTCCATGGGGCATGGAAGATCTTTAAATCCCATAACCCTTACAGTAATGGAGCAGTGAATTCGCAACAATGCTTAATGATTATTAGACAGATGGGAAAATTAATAGTCAATGATGCCCTGGCATCTCCTTAATCAGCAAGCATTCCAGGAGTCAGTCTCCAGCTTTTCCAGCTGCAGATATCACCTCCAATGCAATAAATGAACTAATAGGCAATTCTTGCCTTCAACATGATTTCACCTTATGTCCCCAAAAGACCTATTCTTTACCTCCTACAAAAGAGCCCAAGATTGAACTTGCACCTTTAAGCACTATGGTATGCTCCTGAGAAATTCCATGTCCTCTTATTGATATTAGAATCAAAAGAATACCCTGAGTCTTAAGTGGGCAGCTTTATACTAGGTTCACAACGTCTTAGGTTTTGGCCAAACTCTCTAGTCTAGATTAGTGGCAGAGGTAAAGTTTGGTTTGGGGTGGAGCAGTATACCAGAAATACTAAAGGAAGATCAGATGGCCTGAAGATGTACTGAAAGGGCAGTCAAGGGAGAGAAGGGTTCTCAACAGCCTCTGCAATTTCTCGACTAATGTTAACCTTTTTTTGAGCTCTGACTCTCATGACATTCTACTACCTTCCTTTAGGAAGACTGTAATTTTTTTTTTTAAGCAATCAGGGTTATGTAACTTGCTCAAGGTTACACGGCCAGTTCTTTCTGGGTGTGGTGCTAAGTATCTGAGCCCAGATTCAATCCCAGGTCATCCCGACACTGGGGCCGGTGCTCTTACTCACTGGGCCACCCCGAAGACTGATCTTGGTTGCCCCTTTGACATCCTTGAACGTTCACCTGAATTTAAGTGTTGTGTTGAAGTATGGGAAAGAGCTTGAACAAACCTTTGGTGAAACTGGGCTGTAACCCAGATGTCCTATGGTATTGGGACTAGGAGGGGCATATAGTCAAACCCTGTTCTCTAACAGGATAAAAAAAAAAATTGACCATTGAGATTGGGAACGAACCAAAGACCATAGAAGTTACATTCCAACATATTATTTGAACCCAGAGTGTGGTACTGAATAAAATCCTAAATTCTACATTATTGATTACAGAAATGAAAATTAAAACAACTTTGAGATCTCACACCTCTCAGCTTAGCTGAAATGACAGAAGAGGAAAATGACATGTTAGAGGAGATAAAAAAAAATTGGGATACATACATTATTAGTATAACTGTGAATTAATTCAACCATTTTGGAGAGCAATCTGGAATTATGTTCAAAGAGTTATAAAACTGTATATAACTCTTTTTGCCAACAACAGCTCTATTAGGTCTATTTCCCAAGGTGTTCAGGAGAAATGGAGAGGAACCTATGTTTCTTAAAATACTTATAGCAGCTCTCTTTGTGGTGGCAAAGAACATAAATCGAGGGGGATGTCCATCAATTAGGGAATGGCTGAACAAGTTGTGGTATATGATTGCAATGGATATTACTGTATCCTAAGAAATGAGCAGGTTGATTTTAGAGAAAAAACATGGAAAGACTTGCATGAAATAATGAAATATTATTTTTCTCCAATAATGAAGAGTTGATAGAGCTGCAAGTGTGAGAGACACTTGATGGCAGTCACAAGATGTCAGAGGGGGTGCATGTGACCTCTGAGGGGCAGGAGCTTGGAGACGTGGAGGCTGACTCTGCCGGGCCATAAAGGCTGACGTGGCATTGAGCGTGCCCCATAAACACGGACTCCTTTTAACACATATTCCTTTGCCCTGCGCTCGGGAGAGTGTGCGATTGGCTCCCACATGTTGTGTGGTGGGGTGGCAGCTGGAGGGGTGCACGTGGCTTTCTGAGGGACGTTGTTCGAACAGCCTTGCCTGGGGGTTGACGAACCAGGGACAAGGAAGTTTCAGGCACAGTGATATGAGAGTAATTCTCTACGTAGCAGTGCCTAAAGGACTTTCGTGAAGGACTTTGCTCCTTTCTCTCATAGGATGTACTTGGGAAAGAACATGATTGGCCCTCACAAGGTTTATAAATAGGGGAGACAGAGGAAGTTAGTTCCACTTCCTGTTTGCTTGCCATGCAGTTAAGATGTAACCAAATAAACAGCTTTGCATCCTACTTTCCGTGTCCTGGGTGTTCTGGGGGGGGGGGGTAAGCTCTTCTTGGAGACAAGAAGCCGGAGACCGGGAATAAGGTAAAACACAGGCAGAATTGGGAGTGAGATCCCAACAAAGAGTGAAATCAGAAGTGTTAGATATTGTAACAGCAATATTCTTTGAAGAATAAATGACTAAGCTATTCTGATTATAAAAATTCAAATCAACTACAGAAGCCATGAAGGAAGATGCTATCCCATCTCCAGAGAAAGAACTGATAAAAAGAAGCATGCATAGTGTGGCTTAACCATATTTCTGTCCATCTCTAGACATAGGTATATATCTATATGTCCAGAGATATACACACACAATTCTGTCAAATGGTGACCTTTCCTAGTGTGGCGTGGGGAAGGAGACAGCTTGGAACTTAAAATGCAACCAAAAATTAAATTAAAAAATTTCTAAGCAAGGTACTGGGACATAAACCTTCCCAGGTCATGAATGTAAGCCAGATGGTCTGGATGCCAACTTACTACCTTCCTGTAACAAGATAAAGATCATAATGGGAAGCTGTTGGGGCCCTCCATATGGATAGAGTTGCAGAATTAATTGGATCTTCAACTGCACATAGATAGCCAGGAGACAATTAAAAAAGACTAGTCCCTGCACTGCTTCTCTAACGTTGTGTCTGAAGGTTATATAGAAATGAACCCAAAGAATTTTAAATAAAAGCAACTGAAATTAACATAGTTCCTTAAAGTCCCCAAATCTGCAAATATCACTAAAGAGTCTCAGAATATTGCTTTCCAGGGATGCAAAATATGTGGTCTAGCAAGGGTAGATTCCATTTTCTCATGTATCTTCAGACTAATTTTCCAGTATGACTTGAGCTTAAATCTTGCTACTGTGATGAAAGAGCCTGAGAGAGAATTTCTGGGTAATTAATAATTGATTTATTAATTATGGGTAGCTAAAAATAAATAAGGTCAGTGGCACTCTAAGAAACCAAAGACCCCTCATGGAGGCCACTTGAATGTTTAAGTACTTTGGGGAAAGAAGTATATCCAAGGGTGGAAATCAACTCTAGCTCTCAATAAGGGGATGGACAAAGGAGGGGGTGGGGCTGAATGTCTTTAAAACTCCTCCTGCTGAGGATATGTGGCTCAGCTATCTGGACGAAGTCATCCATCTCTCCCCAATTTAATGTGCAATGAACCATGGTGGGGTAAGAATTCTACCTAGATAAGATTCTATTTGTAAGGTCTAATGTGTTTTGAAAATATAACAGAAATATAAATCATTGAAAACTTCTGGGGGAGGGGTGTGTAATGGGAATGCAGATTTGGAAGATCTTCCCTGCCCCTAGGCTAAAGTGCACCTGAAGCCTGGGGTGGGAGGCTTGTTTTGCAGTAGATACTTCTTGATTGGCCAGTGAGTCAATGAGGTTGTTACATTCTCTGAGCCAGGAGAAGGCTATATAAGCCCTTATGTGTGGTTTTGTTTTGGGGGCTCACTTTGAGAAGTGTTCTGTGATTTGATATGGATTCTGGGAAGCCGTTGTCCCCCCCTGCTTTGAAAAACTCAGATGTGGAAACACAGATGTTGACTGGGTATGGATGTAATGGTTGGACAGTTTGGAAATCTGTCTACTTGATCTGTTTCTGTCTTGATAATTCTGTCTGTGTACTTTGAAGTTCGGGGTGCTGACCTTTTCTCCTGAACAAGGTAAACGATATATGTCTCACTGATTAAAGTAAGCTTGTTAACCCATTTTGAGTTGCTTTCCTTTAACAAAGCAGATCCAAGAACCTGTATGGGCAGCAAACCCTGAGGACACGCTTGGGGTGCTTGCTGCTACAGGGTGGGACACAGTAAAGATGAAGGAGTAGAAACAGGACATCCCCTCAGCTCCCACTTCCACCTACCCGAATCCATGTAAAAAGGGGACTCTAAAACTTTTGAGCTGCAGAACCCACAAAATGACACAGAGAAGCTAACCTCTTGCTGAGGTTCTGGGAGCCAAGCTCAGCCCAGCTCCATGCTGAGGCTTTAGCCCCAGGGCAGGCCTGACCAACCAAAGGCCAGAGGGACTCCAGATCAGCAGCAGCTGTGGCCATTTCCAGATTTGTCAACACATAGATATGAAGGACAAAGTGAGAGGTCAGTGCAGTCTCGACTTTGGGACCCAGTAAGTGGGAGTGTGTGGCTTTTCCCCCTGGGGCAAGAAGCCACTGAGCTGCCAGCACAGCTAGCCAGTACCATGTGGCAGCTTCAGCTCCTGGCCTATGCAGTACAGGGGGACCAAGCACCAGTCTGAGGAGTAATTGCTCTTGCTTTAACCTGCTTGGATCTGGATTGTAGTCTAGGGTGTAAGTCCTGGGGTGTTTGTCCAGCTTGCCAGAGCAGGTGGAGGCCTCAGAAAGGGCACCCATCTAATATCTCCGGCAGCTGAGAAAACCCCAGCATTTGGGATGAAAGCTCCTGTCTGGGGGCAGAGTCCTACTGTGGCAAAAAGCCCAGGGGGTCAAGTAACTGAGGGGGTGACATGAACAGGCAAATGAAACAAAGCAGACAGAACATTCCAACATTGCACTCCTATTTTGGGGAAAAAAGGAGCAAAGCAGGGAATAGGAGGAAGACAGTGAAATCAGAACTCCTGTACCAAAAGCTTCTAAGGAAAATACGAGCTGGTTACAGGCCATAGAGGACCTTAAGAAGCAGATGAGAGAAGTGGAGGAAAAATTGGGAAGATCAATGAGAACAATGCAAGAAAATTATGAAATGAGAGTCAACAGCCTGAGGAAAATACCACCTTAAAAAAATAGACCAACTCAAATGGCAAAAGAGGCTCAAAAAGGCAATGAGGAGAAGAATGGCCTTAAAAAGCCAAATTTGCCAGATGGAAAAAAAAAATCTCAAAAGCTCAATGAGTAGAATCATTGCTTCAGAATTAGATTCAAACAAATGGAAGCTAATGACTTTATGAGAAATCAAGAAGCTGTTAAACAGATCCAAACAAATGAAAGAATAAAAGGCAATGTGAAATATCTCATGGGAAAAACCACTGACCTGGAAAATAGATCCAGGAGAGAGAATTAAAAAATTATTGGACTGCCTGAAAGCCATGATCAAAGTAAGAACCTAGAGATCATCCTCCAGGAAGTTCTCAAAAGAAAACTGCCCTAGGTCAAAATAGAGGTTGAAAGAATCCACTGATCACCTCCTGAAAGAGATCCCAAAAAGAAATCTCCTAAGAATATTATAGCCAGGTTCTGGAATTCCCAGATTAAGGGAGAGAATATTACAAGCAGCCAGGAAGAAACAATTTGAATATTGGGGAAACAGGATAACCCAGGATCTGGCAGCTTCTACACTGAGGGATCGAAGGGCTTGGAATATGATGTTCTGGAGGTCAAAGGAGCTGGGATTAAAACCAAGAGTCACCTACCCAGCAAAACTGAGTATCATGTTTCAGGGGAAAATACAGTCATTCAGTGGAATAGAGGACCTTCAAGCATTCTTGCTGGAAAAAAAAAAAAACAGTTGAACAGAAAATTTGACATTCAGATGCAAGAGAAACATGAGAAGGTAAACAGGGAAAGGAAATCATAAGAAACTTATCAAAGTTGAACTATTAACATTCCTACATAGAAAAAACAATAATTGTAACTTATGAAACTTCTCAGTAGTTGAAGGGAATATATATGTCTATATATGAGGGTATATGAATACATATGTGAATTTGTGTATATATGTTTACAAGTATACGTAGAGGGCACAGGACCAATTTAACAGGAAAGGATACTTAAAAGGTGAAATTAAGAGTTGAGAGAGGAATATAATGGGGAGATGGGGAGAGACAGAAGGGGTAAACTCATAGAAGAGGCAAGGGAAAATGGTTATTACAATGGAGGGGAAGAACAGGAAGGCAAATGGGAATGGGTCAACCTTATTCCCATTGAATTTGGCTTGAGGAGGGAATGAAATACACACTAAATAGGGTATCTCACCCTTCAGGAGAGAGTAGGGGGGGAAGGGAGGATAGACTGGGGGGGAGGGAAGTTGGAAGCACCCACTTTTGAAAAGGGACAGGATCAAAGTAGAGAATAGAACAAGTGGGAAGTGGGATAGGAAGGAGGGTAATAGTCTTTTACAATATATCTACTATGTTATTGTTTTGCATTAGCCACACATGTGTAACCTATACTGAACTGCTTATCTTCCCAGTGAGGGTGGGTGACAAGGGAAGAAGGGAATGAATATGGAATTCAAAGTTATAAAATCAAACATTCAAATACATACACACACACACTATTATTACTAGTTTACATGTAATTGGGAAATAAGATATACAGGCACTGGGGCATAGAGATCTACCATACCTACTGGAAAAGTCAAAAGGGGTATGGAAGAAAATATGGGAGAGAGCAGATTGATGGAGGGGGTAGCCTGGTGGGACTGCTGTTTTGGGGCAGTGGGTAGGGGGAAAATGGGGAGAAAATTTGTAACACAAAATCTGGCAGAAATGAATGATGTAAATCAGAAGTTAATAAAAGCATTTGAAAAAGAAAAAAAAAAAGAAAACTTCTCCCACCTAAATTTAGTGACCTGAATTTTCTTAGAATTATGGAACAGATTAAGACTCAGCAGCCATATTGTAGCTCAGGACATTTTTCTTAATAATCACTACCAATGATGGCTTGTCCTTGCTCAGTTTCAAGATAACTGAAAAAAGGCAGCTGGACTTTTACCCTAATTTATCTTTGCAAAGCATATTTGCTAAGTATAGCCTTACCTCTTTGTATGCTTTAGTTTAAGAAGGATTTTGTGAAGTATCTGAGACAGTGAAAGTAAAAGATCAAGTTTTTAACAGTCACTAATAGAAACGTGCAGTGATGTTAAGTGGGCATTAGAACTTATCTTTGAGTGGTTGACCAGTTCAGCTACTCAGAATACACTCCTTGGTATAACTTTATATCCAACAGAAAAATCTGTCACTAACAAAGTTATAACCTTAAAAATATAATCCTTAGAGTCCTATGGACCAGTACACCTCTAGTGGGACACAAAAGCTTTGGCTCAGCAATTTATGGAACCTAAAAGCACAGGGAAATTCCTATGACATGAAAATCAATCCAGCCCCAGCATCAGAGCCATTCCCACCCCCAGCTTGGATGCTTGCCCACTAAAAAATAACCACAACTGGGGCATTCCTGGGTTTCGGTAACTGAACTACATGTGTGGGCAGAAACATATGGAAAGGACTGGAGCACTTGCTGCAGACCCCATGAAAAGTAGAGGGATCAGTGAAAACCAAGTCAGCAACCCAGGTTTCCAGAGATTCCAAAGCCTCAAGTTTTTCAGATGATGGAAGACACTTCAGGAATGACCTTAGCCACAATATGCACCAAAAGTGGCTCCACCACAGCCACCTGGGCCACTCTACCTCCTGTACCAGCAGCCCTGGGACCCTGGTACCAGGTATTGAGTACGATGCACATGCTGATAAGACTAAGCAAAGTTTGCTATTCAACAGATCATCCCTACTCTGAAACCAACTGCTGATCCAATACTAGGCAAAATGTGTCCAAAGGGCCCACCATTTAGGGGTCAAGGCCACACACAGTTGGGCACAAGATTGAAGTATTAGTATTTCACACATTGTTAAAACAGGTAGCAGAGAAATGTCATACATTGAAATGGAAAAGGAACGAACTGTTCCACGGGCAGTAAGAGGAGAGAGAGCAAAGGGAAAAGTCCCAGACCAAATTTGGTCAGTAGATTTGTGTGATGGAATTCTATTATAAATACAAAGTGATAATGGGTCACATTTTAAATGCAATGAAGTAAAGAGATATTTTATACTAAGCAATATTGAATGGATATCACATCCCATATTATCCACAAGCATCTGGGTTAATTGAAAGAATGGATAGGTTATTAAAAGAACAGTTAAGGAAGTTAAGTTCTAATAATTCTTATCAGCATTGGAAAGAATTTGTTCACTGCTTTATGTAATCTGAATAGACTATTGGGAGAAAGTACACCTCTACATGGAATGATGATCCCAAATCCGCAAATTAGACAACAGCAATCACATAAGATTCCAAATACAGAGTGACTGTGGGACAAGATGTCCCAGAACTATATCCAGGAATACTTGATTCAACTGGATGATTTACATTGGAGAACTTTTGGTTGGATAGGGAAGAAATAAGGAAAATTCTTACTGGGATATGCATGAGAATCCCTAAAAATTGTTTTGGATAGATATTATCTAAATCAGCATTAGCAGCTTGAGGAATACATGTGTTAGCTAGAGTAATAGACTAGCAAGGAGAATACATTGCTATGAAGCTTTTCCTGGTGGAGTTTGCCTTGATGATCAAGATCCTCCCTGACCCATTAGGAAGATGGCCAACATCTAGTGTTAGAAATGAGTATAGCCAATGATCACAAGGTTAGAACCATCATGGGGATCAAAGAAAGACTGCTAAGAGCAGGGCTGGCAGGGAAGTCAGATCTCTTCCCTCTAATTCCTTTTCTTAAGGAGAGATGAGTGTGAGGAATAAGTTTTAGAAAACTCCACTTAGAAGGGGTAACTGATCAAGGCTCTTGCAGCAAGGGACAGGTTCTCCTGCCCTCGATCATTTGAGATATAAGTGACTCATGTACCTTTAATGGTTCCATTAACTAACAGACATGAACAACTATAGCTTTATAGCTTCTCTATCTGCCCTGGCAGAAATTTGGGCTAGGTTCCAGTGGTTCAAAAGAAAACAGAATCTAGTTGAAGAATTGAAGATAACTTGATTTAAATCTATCCATTTTGATGCTTGCAAGGGCATGATACCTCTGGAAAGAGGAATGTGATAAGCCCTGATCATAAGAGCTTTTGCGTAAGAGCAATTCCAGCACTCACGTATGTGTGAAGCTCTCAGTCATGAGGCCTGGAAGGAGAATCAGTTGACAGGTCTAGACGAGTGATCCTGATGTCAACCTGATGAGTGACTTACCAAACAAAGGACCTAATACCAAAGTACATTAGAGAGGAGAACAAGGCTTTTTCTTGTTCCTACCAGTGTGTCCAACTTATTAGTTGTATGCACTTCTCAATCCTCGATTGCTATTTACCTCTACCTGCCACAGAATTTACTCAGGCCATTTAGGCACATGGTAGCTCGGTTATTCTGCCACTTGAAGTGGACATGAAGTATTGAGCCTCTTCTGGCATCTGAGACTTTGGATCCTAGTTAACTACAGGGTTGTGCAGGTTTTCATTCTGTGATCCTATTTACTATTCCCGATGCATGAAGTTCAGTTGGTAAGGTTTTTCCCCCCCAGAGCTAACAGGGACTCATCAAGCCTGGATTTAGGGACCACTTCCCAAGACAGAAACATGATATAATTCAAACTTGGTTCAGCAGATTAATTTGTGGTAGGCTCAAGATATATTTCTAAGAAATTACTAGGTATTTCCTCAAAGTGGGGCTGCACACCACCAATCAGCAACCTTTGAAGTTGACTCCAATAAGGCAACGTCAGGAGGCAACTCCTTGGTTCCCATTATCCTTCAACAAAAGGACTACATGATTTCCAGCAGCTCCCTTAACTAGGGACCAATGGAGGAAAGAATGTCTCAGCTCTCCAGTCCCTTACTGCCCCACCGACATCCAAATAGAGATATGGCAGCTTTGTAAAATCTCAGATGAGGAAGGTTCTGACCAGTACCTGCATCACTATCACTGTTCCTTAATGATCTTTTAGTTTATGCTAAGAAAGGTTAGTTTTTAGAAAGCAACTGGTAGTCAGAGGAAAATATGGAATAAATATTTAGATTTTTATAATCAACAATTACAAAGGATGGTAGAACTATCCCAGTTGAGCCACATTCTAAGGTCATAACCTTACTGATGTTGAATTTCAATCTAGAATTTTCCTTTAATGATTAAAAGCCCAACCATCATGTTTCCCATTTCAAATGATTCTGAATCCTTCCTGCCATTCCCTTCAAACCCCTCATTATCCCCTTTCCTGTGTCCTCTGGTGTGTCTGCTCCATAAACAATCTGGATTTCACCTTAATTTTTTTCCCCTTCCTCCTTTCATCTTCTAACCTTGTAACTTGGTTCCCCCTAGATGACAGCCTCCCTGGTCAACCCTTTCAGCACTGGCCATATCCTTCACTCATCCACCCACCCCTCAATTTATCAGTCATGGTGGGGGGGGAATTAGGATTTTCCCTGCTTCCTTTTGTGGCTTCCAATTTCTGCCTCTACCACCATTCAGTAATCTCTCCTTTGAGATTCATGAAGTCCACACACAGTTCCCAATCAGGATTCAGGTTTCTGTTGTCTATAGGTCTCCAGGACACTTTCCTTCCTTCCACACAAGGAATTCAGTACTTAGCTCACAATCTCCCTCCCTCCTCAACTCTAACGAGGACTTCAACATATACAATGACTCCCCTCAAACTTCCCATGGATCCTCCTCCCCCAATCTATCCATCTAAGAACATTCACTTAACTCCCTCTTCTCCCTTCCTCAGCTCTTATCACCAATATATCTTCTGCTACTTTTACTCCCTCACATGAGGTAACTTTTCTCCTTATCAAAGGTAACCTGTCTATATGTACAAGTGATCTCATCTTTTCTAATTTTCAGCCCACTGCCCTATCACCACTCTCACCTATTTTCCATCTCTCCCTGTCTCCTAGCTGCTCCCCTACCACCTACAAAGGAGCCTCATGTCTTCCCTATATTCAAGAAATTCTCACTCTTTCCACATCTAACTATTCTTCTCTCCTGCCATTTATAATCAAGAAGTTTGAGAAGACTTTGCAAAAGGTGCTTCCGCTGTCTCTCCTTGCACTCAATATCATACAATCCATCTTCTGACCTAATTCTATTGAAACTGCTCTCTAGAGATACCAATGATCTTCTAAGTTGCCAAACCTAATGACCTTTTCTCAAACCTTATTTCTTGATCCCTCTGAAGCCTTCTGACAAAGGTAATAACCCCTTTCTGTTTTTGGGACACTTCTCTCCGCTGGTTCTTCGACCTATCAGACTACTTCTTTTCAGTCACCTTTGCTATATTTATGGGTTGTTTACCCATTGCTCCTTGAGTAATAACCATTTGCCCTTTAAACTCCATATCACAGAACAATGACCTTACTTCAATGTTTGCTGCATTGAAAAAAACCCAAAGGAATTTCAGTTGAGTATTAGTCAAATATCAACATAATTATTTATGATGGCCTTAAGCAGTGAACACACCATAGGATCAACCAATTATAAACTCAGATTGAAGGGACCTTACAACAAGCCAACTAGTTCAACCCCCACTTTTACGAAGTGGTAATCTAAGATCACAGAAGACATCCACTAGGCCATCTTGTGGATTCTCTTCTTCCTTCCCACTGTTAGAACACAATCAGTTGCCCTATACTATCAGTGCAACATAAACCAACTCCATTCACTTTTTAGACCCATGATACTTAAGTTGCCTCTCCTTCCACACCCTGTACAAATGCACTTGGACATTTCTAAGGAAAAATGGAGGATTTGTTTACTGGTCTACTGTACCTAAAAACGCTGACCTTCTGATACGTGCTTTCTGAAGAACAGCACGATTAGTGACAAAAGCCCACGTTGATGGTTTAGGGGAGAGAGTAAAGCATCAGCTTCCAAAGCTGAGGAATCAAGACTAACATTTTTGTGAGCCTGATGTGCAAAGACCAAGAACCTACGCCCTAGATCCATCACGGAATGGCGATCATTGTGAACAGACTCAGTAGGCATGGGGACTGAATGAAATAACTTTTCTCTCAACTTGTCGGTGCTCTTGTTCTCTCTTCCCATGGCAGTCACTATTTAAGTGTTAAAAGTCAAATTCATTTGAGCTCCCAGTACAAATATGCTTTTATATGTCTCTGGACCTTTAAAAAATGTGCTTCATTCTTGCTAAGAAGAAATCTTTCTCACAAAGTACCAGGGCCAAAGGGACGAGTGGACACCAAGAAGACATGAAAAAAACTATTGCAAAGTAACGCTGTAATGACTGCAAATCCTAATGCTAGAGGCAGAAGTTTCTTACCTAAGCAGCAATTTCATGCTAAAAGCATATGTAGACATTAAATAAGTCTAGTAAATCTTCAGGTTAGATAAGGCTGAAGGAACAACACAGTTAAAAGCAAGTGTACATAGATTCTGGGGTAGTACCTTGATATCAGGAATTACCAGGCAGTTATCCCTTCACATACCTAGTTTTCTTTGACATCTAGACTACACTTTGCAATAGCCTGCATGGCTTGGCTATAGGTATTGGCAATTTAACCTATGCAAACCCTGCCCTTCATCAAGCAGCTATTATTTCCCAGCATTGTCTCCAACTGGAGGAAAAAAAAAACCACAATGGTGTAGGGTTAAGGGAATAGAAGATCTTCCCTGTCCATTTGTAGGATAATGGGACCATGTGTTCTTTTTCCTTGGAACAGGGGCCATGTTCCCAAGTCTAAAGGAATACAGGTATCTCACATACAGCCCTGGTGCAGAGCCTCCGGGTCATGGGAATTTTTACACCTTTCCAATTAAGTGCTGAGGCATGTAGATTTTCAAGCTTCTCAGGACTAAACCATCAAGTGCCAAGTCCTGTTCAGGGAGAGTTATATCGCTTTGAGTGGAACTTGCCTAGGGGGAACTTGCTTGTGGGAAGGCTTGACTGAAAGGACACTTAAGATGTCAGTGTTCCAGTATTTCTATAGTGATGGTTAACCTCAGTGCACCAAATAAATGTCTGGGCTTGGTTTTGAGTGGAGAGATATTTTGTGATTCAATCCATGAAACACTTATGTATGTTAGCAACTGCTACACATGTAGCATTGGGGTTACAAATGGTTACTTTTTCATAGGTTTCTGGACTAAGGGGGAAAAAGACTAACTATTAAAAGCAGACAATTCTCCCACCCTCTGAGCATGCAGTGGAAGTTATGAACAGATCTACCTCTGCTACCAAGAGATCAGTAAGGAACTACCACACCAATATTTTGAGAAGAGCAAGTGATACCAAGACCTCAAAAATTGGGTGTGCTGGCTAATTAGTTCATCCATCCAACTCACCTAAACCTCAATAGTTTTCAGGGTAGTTTGTGTTACTCTCTGCCCCAATTATTTAGGACTTCTCTAGAGACCCCCCCCCACCCCAGTTGTCCCAGTTCTGTTGGGCTTGCTATCCCAATTATCGTTTCCTGGGAATCTTCTTTAGTCCTAGAAAATGATTTATCACTTCTATTTAAGCCACAAAAACCTTGAATCTAATATCACCATCTTGTTACTGAACTTCAGAAAACAAAACCCCAAGACAAATCTTGATGACTGAGGGTTTTCAGAGATGTAAGAGCTACATAAGCTATTGGGCAAAAGTTTGTGTCCTTTGCATTCTAGCTGGAAACAGGCCCCAGTTGTTTCCAAATGATATCAGATTAGAGACAACAGCTCAATTGCCAGGCATTGACCTGCCATTTTAGTATGGTGCCTGTCATACAGCAGTTGTCTAATAAAGATTAGATTGACTTTCTCCCAAGAGCTTTTGCCTTTTAATCAAATGAGCATACTGAGTAAGTTGGGGGAAAAAAGGATTATGAAATAGTTCTGTTCTCTCAGTTTAGCAGTTCTTGATTTCTCCTTTTCAGGTCTTCCATCCAGCGTGCTAGCTGGGTCCTGTTGTTCTGAGGTTTCTAAGGGTTGGCTTGTTACCTGCTGCATTTATACCCAATTCAAATTAGAGGGCGTTCATCTTTTAACAAAAGCAGGCTCAACATCCTAATAATTCTTTCTTTAGCCTCAGTTTAACATTTGCCACTGGGAAGCTTCCAACAAGCAGAGAGCTGTTTACCCCAAACTGATCCCAACTCAGATCTCACACAGAGGCCAGAGGCATTTGCTATTGGTGTCATGTCTTTTATGGGGCATCATGTTTGATGCAGAAAGTCTCCCAAGTTTGACCTGTGATTGTCCAGCTTTCAAATTCTATGTTAGGAATCTTAAATGACAAGCAATAATCTAATCTTCTGTTTTCAGTTAATGCTCACCAAATCCCTACCCAGAAGTCAGCTTTCTACCCGTGTGATTGGTCCATGTTGTGGTCTGCTGACTCCCAGAGACACTTGTGGTCCCTATATTTTTTTTTTAAGATCAGGGATTCTGAACACCTAAAAAAAACCTGATCACTACCCCTCTTCCCCCCCCCCCTTGCACTGTGCTCTCTGGAATGCTTGTTCTACAGGCAACCAACTTGCCTTTATTTTAAGTCTTTTTCCCTCTCCCACTTTTTTTTTTTTTTTTTTGTGTGACCCTGGTTTTTTTTTTTTTTTTTTTTTTTTTTTTTTTTAGTTTTTAGCAGTCATTGGAATCTGGTACCTCTGATGATAGCTGCTTCCCGGACCACTTTTTTTCTCCTTGGTTCACCGGTCTAATCAGGAAACTTAAAAAATACTCCTTGCTCAAGGAACTGGATTAGGCAAAGAAGAGACTAAGCTATCACTCCTTTTTGCAAATGATATGATGATATACACTTACAGTATCCTAGAGAATCAAGTAAAAAAAAAAATTACTTGAGATAATAAATAAATTTAGCAAAGTTGCAGGATATAAAATAAACCCACATAAATCTTTGGCAATCCTATATATTCCTAATGAAACCCACCAGCAAGAAATAGAAAGGAGTTTCATTTAAAGTTACTATAGACATTATAAAATACTTGGGGATCTACCTGCCAAAACACACCCAGGAACTATAGGAACACAACTGCAGAAACACTTCTCACACAAAGTAATTTCTAAATAATTGGAAAAAATATTAGTTGCTCCTGGCTAGGTTGATCTAATAAAAATGACAATTTCACCTAAGTTTACCTGTGTAGTGTCATACCAATCAATGTACCAAAAAGTTATTTTGTAGAGCTAGAAAAAAGTAACAATTCATCTGGAAGAACAAAAGGTCCAGAATATCAAGGGAATTAATGAAAAGAAATGCTAGGGAAGGTGGCCTCGCTATACCAGATTTTAAACTATTACAAAGCATCAACACTACTTGGTGAGGAATAGAGTACTCGATCAGGGGAATAGGTTAGGTGCATGAGACAGCAGTCAATGACTATAGTAATCTACTGTTTGATAAACTCAAAGACTCCAGCTTCTAGGATAAGAACTCTATTTGACAAAAACTGCTGGGAAAACTGGAAAACAGTATGGCAGAAACTGGCCATAGACCAATGGGTGCACCATCTAGATATAATACCATAAGCAATCTGGGAGAACAAGGAGTAGTTTACCTGTCAGATTTATGGAGAAGGAAAAATTTGACCAAACAAGAGAGCATTACAAAATGCAAAATGGATAACTGATTACATTAACTGAAAAGTTTACACAAAGTTAGGAGGCAAGTGGAAAATTGGTAAAGATTTTTACGAGTGTTTCTGATAAAGTCCTTATTTCTAAAATATAGAGAACTGCGTCATGAAGTTTATAAGAATACAAGTCATTCTCCAATTGATAGTCAAGGAATTTGAACAGGCAGTTTTCAGAAGAAGAAATTAAAGAGTATCTATAAGTATATGAAAAAATGAAACTAAAACAACTCGAGGTACCACACCTCACCAGTCATGCTGGCTAACGTGACAAAACAGGAAAACAATGAATGCTGGAAAAGATGTGGGAAAATTGGAACTCTAATTCATTGTTAGTGGAGTTGTGAACTGATCCAACTATTCTGGAGAACAATTTGGAACTATGCCCAAAGGGCTATAAAAATGTGCATGCTGTTTGACCCAGCAATACCTCTTCTAGGGTTGTATACATACAAGTTGAAAAAGGACTCATATGTACAGAAATATAAAGAAATGGAAATCAAGGGGATGCCCATCAATTGGGGACTGGCTGAACAAGTGGTGGTATATGAATGTAATGGAATACTATTGTGCTATAAGAGGAGCAGATAGACTTCGTATCTACCTGACAAGGCTTATACAAACTGATGCTGAGTGAGGGGAGCAGAACCAGGAGAACTTTGTACACAATTACAGACACTGATGACAGACTTTGATAGGCTGGGCTCCTCTCAGCAATGCAAGGTTACAAGACAACTCCAAAGGACTCAATATGGAAAGGGATATCCATATGCAGAGAAAGAATTAGAGTCTGAATGCAGATTGAAGCCAACTACTCACTCTCTCCTTTTTGGTTTGTTTCTTTCTTGTTCATTCCATTGGTTATAATTCTTTACAACTTAACTAATATTTAAGGTAAAGGTATTTCCAGAGACTGTATTGGATTGCATACCACAATGGTGGGGGTGGGGAGGAGGAGGGGGAGAAAATTTGGACTTCAAGGGATTGTGAAACTGAATGTTTTAAACTAAAAGTAAATGCACCTGAGACTCCAGTACAGAAAGTCAGTGACCAGGCCCCCAGCACAAGAAGCTTGGGACTGAATCGATTTTCTACTGCAACATCTTCAAGACTATTTATAGATATGCTTTATCTCACATGGCACCTGCTAGGGACTCTAGCCACCTCAGAGTAACTTGTCCCTCTGCATGAGGGAGGTTCTCCATGACCTTTCCTGGAGCATGTCAACATCATACCCAGGGATCTTTAAAGGAACTTTAGATTGAACAGTTCAATAGCATTTCCTTTCACTACTGCTGATGCCCTGCTGTCCAGACTGGGAGAAGATGAACAATACTAAATGAAATATGGGATCCAGCACTAGGTCTCCACTTTAGTACAACCAGGTGTCTTTTCTGACATGGATATGTCTCCACTGGTTCCAGACTACCAGTCACTGGAAGGGAACCCAGGAGCCCTGTATCTGTAGCAGTCCTTTCCCCAGTCACTGTCTAGTTGGCCTCAGACCATTTCCATTGATAGTATTGGGGAGTAGCTGTAGTCATCAGCTTGCCAGAAGGTTCCTCCTACCATAAAAGCACATTCTGTGCCTCCATCCACATTTCAGCCGTGTTATCTTTGGGTTTATCCAAACCATTATTCTTACTGGTCCAGAACTATCTAAGGCAATGCTGAGAAGCTGCTTCTTGGGAAAGAACAAAGCCCAAGAAGTCAGGACCTCTAAATGCCATAAAGCTTTGCGTCCCTAATTGTCCTGCTTCCAAGCTCTGCCTCAAGTCTAGTTCTGGAGATCTATTTACTTGGCAAAGAGGACTGCCCCCCCCCCCCCCCCCCCCCCAGTGAGCTGCCCTGGCAGCTCCCCTACTATTTGGATAGAATGTACTCTTACTTTCCACTGTTGACTTCTTGCCTAGAGATCAAGCTGGGATAAAGGAGGTAAGCCTGGAAGGCTCAGGTCACATGAGTCTTCCTTATTTTCAACTTTGTTTTGTTTCTATATGAAATGCTGGCCTATTTGAGTCTGTGATTTTTCATTTTTATTTTAGACTCCAACACCAGAACACAAATACAGAATAGAGAAAACATATTAAACTTAAATACTAAAACTTAAAGAAAAAAGCATGGCATGTGCATAGCAGAAAACGAGAAAGATCTGAAACAGGCATTGCTAAATTTCTTTCAAGAAAGCCTGTGTAATAAATACTACACATTGTATTGAGCTTCCTTGTAAGCTCTTTTTCCCCCCCTCTTCCCCCCCACCAGGCTACAGTTGTGTGGTTTACATACAGATTTTGTGTGTACATATACATATACCTTCCCTAACAAGTTCTATTCTGATCTTGATTTATATTTGTGTACCTCTTATTTCTTATCCCTTCTGACTACTTCTACCTTGCCTGCCCCACCCCATGTGCCCCTCCCCCCATCCTCCCATTCCCATAAATCTAAACTCCCTTCTAGAACCCCCATAACCTATTCCCTTCCCTCCACTCTAGGGATCCCCCTCCTTTATCCCCCCATTCTTCCCATTTCCACACATTCTTAATACAAAAGAATTTCATCATGTGATGTTGTGTTCAACTTTGGATAGAATTGTTCAAGAATATTGACCATCTGTATGACGGTCAAGTCATTGGATTCCCCTCCTCTGGTTTCCTCACTGGGTTGGAGCAGTTGGTTCCAGGTTCCTTTCTATTCTTGGTCCAGTGATCCTCAATTGAGGAGTGAGCATGAAATACCTGGCTTTTGTTTGGCTCTCTGTGGACCACATATCCAGGGGTATTTAGAGCAAGAAGGAACTGCAGAGATCATTGCATCTAACACCCGTTTATCACCCAGGTTTGGGTTGGCACAACCATCTGCACAGGGTCACAGCTCTTGGGTATCTGAAGAACGGGCAGGGATTTGAACTCTGGTCTTTTCTCCAGAGTATAGTACTCACTCCATCACACATGCCTTCCCTTAGATCTTGCAGGCCTATAATCTATTTAAGGCATCCAGCCATTGATTTGCTTTTTTTTCTTCTGAGGTTAGCTGCTTAGTTGTTAGAATCATCTAAAAAAAAAAAAAAAAGGCAAAAAAGGCCCTTCTTTGTCTTGCGGGCCAGCTAGGTCTTTACCGTTGTTTAGCAGTATTTAAAGTGAGCACAGCTTTGATCAAAACTCACATTTGGATTTCCAAGGTACCACCATCTGCTTCCCATTATTTTCTGACTTGAAACATTTGACTGGTTATTTCTATTGTGGTGAAGTGTTTGAGGGGAAGAGGGGGCGGGGGAGGGAAAGAGACCTAGGCCTTTGACTGTACTTCCCAGAACTGAAGGCATCTGGCCGATTGCAGCCAATCCTCAGGGGGGTTATTTTGCATGTGAGGGACTCGTTTAGTCAGCCGGCAGTATTTGGCTTTATGTGAATTGTCCTGACAATGAACGGCTCACATCTCATTAGAAACCTTCCACTTCTGTGCTGGGAATTTTGAGAACCTGGTATTGTTATGGGCATCCTGGAATAATAATCTACTGTAGGAAGAGCTTTGCTTAGGGACTTACGCAACTTGAAATATGTGGTGTAAATAGCAGCAGCCAGCTCAAAGGGAGGCCTGCATGGCTTTTGTGATTTAATGATGAATTTTACCTGCAAGCCAGAGCCCCCTTCCAAGTGGGGCTCTCTCCATTACAGCCATCACCCTTGTCAGTAGCAGGGATTTTCCACTTAGCTCAAAACAACCCAGATGCAAAAGTTTGATGAGCTATAAACAAAGGCTTATCAAGTGACCTCCTCCTTGGTTTGAATCCCTTCCTATAGTCACGGTTACACGTCTCAAACTTCAAGACAAACAGCCACACCAGGAAGGCCATTTGTCAGGTTCCCTCAATAGGGTCTCTCTTTTCTCCCTCCCCAGGATTGAAAGCAAAATTTGAAACCAGGAATCCTACACTATACAGGGTGGCCCCAAAACCTTAGTCCAGTTGGAAATTCTTCTAACTTCTTATTGTACCAAGACTTCTGGGATCTCTGTACATTCTAGTGTCCAAGATTAAACATGTCCCAGCTCTCCAGAGTCTGGATTGGGCCAACTAGCCCAGGATTAAAATTAAGAAGGAAAAGAGCAGCAATTTTTGGTGATCCCATACATGGTATATTTTACTTTTAAAAGATTTGGTATGTTTTTTATTTTTCCCCAGGTGGTATTGTTTCTAAAGTCAGTCTGATGTTAAGTAGTAGTCAAGATGGGTTTTGAATTACTGCTGTGACAATTTACTAAGGTGACAAGTTACTAATTCTGCATTTGTTCCTTTATCCCTTAACACAGCTTCAAAGCTAAGCACCCACTTTACAGGTCCTATCAAGGGTCTAATGGAATCACAGGCAAGAAGGGTTTTACAGGTATAGATTTTTAAGAAGCCTTGTTTTGAAAGCCTGCATTCCTATCCTGCCTGTAACACTCTTGTAAGATTCTCTGTTCATTTCTCCTGAAAATTTTTCCTCAGTATTTCCAATTATGAAGGATTCAGGAGTACCCATACTACCTTGGCTCCACAGGTTTTTGAGAAAAATCATAAGAAAGATCAAGAGGCATCATAAGAGGGAGGATGGCTTTGTGAATAGTGACAGGCCTTGGAGCTGAGAAAAGGCCTCTGAGGCAACCAGTTTGAAGACCTGGCTAGGAGCTGCCAATTTCTATCTGTGCAGAAGTTTTCCCCATTATGTTGCCCTGCACCAGGGCAGTCACCAGCCATGACCCCCAAAGACCAAGTCATCCAAATATCAGTTTAAGTGGGTCCTCTTATAGAGAGGCCATTGTTTAATTAGCATTTAGACCAGGTAATGATCAAGTGGCCAGATGCTGCTGTGTTTGATGTCTTTGAGAAGCTTTTCACCCCCGAATCTCACAAGTTGTTCTCAGTACAAGTGTGAAATACAAAAAAAAAAAAAATTTGTTTCCACACAGGTGTGGGGGGAGGTGGTCTTGTTTTAAAGACCCTGTTGCTTTTTCCAAAAACAATCCTGGTGAGGGGGCCTTGGGCAGCAGCACCTAGTGGTTAGGGGGATTTTTGCAAAAATAATTCCTAGAATAGGGGAAAATCCAGTCTTGACTGGGCCTGTGGTTAAGATAGGCTAAGTTGGTCTGTCAGGTTCTAATGGCCTCATGAATGTTATCCTCTCCTCTCCTGAAGGAGCTGAGGCTCATTTTAATGCACATGTGCTGTATGAACATATTTGAAGGGAGGGGGGAATCACAAGAAGGGGGAACATGAAGTAGGTGTGCCAGGAAGCTGTATGCCTCAAAGTACTCAACCATTTGGAAATGAGGGAAGGACTTGGAGTTGTAGGGACAGGGGATTTAAACTGCCTGGGGTTTGCCTCTGCCGAATATTGTTGAATAGGCAGCACACCCAGTCCTTGCAAGAATTGTAGGATAAGCTTGACTCTTTTACCTCTGGAATCTGTCTTTCCTTAGGAATTTTTTTTTTTCTTACAAATAACACGAGTTACTAAATAACCTAAAAAACTCATGACCAAGTGAGGGTGCTATTTCACCCACAACTGAACCATGAACAAGGAAAAATTCATAGCTTGACACTTCCGAACTCAATTTCTACTAATGCTGGGGAAAATGGGGAGAAGGGAGAACACTATGTTTTGGAGGATTTTCACATCCTTTACACTTAGGTCCCCACCCTAATGCAGGGTAAGAAAGCTGCATTTGGAATTAGGATCTAGGTTCAAATCCCAGATCAGCAGCTCTCTTCTGTACTTCATGCATCTCTAATCTCTCTCAGCCCCAATTTTACAATGTGAGCTAAGTGGGGGGTAGAGTATTAGTTCAAAGTCAAGTTCTATTTCTATAACTTTAAAAAAAACTCAAAGAACTGATACATAGAATGATTTTACACTCATTTATCTAAAGGTAGACATCTCTAGGGTGGGAGCAAAAGAAGAAATTTATGTATATTATATTTAAAGGGAATAGCAAGTTGTATGTAGTAGACAAACTTTCAGTGCTTTTTAAAATTATACCATGTTACAGAAATGCTTGTTTTATCCCATTTTTAAAGAGTCCAAGAACCTAGAATTGGCTCTGAGCTATCCCCATTAAAAAAAAAAAAAAACACACACACACTGGACACATCTTTTCAGTTATTAGAAAAATGGATAGTAAAACTTGATTTCAGTAATACTATTCAATACAATTTCCTACTCTCTGCTTTCGCCTAACACTTCTGTGGTGAGATTTGCTTCTCCCCCCCTATCTTTTTACTTGTTGCAACCACAGTCCCATGATTTCCACACCAAGAAGGTCTCATTGTATTTATTTGATCACCTTGAAACCTTTGTGAGTGTGATAAGAAAAATAGCTTAGATTTCCTCCAAATTCATAAACTGGCTAAGACATCTTACCATTCCTCACATCAAGAGAAATTTAAAGTGATTTTTCCTTCCCCTAAAAGCTGCTGCTCAATAGTATCTGGATAAACCCATTAGGGAAGCAGGAACACCTGTGACCAGACTCTGGGAAGCCACTATTCTCTACTTAAGAGCATAATCTGCAATGACTGGGATCGTTTCCCCTTTGTCTCATTTTATTAAAGACCCATGAGAGTGACTAGTAAATAAGAGCCTCATTAAGTGAAGATCGTTAAAACTTTTGGTAGTAAAAGGTAGAATAAATTCGTTTTTATCTTGTTTTGTCAACGCCTGACTTGCACTAAAGTGCCATGAAAGTTCACTTATCTTTACTGCATATTATCACAACATCTGTTCATTCATAGAAAATCTTTGCTCTTCTGGACATTTCATTGTCTCCTATGACTGGAGGGGGACCTTAGCCATCAACTAAGGGTCAGTCTAGGATTCTCTCACATGATGAAAACCAACTTTCTGTAACACCCCTCTAGGACATGAGCCCAAGTCCTCTTTTCCAGGCTTGGTTGTCTCTGTTCCTTCAATCTCTTTCAGTAACACTGAAGCTCAAAGTCTCAGGCTTACTAGATGTCTACGATTTGTGTTCCTAAACCCAAAATAAGCAAGTAAAAAAGCACCCTCTTCTGAAGCAAAGTTTTTATGAGAGAAGATTTAGAAGCAGGTAATTCACAATGAACACCTGGGCACTAATCCAGATAGTCATCTGCTGAGGAGGTCAATTGCCAAGTCTGGAACCCGAAATCTCAGCTCCCTCGGTTGCTAAATAAAAACTAAACAGCACCCGTACAGTCTTCCATTCTAGCAGTAGGAGCCAGGTTAGTTGTGTTAGTTAAAAGCTTTTCGGTCATCTGGTCTGATTTAGGACCCAAAGAGATTTTGATGTGTGTGAGAGAATAGTCTCCTACAGTCAAGCCTGCACAAAGCGTTCGCATTTGTAACTCAGAACTCCTTCCTACCCAGAATCTTCAGACTTTTATCGACTTTTTCATTAGCCATCCCAAGGGGCAGAATGTGTCAAGTTGTATCACCTTCTTTACAAACGAGCAATTGGAGATTTGATGTAACTTCAAGCAGCAACTACCCATATCTAGACTTTCAAGACTTACATCTTAAAAGTTTTGTTTATAATTTTAGAGTCGAGAATGAGAAAGGCTAAGGCCCAGAAAGATGACCCCTGAAGACAAGCTAACTGCACAGAAATATTCCCCGAGTAACTATTATAATTCGAGGCACTATCCTAGCCCTTCTTCTTCATTAGCTATCTCAGTCCCGACTTCACACCGGGACCCCTCCTTCCTCCACCCATACCATTTCCCCCAGAAACAAAGTGACTTCATGGGAAGAGAAAAGAGAACTTTCATAGAAAGAAAGAAACTACTTGACAGTACTCCAGCTTTGAACAGGAAAAATCTCAAGGAAACATTTCTGACAGAAAAGAAAGATGTTTCTTCTGTTGCTAACTCTTTCCACAGAGAAGGCAGCACAAACCTAACTACACTCCAGCAACTAAAGAACTGGTCCGTTTCCTCTCTGCTCCCGAGGAAGGGGATTTTAAAGGCTGCTGGCACGCATGCTCACTGGGATCTGCAGACATCGAAAACAGCCCTCTCCTCAGCCCCTCCCCTTCCCCACCTGTGGCGGGTGGAGACCGGAGTTTAAAGATTAAGCAGCATCACCTGGGGACAATATCCTGGGGCTTTGTTTTTTTCTTTCTCTTCTTGAATGTAAAGAAAGCCTGGGGCGACGCTTCCAACTCTTTTAGAGCTGAGCAGTTTTGAAGGTCGGTTTCTTAATGAGAGTGGAAGAAGGGGGTTTAGAGCTTTGTGCGGTGTCCTCGGTTGCAGTGAGGAGGGAAGATCCAAGGGCCTGACTTTGGGGATTTGCAACCCACTGGGATGGGACATACCCCCAGTTTTGGCTATGGTGAGGGATTCCCTCTTGTTTTGGCTGCGGTTAGGGATGCTGGGTTTTCCCCCTTCTCTTTTCCATTTGTAAGGAAATGAAATGAGGGGTTTTGTTTATAAAGTGAGAGAAAAAAAGAAGACCCCTCAAAGCAGTTCTTAGGGGGAGAAAAATATAAATTCTCCTGTGATCCCTTTAAGAAGGAATTCTATGGCCAGCCTTGTATGCCCAATGGCTGTATGGAGAGTGGTTGAAGCGACCCAGGGCTTTTTAGAAGAAATAATATTCAATGCCGTTAGGGTTTAAGTAAAGGTGAGATTGAGAATGGTATAGGGACTCTAAAACGTATCTTCACGTCCTAGGATCATAGATTTCAAGATGGAAGGGGCGCCCAAACAGGTGTTGCTTGTTACGGCACAGACTTAGCAGTCCTCGATCTTCAAGAAACTATAGAAATGATGTCTTTTTATTGGAGGATAAACTGAGTCCTAAAGAGTTTGTGATTTGCCCAGGGTCACACAATTAGGGATTAAAGATGTGATATAGAATGCTGAACTCAAAACAATAAAGCTTCATTAGAAGAAAGTTTAGGAATGGATAAAAACCCAGAGTTCAAACTTTTCTGACAAGGAAACGGGCAAGATGTAACTGGCCCAAGTTTGTCTTGGAAGAAAGGAATCGTTGTTCTTGGGCATATTTGGGGGAAGACTTTGTTTTTTTTATAGGTTTTTATAGTTTCATTTAAGAAATAAAAATTTATAAGTTACAATTTAAGAAATCAAAACTTGGGCTCCACTTAAGAAAGAAATTCTGATAGGTTTCTTACCCTGCCCTTGCTGGAGGGCAAGTATCTTCCTGTCCTCTTGGCTTTTTTTTTTCCTAATGAAACAACCTTCTCCTATTCCTCATTCACATTAAGGTACTTCATAGAAGATCAAAAGTATCTAGCTTCCAAGGATGAAACCAAAGCTGGGGCTTTCCAGTCTAGCATTTTTTGAGAGGCTTGGGCGGTGGGTTGGAGGATAATTAGTTATGGTTCTTGAATTAATCTGGTTTAGGCAGCTGCTTACCTGGACCTCGAAATGAATAGGTCTTCTGTCCAAAGAATGCAAATTAGGAGGAATCCTTGAGCAATGCTATGTCTGTATCTATGGCTGGAAAAACTGGGACCCCTGGGTCTACAATTTATTTCCATCTCTGTAAGTAAGCAACTGTATTAGAGAATCCCTGGAAGCCAGGGTTTCATCAACATAATCAAGAAGGGTACTGAAAAGGAATACTGAATGGGGAGGTGTAGAACAGCAGGATGTCCTTGAATAATTAGGTTTTTCTTTCAGAGTCAACCAGGAGAGTAAAACTTAAAATATTTCCAGTATAACTACCTGTAATAAGTTTGTTTATAACCCACTAGTAACAGGAATCTCTGCTTCTGTGTGACAAAGGCTGCCCAGAATGATTCCCAGCCTTGCCCAGTTCCACTGAAGAACTCTTACAAGAAGAGAATGGGTGGCTTTTTTTTTTTTTAATTCAAAAGGTAACATAAAAGAGGGTTGGAAAGAGCCTCGGTCTGTTTGGCCACCTTTGGGCTAAGCTAGAAACCCATGGGTTCAAAAGCAGGGCTTAAACTCAACACCTGGGAAATCTTCAATAGATATTTCAAAGTAGAAATTAGTTTCTTGGAGAGGTGGAATATGCCCCATTGAAAACCTTCATGCACATAGATACTAGATGACTATGTGCCTGGTATGTTGTAGATTTTTTTTTGGGGGGGGGGGTTAAATAATCTCTTGTGACTAAATTGGCTGTGTTTCTTTAAACTTATTGCAACCTCAGCCATTGCTTAAGAGAACCTCATTATTTTCGGATGGGTTCATTTGCTTGGGAACCTGATATTGGGCTCCCATCTTGGAACTGTTTTGACTTCTCACAGCAAAATAGTAAATTCCTTCTGCTTCTTAATCTGCCAAAGATCTCAAGATGATGAGTTCTTTCAGTCAGTCTTTGAATTTCAATTCTTTAATTCAATCCAACCTTGAAAAAAAAATCTATTATGTGCCAGACTGAAATCCAGGGGGAGAGAAGGTAAAGATCCCTGGAAGCAAAGCAAAAGCAAGGTCACTTCAGGAGAGAGGCTTATATATATCTTTATCTCACCAGTGAGACAAAGAAAGCCTCCTGAAGGAAGTATTGTTAGAGTTCTGTTTGGAACAAAAGCCATTTGTGCTAAAGAGGGTTGAGAGGTAGAGGGCCACCTGGGTGTGGGATAGACCTTGTTCTTTTAAAGGGAAGGAGATGAGAGCTGAGGGAATGGAAGGTTTTGTGAATGAGCAAGATATAGGAAGAGACTTCTAGAGCGTGAAGGGTTTTGAACACCAAATACCAAAGAAGATTTTATATTGGGTCCTGCAAGGTGATAGGGAGACTTTGGATTTTGTTGTAGGGCATGACATGATCACAGACATATGCTTTAGATCAGACATATGACAGAAATGGAGGATGGACTGAAGTGGGGTGGGACTAACAGCAAACAGATTGATCGTATTTATATATGTGTGTATTACCCAATTGATAAATGATCAAAGGATGTGAACAGGCAGTTTTCAGATAAAAATAAAATCAAAGCTACCTATAGGCATATGAAAAAGTACTCTAAATTGCCTTTGGAGAAATGCAGATTAAAACAACTCTGAGGTGTTACCTCTTACCTATCAGAGTGGTTAAAATGACAGAAAAGGAAAATGATAAATGCTGGAGAAAATGAGGGAAAATTGGGACACTGGTGCATTGTTGGTGGAGTTGTGAAGTAATCCAACCATTCTGGAGAGCAATTTGGAACTATGCCCAAAAGGCAACCAAACTTTGCATACCCTTTGATCCAGCAATAGCACTACTAGGTTCGCATCCCAGAGAGCGTACAAAAAGGAAAAGGATTCACATGTGCAAAAATATTTATAGCATCCCTTTTTGTGTGGTGGCAAAATATTGGGAAATGAAGGGATGCCTATCAGTTGGGGAATGGCTGAACAAGCTGTTGTATATGAATGTAATGGAATGCTATTGTACAATAAGAAAGGCAGTACAATAGGAACAGGCAGATTTCAGAAAAACCTGGAAAGACTTGTATGAACTAATGTAAAGCTGAATTAACAGAACCAGGAAAGCATCGTACACAGTATCAACAACATTGTGTGATGACCAAATATTGATGAATTGGCTCTTTTCAGCAACACAAATTATCCAAGGCAAGTACAAAGGAATCCTGAAGAAAAATGCCGCCCATATCCAGATAAAGAACTGATCGGGTCTGAATGCATATTGAAACATCTTTTTTACTTTATTCTTTCCCCTGTTTGTTTCCTTTTGATCTATTTCTTTCACAATTGTGACAATATGGAAATATTTTTACATGGTAGCCCATGTATAAACTAAATTAAATTGGCTTACCATTTTCAGAAAAGGGGAGGAGAGGGAGAAAAAGTTCAAGTCAAAATTTTAAAGATGAAAGCTAAAAAATTTTCTTGACATGTAACTGAGGGGAAAAATACTATTAAAGTGTGTGTGTGTGTGTGTGTGTGTGTGTGTGTGTGTGTAAGTAAGGGTTGTTGAGACCTTTTCTTTTCAT
The DNA here is from genome assembly GCF_028583685.1 of Petaurus breviceps papuanus. Taxonomy (NCBI): domain Eukaryota; kingdom Metazoa; phylum Chordata; class Mammalia; order Diprotodontia; family Petauridae; genus Petaurus; species Petaurus breviceps. The sequence continues at coordinate 20,383,871 of NW_027185852.1, read as the reverse complement.
GTTTTCTTTTCTTTTCATTCTTTGTAGTAAGTCATTGGGCGTTGTAACCCCTTGGCAGAGCTGCGAATTCAGTTTCTAACTTGGAATAGCCCATATTGCCCATTGCTATTCTTTTTCCCAAATCCTTTTTGGTAGAATTTTAGAAGGGTGGTGTGAGTGACACTTCTTCACATATGACTTCACATAATGGGGCCAGTTCAGAAGGATTTGAAATCCAACAATAAACATTAAAAGCGCACTCTGTGCCAGGTTCTGGGAACAGAAAAAGCAGAAGACTGTCCCTTGCCCTCAAGGAGCTTACAATCTGATGGTGGAAATAAGAAGTATGTACAGAAACTATATGCAGGGTAAATAGGAAATAATGAACACAGGGAAGACACTAGAATCCAGAGAGATAGAGGAAGGTTCCCAGTGAAAGATGAGAGGAAGCCAGGGTGGTCAGTAGTCATAGCAGAGGAGGGAGATCTTTCTGGACATGGGATGACAGCCAGATTAATTGCCCAGAACCAAGATAGAGTGGCTTGTTTTTGGAATAATTGTGTGTCACTTACTAGAAGAGTACATTGCAGAAAATGTTGAAAGAGGGATATAAGTGAGATGAGAAGACATTTTAGGTCTAGCAACCCAAGAAATTACCTTTCCTGACAACAATGCATAGATACATAAGGATTAAATTCAAAAACAGATCTAAAAATAATCATTGGATACCTACTGATATTCTAGAATAGAGCCTATACTTGTCATCAGAAGACCTTGTTCCTAATCTATCCAGGTGAGCCCTTTCCTCTCTGAACCTCAGTTTCCTTGTTGGTAACATAGGGTTTAAAAAATTACTTTTGCCCTCACAGGGCTAGGATGTAGGTGTACTTAATGGCTATTAGATGATTTAACCATGAAACATCTCAACAAGTAACATTGTGAATGATACCACAACTCCATATTGACTAGGTGTTTCTGGGTTGAAAGAAATTGATAACTATGGTGGTGCTGATGGTATTGTATTACTAGACCTGGAGTCAGGAAGACCAGAGTTCAAATACCGTATCACACTCTAGTTTATCTTGGGGAAAGTAATTTCATCTTTCTAGCTTCAGTTTCCTCATCTGTTAATTGAGAGGAATTGGACATGATGACCTTTGGTCCCTTCTGGTTCAAAGCCTTTGTAGTTGGTCTCCTGTGCTTAGGTAAATTTATGCAGGTCATAACATGTTAATTTCTTCTGTCTCCTCAGAGTTGAGTTGGCTTTGTTCTGAGTTGCTTAAAGTCAATTGTTAGATGTTTTCTCATTGTAACTGGACATAACAGGAAATAAGTAGACTGCATTATGTAGTATAATGGAAGGAAAATGGATGTGTGGGTCAGTTACTCCATTAATGCCTTAAATCATAGGTATTAGCTTTTGTCATCTAATCTAGCTCCCTCACTCAGGAGACAGGCCCAGGAAAGTGACTTGGCCAGCACCTAGTGGCTGACTTAGGTTTTGCATTGAGGCTCTGTGATTGCAAGGCCAACCATTGTCCCCACC
>NW_027185852.1:20376023-20382246 GCF_028583685.1 Petaurus breviceps papuanus | reverse complement strand
CACACACACACACACATAATGCTGCTTTAAAATGAAAATAAAAGATGAAATGCTGAAGGGTGGAGTGGAAAGCTTCCAGAGTGTTGGACAGAGCCTCTGTATGGAGGGCTTAAAAGAGGACAAGAGGGTTTGGGTGAGATGTGACTTCTACTCCACTTAAGGACAATGTCAAATGTAGTCTCCAATTCTTTTTCTTCCTTAGTTTGGAAAATGAAAAATGTATTTTTTTTCCAGATAGAAATCTCAAAGATTTCCCCTTTCTCACCTCCAATACAGTCACCTAGCCATAATTAATGCTTACTAAAAGCTTGTTTGGAATATATTGGATTGGATTTTTTTTTTTCAGACAGGAGAGGAGGGAGATCACATGGGGCTGTGCCTTCCAGGAACCTCATTTTCTCCTCCTTCCCACCCCCTTTATTTTTTCCACCATCCTGTCTTCAGTTCAGATATAGTATCCATTATGGTCCATTCAAAGCCATAATTAGCCTATGTGTAGGCTAATGGATTTTGAGTACCAGAAGTCCACGTCCTTGGGCCCCTTCCAAAAGTGGCTGTAGAGCTTTGGCCCATTCCCAGGGCTTTCATTGGACATTTGATACAGAGATTAAGGTGAAACTTACATGTGCCAGTTTCTCTAAGAAGCTGGCTTCCAATCAGCTCGACATCTGAGAGTTGGCCAGGACACCATTTATTCCTTGGAGTGTCAGGAAAATCGGTCATGGACTTGGTATTAACATTGGCTATTGGAAATAGCAGTTGGGGAAGGCCACAAGCATATGTCCCTGGAAGAACTCCTGACCCCCTCCACCCCCCATACACCGGCTACTTCTGTAGTTGGCTCTAGAGCAAATAGAAGCCACTACTTCTCTTAAATATGGAATGCTTGGGAAAAATTGTGTTGGACAAGAAGTCCAGGGCAGCAGCTGCTTGGCTACATGTACATAGCATAGCCTTTCATGGTTGCATAAATCTAGGGATAGACTTAGGGTGGTGGTGGATCAAGGACGTTGCTAAGGCTGCTACAAAAGCAAACAGAAAAAAGGAATTTCCTTTCTTAATCCCCATCCATCTCCCCTTTCTCCCTCCAGTGAATGCTCAATCTGTCAAAGGCCTGCCTGGAGGTGACCTATGAAAAGAGCTTACAAACGAAACTCAGAAGTAACAGACGACCTAGCTTTGTTAATGACTGTCCACTGCAAGGGCTAGTCATGTGAGACATGCTGAAATTACAAGTCACCCTGCCCCAGAACGGCTTTGATGTTCATTTTGTTCATACGCTAGACAATAAGGTGTATGTTAAATTACTTGTTGACTCCTAAACATTTTCTTTAAAAATACCCTGAGGCCTTCAGTCAGCCTAAATCCTTCATGCCAATCAAGGAGAAGATGTGAGCATCAATGATTTAATATCAGAAACGAGTTAGTAATGGAGTTGTGAGTGTAGGTTGAAATATTCCTAGATTAAATTCCATTTCAGAAGTGTTCCATAGTATTTTATTCCATGACCATAGAGTGACCCAAGTCATCTAATTCAACCTGCTCCTTTTAGAATGTGGAAATGTCCTTGGGAGGTGAGGGGCTTGCTCAAAGCCACCTACGTAATGAGTAGCACATCCCAAGTCTCCAAACACCAGCTGAGCTCTGTTTATCCAGCATAGCACATGGCCTTAGTACGTGTCAGTTTCCTCCAATCATTCTATGAGCCGCAGAGCTGGTTTATTGTGTAAAGGAGACGTTCTTCACTTAGGGTCCATGAACTTAAACTAACTAAATATAATTGGCTTCTTTGGTAATTCTGTTTGGGGCATTTAATATTCTGAAGAGGGGGTCATAAACTTCAGCAGACCAGCTACCAAAGGTATTCATGACTGGAGAATTCCAGGCATGCAAGCCTATGACTCCCTACAGTCCCCCAGGTGTACTTGTAGAGTATAGAATTGCTTTTGGTCTCTGCCCATGATGATGGGGTCACTTCATTTAATGCAAGAATTAAATTGAGTTTCTTTTGGTACAAAGAAGGATGATAGGGAGGAGAACTGAACACCTTAATCATTTTCCTGCATATAATCTCTTAATTCAACACCTTTTTGTAACCATGTTCTATTTATTGGGAATACTCTAGTCGACCATCTGCCATCTCTTGTATTTGACATGTGATCAGTCCCTTTTCTTTTACTATGCTTAGTAGGGGGCATCTTTTTCATCATTTCCTCATACTTACTTATTTTCATTTGCTCATACACAGTCTGTATCCCTCTGTCATCCTTTAATATTCTGAAATCTATGTAGATTTTTAAGTTCTATGATATGTTACCAAAACAAACCCAATATCTGTGAAATCTTGGTTTTGAGAAGACGGGCCTCTGTTCTTGAGAGAATCTTGGAGTCATTTAGGGAGACTTGGAATTTCATTGAGGTAACTGGAAGGAGATTGTGGATATCATACTGAGAAGGAACAAAAGTGCTTCAAGGAGCATGAGTCATGAAGCTTATTCCACATAGCTCCCCACCCCCATGATCCCACAGGTGAATAGGTAGTGACTCTGGTGTACTATGGAATAGGCACTCACCTCATTGAGGGGTCTCTACCCTTATATTTGATATTGCTAGGCAGATTCACAAGGACTGGGTGGGAGGGAACTTTTCGGGTGACCTCACTTTTATCAACCACAAGGTCATTGTGATTAGGAAAGTCTGCTAACCTTGCATTCCAAGCCCCTTGGTGAGTTTATAGGAATTTCCTGGTATGTTATCAAGCCAATTGGTGATCAAAGATGGAATCAGTTTTGTCAGCTAGGGCTTGGCAGTAGACTAATCACAATAAGCCGGCCTGTCTAGACCCAACTTGTCCATTTGTATTCTCTCCCCGGTAAATTTACTGACCTGAGAACCACCAAAATTTGTTTATCCATAGCATATCATAAACTAGGCAGTAGCGATGGTTCATTCCATGTTCCCAATGTGGAGGATAGGGTAAAATCTTGAGGCATTATACAAACCTTACAGGAAACCCTGCAATTTTCAGCTGTAGATTCAACCAGCTCAAGATATGTACAAACAGGAACACTGGGAGATAATCTCATTGTTGACAAGAAGTCCCTCTTTAGTTTGGACTTGTTGCTGGATCACAGCATCAAGACATTGGGGAAGGTATGCCTCACCTGATGCTGGTGATCAGAAAAGATGTTAAAATTCATCATCTTTCAAGAATTTTAATTCTGATGTACGAATGGGAGAAAAAAAATGTTTTTTGGAACAAAGAACCTGTAAGGTGACATTTTGACCCATTGAATAAAATTCATTCATCGTCAAACAAGTGCAGTGCCTCCAGTCTATTCTAAATGGTAGATGTCAAACATTTGTCAGCTTCCTTTTTCTCTCCAAATGCCTTCAACCATATGGCCACAGAGGATATGTTAAAGTATAACTCCTTTGAGTGATCAAACTCGTCATGTATGATGACATCTAAAGATTTTATTTTCAATGAGAGTGTCAGTAATTATGCCTTTTTTTTTTTTCAATAATAAAGTCTGAAAGTCTTTTTTTCCCCTTAGCATTTGGGGGTCATTTCTTTTCAACACATTGAGGATTTTTCAATGTAAAAATTGTCACCTACTGTGGGTAGTGGCTGCAGATGAAGACTGAGCCAGGTAGATGTGGGCTTATGTTCTGCCCTGATACATACTTACTGTGACTCTGAGCAGCTATTGACAATCTCTGGGATCTAGGCAATTCTTAGTTGTAGGCAAGGTGCCGACCTGATGCCAAGTTGGCCATCCAAGGAGATCATGGGTCAAACCCCTGTCCGTGTGAGTATCCAATAGTTGTTTTGGGTATTGTAGTATGTAGTAGTATTCTAAAAAATAGTGTCTAACACATAGAAGGTACTTAAAAAGTGCTTCTTTGATTCAGGTTCAGTCTTCCATTTAGAGATTAAAGGAATGCAGAGAACTGACTGACCCAGCACACTCCTATGTGCATAAGCAAAACTAGGGTGAGAACCCAACTGCCCTGAGACTTGAGGTTCCTGGCCATTTGTTACACCATTGCTGTCTCTCGGTGTCTCTTTAGGGAGCAGGGTAGATGGAACTTTAGTATCTAAGCAGGTTGAGTGTCTAGGTGGCTTTTTACCTTGTCTTGAATAAGATTTTTATCATCTAGCTAAGCAAAGTTCATCAGACATTGGTTCCCCAAGAGACATCCATGGGCATGTCCCAGGAATACTGTGCTAAGCAGCTCATAAATATCTCATTTGATCCTTGTAACAAGGTTGTAGATGGATACTCTTATGACCCCATTATACAGCTGAAAAAATGAAACAGTTGGATTGTGACTTGCTCAGAGTCACATAATCAGTAAGTGACTGAGGTTGGATTCAAACTAACTGCAAACTTCAGTGCTCTATCTACTGGGCTAACTAGTTACCTAAGCTAAGGATGGAGGAGAAAAATCTGGAATATAACTATAGATGCTGACACTTCCCATCACATCTTTTCCCTTCTTACCTCATTTGCTTCCTTTCAAGAAGAAAAGTAGCTTCTGAGTTTCTTTACTAAGAGTGGTTTTGGGGGGTGGAATGTGAGTAGGACTTTTACCATAAATTGTCTGCCTTGAGAAATTAGCTAGTCTTATAATTATCCCTTTCAATGACACTGACTTTATTATTTGTCTAGAGTAAATGTTTTTGATTTTTAGGAAGCAATTGTTTCTGAGCCAGCATCACTAAGAGAGTAGAAATGTAGTGGAAAACTAAATTTAGGATATACCATAGAAAACCTGATATTTTAGTATTAGAATGAGATGAACGAAGTATTTCCCTGTAACAATGTTTAGGATCCATGCCAAATTTCTTTAGTAGCTGTTGGGGAAAAAAATAAAACAATGCTTTTATGTGTTGGCCATCATTGGGTCATGGGCTGCTGTTCAAATCATTACTCAATTATTAATGTTCAGGGTGGGGATCCAAGGTAAGCCATTCACCCTTGGACTTCTCTCTTAGATGATATAACACATTAAGAGGCCATTGAAACTTCTAATGCCTCATTCCCTGCATCTCAGAATCCTCAGGGTTTGGCGGCTTCAGAGAAGGACCTCCACAATCAATGGAGGCATTGCTAACATAAGAAGGCTGCACTCTAGATAGGGAAAAGTCGTCAAGGTCAGGGCTTCTCATACCTTTTCCATTTGTGATCCCTTCGGTGCTTCTTCAACTGTGGGTCATGAAGCGCTGGCTCTAGTGCATCATGGATTGGGCCAGTTTTGGAGAAAACTTGACTGGTTTGGGGGCTTCTCAAATGGAAGTTCAGGGGAGAAATTGCCAACATGGCAGAGGTGGCCTAGAGGAACAGGATGATGGAAGATAGAAAATAATTATTTTTCATTATTAAATGAATGACCCATTCTTAAAAAAAAAAAAAAGAAAACATTGTTTTACTCAGTCCTTTTTAAGTGACTTAAAAGTGAGGCTTTGCCTCAGAATAGGAAAAACCTTGATAATGGGGTATCAAGGAAAACCACTTGCACTGATCTCAGCAAGCTTTCTGAGAATGCAGAATTGGCTTCTGGGTGACTATTTTCACGGAGCCAAATGGGACCATGAAAAACGTTAGTGTTGAGAGATTTTTTTCTATCTTTTTTTAAACACAAGTGTTTAAGTTCACATGGTTATTTGATTGGGGTGGGTTTAATTTGCCTTTCTACAAGTAGATAATGGTAGATCTTGATTCCAGAGATTTCCATGCTGAGTTTTAATTATTATACTTTCTTTACCATGTTGGCGGCTCTGAAAAGTGAGGGAAATAAGCCTTTCTTCTCCTTCTTCCACAGATCAAGGCACCGTGCCAAGCAGGTCCGTCATGGCACACTTCCTTTTTCTGTTAAATGTAGGAATGCCTCCAAGCATATTTATAGGGCTTGTTTCAACTATTCCAAATATTTCAGCAGATTTCTGAAAGGGACCAAGTTAAGCTGATGGTAACCTTAGGGGTGTTATGTGGCTGGAAACTCCCACCAAAATGGGGGAACTTGTTAGAACTATTGAAGATGCTTTTGTTTAGCTCTAGGGGAGGCATTATTTAGGTTGGAACCATGCAGCCTCCTGAGAAAATAGCATAAGGCAAGGTGGATGAAAAGATATGGTAGGAGACCTTTCTGAGGAGGCGACACATTTCATCCACACAATCCCCCATCACACTCATTTCCTCCCCTTTAAGGTGGTAAA
>NW_027185852.1:20302116-20376013 GCF_028583685.1 Petaurus breviceps papuanus | reverse complement strand
TTTTTTTTTCCAACCTTAAAGCCCTGCCCAAGTTATTACAAGTTACTGTTAATATCACTGTTCTGCTTGGTCCTGATTAGACAATAGGTGAGAACATTGTAGAATATTGTCTTCAGTGCCACATTTTAGGAGTGACAGTAGTAAATCTTCCCAGAAAAGGGGAACTGGGAAAATGGAATTAAATTTTATGCTATATAAGAAGCCCCCAAAATGGAATGCTTAGACCAATGGTGAGAAGATCTAAGGGTGAATGGGCAGGGAGGGGTGATACATGTCTTTAAGTAGAAGAGATATTAGGAGGAAGAGAGATTCAGGCTGACCTACTTGGCTCCCAGAGCAGAATTAGGAGCAATGTGTCAGGGAAACTAGTACATTTATCCTCAATAGAAGGAAAAGTTTCAGTTTTGGAGACTTTTCAGAAGTGAGAGTAGATTGGCTGGGTGATAGTAGTGGGTTCATTTGAGGTTTTCTTTTTTTTTTCTTTTCATATCTTTTTTTTTCTTTCTTTGAATATGCAAGAGAAGGTATTTTTGTTGAGAGCCTGGATAAAGATAGGTGATACAAGGGCTGGAATCAGCCAGACTCAAGTTCAAATCCTATGTCTGATACTTACTAGCTTGTGACCCTGGACAAGTTACTTTACCCTGTTTGCCCCAGTTTCCCCATCTGTAAAATGAGCTGGAGAAGGAATGGCAAACCACTCCAGTATCTTTGCCAATAAAACCCCCAATGGGGTCACAAAGAACCAGACGTGATTGAACAGACTAAACAACACAAATTCCTTAAACACTTAGAACTGGAAAAACCATTAGATATCACCTCAGCAAAGTCTTCATTATTTTATAAATGTAGAAACTGAGGCATACAAAGCAGTATCTCTGTTAGAAACACATACAGAAATGAGTCAGAGCTATGATGTGAACACAGGTCTTCCAACTCTTGATCTAGCCATGTTTCCATTAAATAATGCTACTTGTGACTAAGATTCTGTAAAATGTGTTCTGGCTAACAGAAGGCTCACTTTGGAATCCATCGGTGTATGAAAGGAAAATGTGCTTTGTATTTAAATCTGTTAGAGGTCATTCGAAATACGTATATGCCTCCCACCCCATTTGTAGGGGACTGTCATGTTGACTAAAAGGGGAGTGAGTGCTGTGTCAGAGCCAAGTGCAAACCCTCTTTTCTCAGCAGGATGAGATGGAGATAACCACATCCAGCATCTGAATCCAGGAAAAACGTCTGGATTTTCCAGCCAAGTTACTTCGCCTGACTGCTTCTTCTACTATCGTAAGACTTTCAGTGTTTTCAGCTTGGACAAATAGTGTAGCTTTGACCTTTTCACTTAATAAAACCTCGAATCTATCTGTCTTCTCTTGAATTCCTGAGGAGGCACAGAGCAAAAGAGTCTGGCTGAGAATTTGCAGATAGAAATACTTCATTCTCTCCAACCTAGTCATCAGTGAAACAAATGCTTTATATTTATTAAAAATGTCTGAAGCTAGAAAATGGCTTCACCTTCATTTTAACCTGTCTCCAAGACTGGTTGTGATCATTTATTCTGGTGACCTGTATAGTTTGCAGCCCTTAAGTGGTATGAAAATATCCATGCTGTTATATAACACATTAACTTTCAGACGTGCCACAAGTCCAGTGCCTCAAAGGCTGGCGTTGGCATTTCCATTCTTGATCAAGTGTGTTATCACCCATCCATTCTGCTGTTGACTGATTTGAAAGGAGAAATGGGCAAGTTAACATTCCAATCAAGGACATTGGTGGCAATAATGAGCCCTTGTTTGGAGAAAGTAGCCCTAAATATTCACCAAAAATAAGTTGTTAATCCATGTTGCTAGAAAGGAAGTAATTATGAGTAATTGAGATGACTGGTTCAGTTGTTTCATTCTGGTCTGACTCTTTGTGACCTCATTTGGGATTTTCTTGGTGGAGATATTGGAGAGGTTTGCCATTTCCTTTTGCAGCTCATTTTACTGATGAGAAAACTGAGGCAAACAGGGTTAAGTGACTTGCCCAGGGTCACACAGCTAGGAAGTGTCTGAGGTCAGATTTGGACCAGGGTGTTCCTCACTCTGAACCCAGTGCTCTATACACTGTGCTAGCTAGCTGCCCGGTTCAGATGAACAAGAGGGCATATTCGTACTCTACTAACTTGTATTTTTTTTTTTTAAGCAATAGGGGTTAAGTAACTTGCTCAAGGTCACACGGCCAGTTATTTCTGGGTGTGGTGCTGAGTATCTGAGCCCGGATTTGATCCAGGTCATCCCGACACTGGAGCCGGTGCTCTTACTCGCTGAGCCACCTGGCTGCTCCTCTAACTTGTATGTTATTAGAGTGCTAGGGTTATATTTTTATACTCCAAATTTTGATACCCTGAGGAAAGCTCCAATTGCCCTGTCTTAGTAATAGGTTTTTCCAGTTAAGCTGATATGTAATGCAAATAGGAACCAGACAAATCAATCTAGATTCCTCTTAAATGGCTAAGAGCTATTCTAATTGAGCCATGAACTAGATGGTTTATCTAGGTCTAAGCTAAGACTTAAATCATGCTTGGCCGTTGTCTTCTTTACCACTCTCGCTCTACCTTCTCTACTGGAAGAACCCAAGACTTGAGGCCCATGGGGTTCTCGCTTTCCTATCTAGGATCCTTAATTGTAGTCAGATGGTATTCAGTATTTGTTTCTCTGAACATTTATCACCTTGTGTCTGATTGTCTCATGTGTTTCTCCAGGATGTTTGTGCTTGTTTGCTTATGCCTAGATTTCAGATAAGGCATCAAATTAACCCCAAATGGTGTCATTTCAGTGTCATCGAAAGAAAATTTAATTTGAAGTTGAAAGGAACTGGGTTGAAAATCTGACTTTGCCAGTGGCTATGACCTTGGATAAGTCACTTCCTCTAAGCTACAACCTGCTTATGAGGGAATTAGACTAAGTGATCGCTAAGATCCTGCTTCTAGGGACATGATCCTTATTCTTCTCATTGGGTAGGCTAGCAAGGTCTTGGAGACTCTAGTCCCTTCCCCATACCATGGGGAGATAGGGCATCATTAAGCTGAAATGCATTTAAATGCACTTCTGGGAGTGCTTTTTTTGGCCAGAATTCTGGGGGGATATCTGCCTAGGTCTAAATCTGTGTGATTCCTTGACTAAGTCACTTCCCTAAGGTTGCATTTATTTTTCAGTGTTTAATGTAAGTGCCGCCATTTCTGGAAAGATTTTTTTTGGTTCTTTTTTGGAACCCTCTAGTGGTTAGTGCTAGGGCAATCTTCCTCCCTTCCAATTCCACTTTGGTTTAGGTTGAATTGTAAAGAAGTTTTTTTTTTTTAATTCCAAGTAAAATGTGTTTGTCTTCACCTCTTATCCAGTGCTTCTTGAAATTACAAGAGATCTACTTTTAAAATTAGAGTTAAATAGGGGATGGGTTAGAATGTGTGGCTAATTGCTCTACCCTTAATGGATTATTGGATGATGGAATACCAAAACAACTGTCCCTTGCTCTAATCCTAAGAATATTTAGATAAAGTGTTTTTTTTCACTTGATTTATACCAAATGGCCTTGATTCCCACCTTAAATTAACACTCAGACATAACGTTAAAAGGGAGTTATGTGAAATTCAACATAAGCCCTTTCCTCCCTCAGGAGACAATGACCTCTCTTAGGATGAAAGAATTTCATAGAAATGGTGACTGTTGGATGGAGATGCTGTTTAAATAACTGGTGAGCCCTTAAAAAAAGTTAAAGTTTTAACTCAAAAAAGGGGATCCAAAAAAAGCTGCAGAGACTAATCACTGGCTGATTAAGGCTAGGAGAGGATGTGGACCTCACCAATCTTACCTTTTTGCATTCGAGTTGGCCCAGAGAATAATTGAAAGGCCAAGGGTTCATTTAAACCTATTCCAGTAAAATAAAACAAATTGCTGGATAAGAATGTGAAAAGATTATGCTAACACTTAAAAGGAGACTTTTTTTTTTTTAAAATGAGGTGGAGGTTCCTGTAATTTCCACAGATCCTCCTCAACTCCTCCAGAATATGTGGTCTTTAGGAACTGTTTTGGCAGAACTTGATAGATTCATTCCCAATTTGGAGATTTGGTGCAGAAAAGTGAGGCTCACAGTGAAACAGGAACAGTTGGGACTTGAAGATTCCTAAAGTGCTCAGTCTGATTGCTTTGATGGGCTTGGTGTGTTTAACTGTGCAGTTGGGATCTGTAGTACCCTTGGGTGACTGGGTGCCCACATTGGCTCAGCACCAATATGGTGAGCCCCTTTGAGCTGAGGGCTACCAGGCTTTCTAAAGAGGGACAAAATGGAGCAAATCCCATCTTTCACATCAATGGGTACTGGGATCGGGTCCATCAGGGGCCTCTGTACTTCCAGCCTGGGCAAAATAGGAAGATGTGGTTAAAACAAATCCTATGATATTATGCACATCTGTCACAGGTGCTGAGTGTGCCTGGCACATAGAAGATGCTTAATAAATGTTTATTCTCCTGTTGTGAGAGCTGAGACTCAGAAGAGAAACTTGGGGTTCAGTTCTCAACCTGTATCTGACAGTGCCCTGCTCCCCCGTTCCACCTCGTCCTCAGCAAAGAGTGATGGTTTCAGTTCACCCGTTTTTTAATGATCCCTCATGGAAGACCTCAGAAACTAACAGTTACATCTACAGTGTATTACATCCAAGGGAGATGGAGGGCTCACTTTTTCCAGGCCTTATCCCACACGGAAGCTAGATAGAATCTGGACTCTTGTTCTTCTGTTTTTATGAAAGGAAATGATATCAGGACTGTTGGCATGGCTGATAAAATGAAATCACTACTACTTGTTATGTGACCTTGGACAATTATTTTAACCTCTCTGGGTTTCTACTCCATCCAAAATGAGGAGTATTTGGATGAGGTCTCTAAGGATCTTTTTTGACCAAATAATTGCCAATTTCTATCTGTACGGAATGGCTTTTAGGAAGAAAATACTTTGATTTCAGGGTTGAATTAGTAAAGCCAATTGGGACTGCATCTGCTCATGCACTTTGTTAATGCAAAGTGAATGAGGGAGAGAGGGAGAAGGCCAAGAGGGTTTATGTCCTAATGTAATATCAGAATATTCAGAATTCTATCTTGGTCCATAAAACAGAAATATTGCTGTTATGGACAAATTCAACCACTGGGTCATGGAGTAAATGATCTTTATTATAGGGTTCTCTCTGACTTCCCTGCCCCCTTCTCCTGGTATCTTTAGCGCCTGGCACAGAATAGGTGCTAAAAATAAATGCTTTCTGATTGACAAAATTCACTTGGATCACATAGCTCCAGCTTGCTTAGCCTTTGAAACTTAAAAATAAAACTTTAAGATGCAAAGTAAAGGCTTTCTCCATTTCACAGATAAAAAAATAAGTTCAAGTTTTAAAAACAAATGAGAATCAATCTTCAGAGACACAAACAGCTGGTCAGTGGCTAAGCTGAGATACTGGGGTATTGAGATCTTGGCTGACTATGGTGATTGGGAGGGAGATGAGAATTGAGTAGTGAAACCATAATAAGCCAATAAGATGATTCAATGGAATATCCTCTTTGACCTGGAAAAATATTAAGATTTCTCTCCAGGGGTCATAGAATCAGGAGGGTCACATGGTTTTGGGTTATTGTATGATGTAAGCTCCTGGAGGTCAGGGACAATTAGATTAAAAATAAAGTCCTTGCACCTAGGACAGGGCCTGGCACATAGTTACTTAATAGAGGCATTTTGAATGTTTGTGTGTTCCTCAATTGACCTCTTTGGTATCAACTGTGATCCTTCCCATGTCTGGAGACAGTATCTTGTGCCTTAATTTTTTTCCTATGTAAAAAATATTAAACACATAGTATGAACCGGGAAAGGCCGTTTTTAGGAGGGGATACTTGAAGTGAGTCTTGAAAGAATATAGAGATTATGAGACAGTGGATCCAATGGACAGTGGAACACTTGCAGAAATGCTAAGGAGATCTCATCAAGAATTGTCTCTAGCTTCCCAGATCTTTGTCTGGGAGAGAAGGGATCCTAGTGAAGGGCAGTGTATTCGAATACTTACTAATAAATGTCAGGAATTCCCAGAGTGACAATTCCCTTTGTCAACATGAATTGGCCTCTTCTCTACCACTTTAGATTTCCAGTGGCCTTGAAAATGCCATCTTGAGAGATTCACTCATGGCCACTTAGCCAGTTTGGGGCAGTCATCAACATTAGAACCCAGGCCTTCCAGCTTGGTCAGCCCTCCATGCTGTGCTGCTCATAAATACTTAATGGTATGGAGAGGGGTTTGGGCATGTGTGTGGGTAACTTTTGGCTGGTAACAGAGTGTAGTTGTCTTAGGGCATATAAGGTAATGCCCTATGTCAACGAGGGAAAGTAATAGAATGGTAGAGCCACCCCAAGCCAATCTGTAGTTTTTTTTGTTTGTTTCAAAGACTTTTATTAACTTCTGATTTACATCATTCATTTCCTCCAGATTTTGAGTTACAAATTTTCTCCCCATTTTTCCCCTACCCATCACCCCAAAATAGCAGTCCCACAGGATATCCCCTCTTCCAATCTGCTCTCTCCCATATCTTCTCCCATACCCCCTTTGACTTTTCCAATAGGGCACGGTGGATCTCTATGCCCTAGTGCCTGTATATCTTGTTTCCCAATTACATGTAATATAGTATTAATAATAGTCAATCTGTAGTTTCAAAGGATCATAAATCACAATCTGGAAGTGACCTGAGCACCTTGGTTCTACTTCACGTTACAGGCAGGAATGGGCTTGTCCAAGGTCCCAGCAGCACATGTTAAGTGGCTTTTTGCCCTACTTGTCAACTATTTTCATTTTATTCTCACTGGAAGGCAATTCTGTATCCATGAGAGCTTGGCTCCCCTCACAGACTAGTTGTCTTGGAACATACACATTTAAGTAGCCATTGTACCCTATGGAAACAATCAGGGACTGATGTTTTCGTAGTCTGTCTCAGCACTCACGGTAGCCAAGGGCTCCAATGGTGTCAGTTGTGAGAAGAGAGCTCCCTTGTGGTAAGTGGGTTTTTTACCCTTGAAAATCACCTAAGATTTTTCTTGATGTTGGAAGATCCTACTCAAATCTCCTGGCCACTTGCGAACAAAAAGCACAGGAAATTTTTTGTAGGCAGTCATAAATACTTTAGCACAAGCCACTCAAAACATCTGAATTTGCCACCAGCATCCGTGTGAATATGAGCTTGGCCTAGGGTGACTCAAGGTATATCATTGGCTATGGGTCAAGATACCCTGATGTCCCAGTGAGAAGAGACTGACATCCCGTAGCATTCAAATCTGGATCCATTTGGACTTGCCTTTAGTTGCTCAATACAACTCCTTTGGCTTGGACCTCCTGGTCCACTTGTCCCAGGAATAACGAACTTGTTTAAGTGTCTGCTAAGTACTGGGGAGACAAAACAAAGTCATGTATTTAGTTTGGGGTACCTTGTCTGAAGATGGCCATCAGCCAGTTGGAACTTGTCTAAATGATACTGATTAAAGATTCCTCTAAAATATCAGAGGAGAAAATAAGTTGGGGCTATTTAGCCCGGAGAAGAAAAGACTAAGGAAGGGGTGAGATTACTGTCTAAAAAGCATATTAAAGGAGACAGAAACTAGTCAGGGATTGACCGAGAACTCGCTTCTCTGTCAGAATGAACAAGGAACTTTTGTGGACAACGTAGGTCAAGGTGGTTCTGATGTCTTGTAAATGTGTGGCTTCCAGGACCCCGCCTCCATCTCTAGGCTTTCATCAACTATGAAACTGGGCATCCTGCATCATAAGCTTCATGATCTGCATATTCAGAAGCTCTTGGAAGGAATATTTTAGAACTACTTTTCTAAATATTAGAAAAAAATCTTAGCACTCCCTGTTTGAGTCTACAACACTGAATTAATAAAACTTGTCAAGCAGATGGATATTGATGGGTTTGGGTATCTTCCAAGCCTGCCTCTGAAGGCTTGTTCAATGGCACCAGCTGACCATGGTTGTTGGATTCTATATTAAGTCACATTCTCCTCCCACCCCACCTAATGTTGAAGATGGGTATGTGCCAGGGCATGCCTCTGGGAGCATATGTGCATATCTAAGGAGTGAAAAGTATTTTCTTTCTCCACCCTGCAGCCATGAGCAGCTGCCTGGCAGGAAGGGAAGATCCTCTGGGCATCTCATTTTTTTCTCAATAAGGTGCCCAGATAATACACTCAAAATATTCCCCAGCCCTGACTGTCTTCTCTGTATGGGGAACTGATCTTTCCAAATTCACCTCAAGTGCTTCCTATTCCAGAAAGCACTTATAACTTCCCCCTTCTCTGGAATCATGTGTTTTATGAATTGAAACACCCCTTGCCCTGACATAGCCAGTGCCTCCCACTCCCCAAAAGAACATCGCACTTACTTTGTTTATCCTTATGTATGTACAGGTTGTTTTTTGCCATTAAAATGACAAGCTTCCTGAGGGCAGGGGATCATATTAAAATTTTAAAAATACATATTAATTTTTTAAATTTAAAAACATACATCCATTTTAAGAAATATCTATAAAGTCTATCTTATTTATCTTGGGTGCTTAATAAAATTAAGGGGTTAAGTCACTTTTTTAGGACAAATTTCCCAAATGAACCAAGAGCTCCATCTCGTCAGGGACTGTTTTCTCTAAAATATTTATCTTTTCCCCAGCATGGTCATGAAATAGTGGAAGGGTAAGATATAACTATCATGAATCTTGCTTAGGCTCTCTGTGACCTAGGTGAACAAGAATGAAAATCTTTAGTGGGAAGAGTGAGGGACCTAGAGCTAAGTCCTGGGTTCGGATTCGAGCTCTTATACCACCACTGGAAAAGTCACTTCATCTCAACCTCCTTCCCATTCTATAAAATGGTGGGGCCAGCACTTGTCCTACCAAGTTCATAGGGCTTTTATTATTGTTTCTAAATGATAATTCATTATACAAATGGGATTGTGTAAAATATGGAGGGGCCGACTGGCTAAACGTTCCCATTCTCACTGACTCAGGAGGTGCTTCCAGAAGTGCAGATTGCAGGCCATCCTTGATGACTCTTGTCTGCATCTTCTTGTACCCTAAATGTTGACCGAAGGAGATACAATGTTTTGGAGGCCTTACTTTCCTCTAACCTAAGGATACCAGTGGAGCACTTGGGTTGTCTGCATTTTCCCCTTGCTACCATTTACAATGATCTCTCTAATTCTTGTCCTTAGTTCTTCCATACCTACATGTTAGCACCTGATCACCTTCCTCTTTCTATTGCTGTCTTAGAGAGCTCCTTTTACTTCTTCTGGTACAGTTCTATTGCACAACTAGCCAAGTGACTGCAAGGGTAAAAAGATACTGGTATAAAAAAAAATAATGACAGTTATTTATAAAGTGCCAACCATAAGCTAAGTACTTTATCAATATTTCCATTTGAAGTTTACAGCATCCCTGTGAGGCAGATGCTATTGTCCTTATTATACGGTTGAAGAAATTGAGGCAGACAGAGGTTGTCACTTGACCAAAGTCACAAGCTCGGAAGGGTCTGGGGCTGAATTTGATCTCGGGTCTTCCTTGACTCCAGGCCCAAGAGTCTTGTTGTTGCATTACTTAGTTGCCTCAAAACAACGGGTCCTTATTACCTTTAGACTCCATACAGAGAAGAAACAGAAGAATTGTAGGCATACAATAAGGGAATGAACCGCTCACAGGTAGTGAGCTCCTCGTCGCTGACTATCACCTCACACCTGACCATTTGTCAGGAAGATTGTAGCTAGGACTTGCATAAGGTGGCTTTGGATAGCTGAAATGATGCTTATGAATGAACATAATTGCTCAAGGTCAATGAAAGGACAAAGAATGTGAGCTGGTCTCAGATCACTTCTCTCTGGACCAGCCTCTTTACCTTTAAGATGAGGAAACTGAGACCCAGGGAGGGGAAGGAACTGACTGGACACAATGTTAGTGTATCCCCAGCTGAATCATGAATCCCTTCTATAGAGTCTGATTCCATCTGACCTTTATGGGACATGTGTTCCCTCCCCATAATTGGGCAGAGAAACATTTATAGCATGAGTCACTCCTGTGCTAAAGCAGCCTGAAGTCGTGTGATCTTGGGCTACATTAATAGAGGCATGACTTGTCAGGGTGACAGCCCTGGTTGACCACATACCAAGTATTGGGCCTGACTCTGAGCACTACAGTCTTTAAAGGTCTTTGAGATTGAGTGTGCTGTGCAACCACAATGAAGGGCCTCAAGTGCATGCCACAAGAGGACCATTTGAAGGAACTGCGGGATATTTAACTCTAGAAGACTTGGAATTAACAGCTCTTCAGTCAATTTGAAACACCCATCCTGTTTCTAAGAGGAAATGAAACTTTTCTCCTTGACCCCTCCCCCCTCCCCCACAAGGCAGGACTTGAAACAAAGAGGCAAATCTTGGTTTGTTCTTGGGCAAAACGTGCTAGCCAATAGTGTGATAACTGCAAGCATGATGGGTTGGGTGCCTTGGGAAGTAGTGGGTTCTCACTTGCCAGAGGTCCTCAAAGCAAATTCTCCTGTATGAAAAAGGATTCATATGAAGGTTGGACTGGATGGTGCCCGAAGTCCCTCCTCTCTGCCATTTGGTGACATTCAGGGGAAAATCTCTCTTCTTCAGATTCTTGGTTTAATATGGAGAGAAAAGTGTAAGCTTTGGTGAATACTGAGGAGGACTCCTGCCTTTTGTTTTGAGATTTTATTTGTTTCTCCATTTCAATCATTTACATTGTAAAAGGGGAAGAATTGGGGCATTCAGAAAGTCTCTTCCATTTCTAGAAAGAATGGTCTGAGTCATTCCCAGGAGTTACAGCAGCTTGGGGCCCCACCTGCATGAGAGACTCATGTAGCCTTCCCCCCCGCCCCCCTCCCATGTCGAGGAGCCGGTGGACCGACAGGAAGAGGAAGCTGGCATGTCCATGTGGAATTCCCACCTATCTAACTTTCTCATCTTGCTGAACACTGAGCATACAGATGCAGCTCAGGAAGTAGGCGCAGTCTTCCCTGACACTGTACCTCCAAACACTCATTTCATCATCATTTCCCTTAATGAAGGAGGACCTTGCCATGCCCTGGCCCTTTTTAATTAGCTGTGGCTAGGGGCTCCAGATTATATCTGTCTGCAGGAGAGCCAAAGGAAGCTGCTGAATGGGAGGCAGACCCCTAAGGATGTAGCTGGTGGCCATATTTAGTGAGGGGGGGAGCAAATATATTGAGAAATGAGGTGCTGTGGTTAGGAACTGAAGGACTGAGGAGGGGGCCCCTTGGAGACAGTCACTCTGAGAGGAAAAGGTTTCAGGAGAGGCTCCCAAATAACTTCCTCGGAAGACTTCTATGGAGTACAAGAATGTTCAAGTAAAGTCGCTGGAGAGTAGAAAATCCCAGGCCAGATGAGGGCTTGTTTTTTCTGTCTTGTATTCTCTGCATAACGATGACCTGTCATGGGGAGAATAATGTCTGCTCTGCAAGGAAGTTTAAATCCTCTGATTCTGACCATTGCTTTTATAGGTTAGGATACCTTTACAAGGGAGGAAACTTGGGCCTAGGGAAGGGAAATGACTTAACCAAAGTCATGAAGTTGATGGGTGGCTGGACTGTGATTCAGAGTATGGTCCTCAGATGCCCAATCTAGTGATCTCTCCCCTAGTCTATCCTTTCTTTCTCCAGTCTCCTCACTGGTTCATAAGACAGCACTACTCTGGTATCTAGGGAATGACAGAGCGAGTGCTTAATTAAACGTTTATTGAATTAGTTGTGCCATCATGAAGTCAGAGAATCAGTGAAGCTATTGTAAGTTGTTTAATATTTTAATATAAATAAAGAATTGGGTCTTGATAGGCTGAATGAAAATAGATTTGGACATTCAGAGCAAATAGGAAGCGTAAAAGTTCTGTTAATATACTTGCTCTGAAAGTGTCAATTTGTTTCACTGATGTATTAAGGAATAATTTGAGGATAAGATTGGTGTTTATTTAAAGGATATTTCATCCAGAAATAGAAAATCATACCCAGCTGAATCTCATGTCCAATGAACATACCACAAACATCTGCCGGCTACCTCGTTTAATCTTGTGTATTATCCTATGAGGTTGGATAACACCATTTGACAAGAGTCTCAAGCTGCAGCCCCTCTGATATCCACGTCCACAAGCAAACATCAGGTCTCTGTCAAGATAAAGCTCCAGATGTAGTGCATGTCCCCTGGGGTAGCAGGAACTGGGGTCAGTTCACAACACCCCCTCACCCACCCTGAGGCCACCTGGAATTGTCCTCTGAGGATCTGCTCTTTCTCCATCGCCATCAGCTTTGCTCATCTGGGGCCCAGAATCTCAAGGCCTATCAGGAGCCCAAGGCTGCTTATATAGCCACAATTATTATAGGATTTATACATTTTAAAGCACTTAATGTGTAGAAAACTGTGCTGCTATTTTTATTAGATTCCTGTCTTTTGTGTGTATGTTACCGAAGTTCTTGAGTTTTCTTCCCCTAACTCCATTTCTCCCCATAAGTCTTATGGTTTTTATTGTATATAAGTTTGCATAGTATGATTTTTAATAAGATATATTGTTCATTATAGCAAAAACTGAGACTGAATCTGACACAGAATTCAAACTCATGTCTTCCTGACTCAAGGTCCCACAATGTCTTCATTGCACCATTATGTGATCTTACTATTTCTTAATAAGAGTAATGGGGAAAAGTGGAATGGGAGCCTTGGGAGGCAGTTCATTTCTCTTTCCAACATCCAATGATAACCATCTCCAGGTAAATGTTGGCTAGCCACTCATTGGGGATAGACTGGAAAATGGATCATGTGCAGATAAAGGTGGAATTGATGGAGTCAGACGTTTTCTGGGACACTGGTTATTTGGGTTAGTCAATAGACATTTATTAATCCCCTGCTATGTGCCAAGTACTGTGCAGGGCACTGGGGGTGTAAAAAGATACAATGTAACACCTACACTCAAGGAACTAGCAATCTGATTGGATTACTGGATTTTAAACTAATTTCTTCTGTGATCTTGGGCAAGTACCTTTGCTTCCTGTCTCCAGGCTTCAGTTTTTCCTTTTGAAAAGGCAGAGGCTGGCCCACCAGAATTTCATTTGGAGACAATCAACTGGGAGGGGTGTGACAGACTGGATCAATAAACTATAATGCTGATGAGACTAAAAATTCTACATTCAGAAAAACAACAAATAGGATGGTGGAAGTGTAACTACAGACGAGATTTGGGGGCAAGTGGGGAATTGGGGATGTTGGTGGACTAACATTAGCCACCACCGTGAAATGCCCCCCACCCCCCTGCAAAAAAAAGTACCTAGAGAGCATTTAAAAGGTCTGATGTCCTGAAATAAGGAAGTGAGAACCTTGTTGGACACCGCCTTAGCCTTGAGGGTACTTCTTAGAAACATAGAGCTCTCTAGAATATGGTGAGAAGACCAGATCATATACTACACAGGGATAGGTTTAGGGATTAGAGAATGCTCATCCTACAGAGGAGATTGCTTTAGGGTGGGTGGGGAAGAGACACATGGTCGTCTTCTTCAGAGATTTGAAGAATTCTCATGTGGAAGGAGGACTATTTCCTCCTGACCCCACTAAACCAATGTAAGTGGAATCAATGAAATTTGGACTGGGGCCATTTTTAGGCTTCATGTAAGAATTCCATATCAATTAGAAGTATCCAAAATTGGAATGGTTCCTCCAAACTGATACTCTAAGTTTCTTTTGATCTTTAACATTTTATAGCTCTCTCATTCTAGTAATGCGTGTTCCCTGTTCGAACACTGTTCATGCCTCTTCTAGTGCCGACATTGTAAGCTATAAAGTCCTTCCCAGCTCTGGCACTTATTATTTCAAGGACCCTCCCAACTATAAAATGTTATATTTCTAATATTATAAGGCAGGCTTTCTGTGTAGCAGGAAATCTCATGACTCCCATTTGGGAATTGCCTTGTGTAGGTATTAGGTTGGCAAGGGCCAGTCCCATCCATTTGTCAGTAGGAGTTTAGAATGTCAGCCAAAACTGTCATGACTGGTATTTCATACCCCATCGCAGAAACACCCCATGACATGGTGAATTATTGATGAAGCTTCTGGAAAGGAATTTGGTCCTAGGTGGAAGTTTGGCTTTAACTGTATTAGCTTGAGGGCATTATGTTTTAATAATTGGAAAGTTCTGTCAATATGTCTGGAGGGAGTGAAACCTACTTCTTTTAAAGACCCTTTTGATGTCACACTTGAAAGCTGAAGTGTAATTAATCATTAATAATGTTTAATATACTTCTACCTTTTAGAGACTTATGTAATCTAGCCAAGGTGCTGAGGCGTGAAAATTGGCTAATGGTCCATCCACATATTAGATGGAACCACCTTCAGAATATCATTTTCTTGCTCTCAAATAACAATCACAGATCGCATTCGCCCTTGCTGATTATTTAGACTGGTGAAGCTGTGCCCAGACCCCAAGTCTCAGGGACCTTATATGGTGAAGGAGAGAGACCATGATACAGAGACAACAGTGACTTTGTGCCATGTTTCTAGGGGATAAAACAGCTCATCTACTCAGGAAGGACAACAGGATCAGCTGCTAAAGTCCTTGACAGTCAGTCAACAGGCCTTTCGCTGAGGGGCCATTAAATGTGTAGGGATAAGGGAGGGGCATGTAGTAGCTACCATTTACGTAGATCCTGCTTGAAGGCTCACAAAGCAATTTATATGCTGTCAAATAGCTCTCAGAACTTTGTTATGTACCACAGGCCTCATCTTTAGAATTGTACATTATAACCTAGGTGCCCTAGGCCAACTATATAAAACATTTCCTTACACCAACTTAAAAAAAAAAAAAACCTGAATTTTTTTGGTGGGGGGGAGCTTGAGAGAAGGTGCAGAGATATTGGCACAAGGCCCTGTACAGGCAGTGTTTCTAGGATACTGCCTAGAAAGGGAGGGACTGTATCACCAAAGTAGGGAAAAAAAAAAAAAAAACATGAATGAGTCCATTGTAGCTTCTGGTCACTTTCTGTTTTAGCTAATGATTCTTCTTAATGAGATTCTAAGTTCAGTGACATGTATGCTGCTGAAGGAGTTAGAAGTATTAGTACCAGGGGCAAAGGTTCAGTTGCCCTACCCTAGTTAAGATTTTTTCCCATTGTATTTCATTTAAAAATTGTTTTGTTCATTATGTCTCTTAGGCACCAACAAAAGCAGGTAGATGACTATGGCTAGATTTGAGCTCAAGACTTCCTGACCCCAAGTCCAGCACTTCATCTATAAGGATACTTACCGGCTCGAGTGACCTTGGGCAAGTCCCTTAATCTGTCTACATCAGTTTCCTCACCTGCAAAATGAAGATAATACCACTTACCTTGATGGTTTCTCTGAAGATAAAATGAGAACATGTACTTTGCATGCTTTGTGTTATAGAGAAACTAGCTATTGTTATTATTTTCTTTACTGTTGCCTCTTCCTACCATGCCAGTGACCTTCGTGATAAAGGAAAACAGACAAGATCAGCGGACAGCAGTGACACCTGCCACCACCCTGAGCATTTTGTGCTCATACTTGTGCCTGTTCTTCCCCTCTAATCTCCCAGAAAGAAATGGAAGGTGACCTAGTTCTCCCTATTTCCTCTAGGGCCAAAGTTGGTCAGTAACTTGACTTAAATTTCAGTTATCCAACCTTTAGATGGATGTCATGACAGTCACTGAATATCTTTTCCTGATTGTGCTTACTTCTGTCGAAGTTGATACAAGTCTTTCTGTGCTTTTCTGAAGTAATTTTGTCCTGGGCATAGAGGAAGCAAATTTGAAAAGTGGTACTCAGACTCAGCCCTTTCCTGACTTGCTGTCTGGCACATTTGGCATGATGCCACTGAGCAGCATTGGAAAGAACAGACTGATTTGTCATCCTTGAGTTATGGTCTCATACGGGGGTTCTTAACCTGGAGTAGTGAGTGACTTCAACAAGGCAAAGACCATGGGATGCTCCATGAGGGGCACTGATGGTACTTCCTTATAACACCGATTGACGGAGCTCTTTGCTCCCCACAACCCCATGAGGAAGAGTACCGTTATTACCTTCATTTTAGAGAGAAGAAAATGAAAGTTTAGAAATCAAGGGATTTGCTCTGGACAAGACCCACACCCCTCCACTTGCCATGAACCACAATCATGAGCTTTCCTAACAGGAAGTCCAAATATAATTGGATTCACCCTGCCATATTTATCCCTATTGCTTACTCCCCTTTGACATCACAAGGAAGATTACCAAGGAATACTATATTTTGTCTGCCCCCTTCCACGTTCTCAATCACTGAATCAGGGTCTTTTTTTAAACCTATTTATTTGTTTTTACAACTTTGATCCGTAGCTGCCAACTTCAGGCACATTCTCCTCCATGGGTGAGACCTTAGGATCCAGTTATTGGGAGGTCTAACGTTGATGCCTTGGGTTTCATTACTGCCTAGGGAATGGATCAAAGAGCCATCAAAGCCTTGAAGAAAAGCATACTTCTCAGAAATCAAACTTCCCGACCACATAAGAGCCTATGTGCTGGCCCCAAAGTCACTGTGCTTTAGATCCTGGGGAGGTGCAAAGGGAGGGAGAACTGGAATAAAACTCAACAAATAAATTCTAGAAGAAACAGGTCTACTTGTATCAGTTTATTTGCTTTTTGTCTTTTGGTCCAGGTCATGGCATGTAGCTGGCTCCTTTTCACTACTCCCCTTTAGGAATTATGGATAGAGACTTTTTTCTTTTTGAAAATTTGCTAGTATTTAAATGGGGAGGAAGAGATAAAATTGTGCTTTAGAGGAGAGTGAAATCCTGAGGTAGTCTAATATTCTCTCATTTGCTTTTGGTCCTTGAGGAGAGCATGCCATCCAAGAAGTAGAACTGGTTTAAGCAGTGTTATTAGGTGGCTCATTTCAAAGTATGACACCCTGAATTCATCCTAGATCATTTTAGGAGAGATGTGGAATTATGGGTGGCTAAGTTCAGAGGCCAACTATATTTGAGTAACTTGTCACTGGGATCCTCCCATTGGTTCCTATTGCCCATCCAGTGATAATTGAAGTCCTTGGTCTCATCTTCAGACCCATCTACCACATAATTAGCATGTTCTTTCCAAAGTGTACCTTGTATCTAGCACTCTATACTTTAACCAGAGAATGCTACTTGCTGACCTCAATATGGGGTTCACTTTCTAGGCTCATGTCTTTAAGTTCCTATTTTCTATGCTACTTTCTCCATTGTCTTCTATATCCCCTTCTGTGATGTAGCCTGTCCTCCTAAACGGCCCTGAATTCTTTAATCCTCTCTCATAGTAGTATTTATCCACTCCCGAATCAATGGACACCTACCTCCCTTGCTATTCTTGGCCATTAGAAAAATGGTTGCTTTTCATATTTTTGTACTTGTGGGATTTTGCTATATTCAAAATATCGCCTCTTTGGGGTATTTACCTAGTACTGATGTTGATAAGTCAAATAGTACAGGCAATTTGATGATGTTTTTAGTATAATTCTTAATGGTTTTCCTGATTTAGAACAATGCTAGAGTCTGTCCAGAGTGTTATCTAAGTATCCTTGATGAATTGATGATTCCTCCTCCTTGCTTGAATGCTTACACTAAGATGGTACACTTGGGCAACTGATTTGTTTTTGGTAGTTGTAATTGTTTCTCATGATGCTATGGGTTTTTTTTTGGCAATTACCAGTTATAGCCATTGCTTTAGCTGTGAGACTTTGGGAAAAATAAGGGGGGAAGGAAGGGATCCCTTCAGTAGGCAAAGAAAGAGTTACTGCTGAACCCATATGTGCATCTTACCTTATATCTCTGAGTATAAACTAAATATTGATGTTGACTTGTTCATTAATGGGAAATACCATTCCTTTTGGTCAATACCATTGACCTGTTGTCAAGTACTTGAGTTACAAAGTATTAAGTAGAAAGAGACCAGGTTTTCTATTACTATTTCTTGAGTATCCTGTGGGGCACCCCGTAATTTGGGACTAGCTCTGTTCCCCTCCAAAAAAAAAGCATTTCAAACAACAATAGCATTCAGATAATGCCTCTGCACAGCAGAGCAGACTGTAGGCTGCCTGGTCTTGAGGCTAAAATTGATGAGAAAATAACTCTTAGCCTTTCCCTTATTTGGTGAGTCAGTGCTAACCAGTGGCTAGCTTGTTACCCCAAAACTAGGAACAGTCATCTACTCCCATTTAAAGCCTCATTTGAACACTGGTGGTGGGGTTACAGGACAGGAAAGAAAGGAAACAAACATCTATTAATACCTACTGTTTGCTAGGCACTGTGATAAGCATTTTGCAATGATCTCATTTGATCTTCAGAATAATCTTGAGAAGTGGGTGTTGGTCCCGGGTACCCTTGGTACCTTGTATCATTTCTTGTGCACACCATTGATAATAATACTCATAAAAGTCATAGACTTGAACTGGGGTGGACCTTGGAAATCACCTAGAGTTATTCCTCTATCAGGTTTCAAGGTCAAAGGACATAGAAGAGCATTCAGTTACCATCATCTTCTTCCCTTTCTGCTATTTGAAATCTTAGTTTGGCTGAGTCCTTTGTTTCAGGGAGAAATGAGGACTTAAGAAGAAAATAATCTTGTCATACAGTTGTTTGATAAATACTTGTTGAGTCAACAAACTTGGGATGGATGTAATCTTTCTTGAAGAAATATAACTAAAACTGGGTAAATGGAACATGGCCCTAGGGCACCAACATTTACAGGAATACTTTGAATATTATGTGTGACTCATATCTGTTACTTGTATCTTGAATAGCTCTCCACATTCTTCTCTAGCAGCTGAGAAGCAAATGCATTTAGCACCTAATTTCTGTTCTTTGGTTTTGGGACCAAATGTAACCAAATGTTACTTAATTGGTAAAGCAACTAGTTCGACTATGCATATTAGCTATTATTCTGAGCATTGCCTGGGGCTTTAGAAAGTTAAGTAACTTGGCCAGAGTCTGACTGCTAGCTGAGGCAGAGTTTGAACCCAGTTTTTCCTGTCTTCTCAGTCTCTTCTCTTATCAAGTATCCCATGCACCCAATTGGCAGGCATAATAATTTGTACCAGATGTCCTATTTGTTCTTCCACCACTGACAGCGCCCAAATGTTGGGGAGACAAGGGCCAAGAAAGACAATCCTACCCACAATGGCGAGAAGTGGGTCTAGAGTAATGAACGATAGGGAGATACTGATGGTTTATAAGCAGCAGCGTGATATGACCAACTTCCATCATTCATCCAACTTGTTGAAGATCAGAATGGAAAATGGACTGGAAATAGTAGACAGGGAAAGCAGAGAGACCTGGAGAAAGGCTAACTGCTTGTACCAGAGTGGAGGTGAGAATTGAAGGAGATGAATGAGGTGCTTATTTCTTGTTTTCCCAGTGCTTAAACAATATCTTACACATAGTTCATCCTTGATATTTATCAACTTGGTAAGTTGAATGTTATAGAGGACTTGGGAAAAACTCATCTCTCTTTCCTCTTGTTCCTAGAGCTAATTCTAAACTTTCATTATCAGATAACTGAACTGTTCCAGACCAGAACAATGATATCGGAAAGAATAGAAAGAAAAAGGCTGTTTTATTTATATATTGAGTTTGAGGTATGTGGTCATCGATTAGAGAAGAGGTCAAACAACACTTACATAGGAAAGACAAGGGAGTGAGCAGGGGTGGAATGGCCAGGGAAGCCTTCACCAAAGATGCTAGATTGAGTGTGGTTAGGGATTGGGAGACGGGGAGTCTTTAGGCTGGCATTTATAGTTGGATCCTTTCATAAACTGGATGAGAGCAAAATTGACTCTTAAATAATTAGTTCTAATGGAGCTAGAAGGGAGGTGTATGTGATGAATCATTCTCACCATTCCCACCTTGAATACGAAGGGAAAGAATAAAGACCTGTAAAAATATTTTTTTGTCTGCATGACAGGAAAAATAAATCCTCTCTTCTGCCCTTATGCCCATCAGAACAACTTTGTCCCCCAAATCATGATTAGAATATTTGTGTCCAGTGATTCTATACAACATTATATCATTTGTATAATAAGTGATAATTATGGTCACATTTTGCTAGACTTTAAGCTCTGTGAGGTCAGGGGGTACATTAGCTAAACTTTGTATCTTTCTCTCTGCATGCAGAAAGTGCTTAATAACTGCTCGAGTTGAGGTACCCAAGGGAAAGGCAGGAGCTGTTGAAGCCTTGCTCTATGTTGACTTTGCCAAGGGCCGACTCTGTCCATGTGTACTTGGTGCAGAAAGCACTCATCAGCCACACTTATAGACATGTCGTAATCACCATCCTTGGAACCCTCTTCAGGGACTCATATATGATCTATGCAGTTGTCCGAATGCTCCCTGGAATGAGATCACAGGAAAAGCTCCAAGTTCTATAGCACCTTGGCAGGAAATGAGTGGCTAGAATTTCAGAACCTGTTTCCCATCCTGTTCTCGCAGGGCCCATCAAGGCAGGAAAGCGATGGCCGCAAGCCGAGTCCAATTTCAGCGCCTGAGTTGGTTGGACGAGCTTCTTGCCCAAGACGGGGTCACAGCATTATGCTGCCTTGCTTCTCATACCTCCCCATTCACTAGTAATGTAAGACATTGGAGTCCAACACCCCAGATCCTTCTCCACCAAGCCAGATGTGCACAGCTGGAGAGAAGGAAAAGATTCCACATTCTCCTGCCAGGAGAATGGACCCTGAGAAGGAGAACAGGGCTAACTTGTGACGGAAGCAAAGTGTCTGTCCTGTGGTCCTAGGAATGAGTGAGTAGCCTCCCTGGGAGTTTTGAATGGTGGCTGTATTTGGGGTCTGAAGAACTGGAATTGGAAAGCTGCCTGTCATTTACTAGATAAAGGTGGTTGACTACCATGGGAAACCTGACATTTGGAGTTAGAAGAGTTAGGTTCAAATCCTGAGGCTTCGACTTACTACTTTCATGGCCTTGGGGAGTCACTTCCTCTCTCCCCCCCTTGATTTCTCCCACAAAGCAAAGAGTTAAACTAGACTGGCCCTAAGGTCCTTTCTGGCCCTAAATAGGATTCTTCTGGGGCCTTGGGCATTTCTCAGGGGTGTTATTTTAAATTCTAGGGATATTCTGCCCATCACCTTAACCTTTCTCAAGTGCTACTTCTTCTAGGAAGACCTTACTTTTTACATTATTCTGTTTGCATTTCCTTAATGTACTTAGCGATGACATATACTATTCTAGACTAGGGTAACAGGCAAAGTAATAAGTCACTTATTGAGCCCCTACAATGTGTCAGGTCCTGAATGGGAGATATAAAAGAAAGAAAAGGAAGAAGGCAAATTCCTTGAGGGCCAGGGCTGTCTTTTCTATCAGACAATAAAAATATTTGATTCAATAAAAAGGGGAAAATGAGGGCAGCAAAAAAATTACTAGAGGCAAGGAAAGCCTCTTACACAAGTAAGAATTTGAGCTAAGCTTGGAAGGAAAGACATAAAATCCCATGAGTTTCAGGGAGTGAGTCTTAACTAAATTTTTTATTTTCTTACAGTCTTAAGCATACAGTAGGTGCTTAAATGTTGGTTGAGTTTTTTTTTTTTATGTGAGCTAATTTGTGTAAGAGTAACATGGAATGGTGGGGTGGGGATTTTTTTCATGTACCCCTTTCAGAATGTTTTTAAATTCTCAAAATATGTAGATTCCAATGAAATTTTCTTTTCAAATAAAAGTTAATAATTAAAATTTAAAAAATAATCATAGACCTTAGGTTCAAACCCACTCTCATAGAAGAGAGAGCCAAGCTCAGTCCAGTCTCAGATATGTCCTGGTGGTGTGACTAGAAGTGATTTGGAAGATTTCCCAGGGCAATGGAAGGACAAGTTGCAGAACAGGGATCAAGATGCCTTGGTGCGACGGTCAGAGTTGGAAGGAGTCTTGACTACAATTCAGTCTAAGCCTTAACTGGACAAAGATATCCCATCACATGTCCGACCAATGGCAGGCCATTGTTGTTTGCTCTAGTTCTCAAATAGGACAAATTCAGAGGCAGGTAGCCTCTGCTAGAAGACCTTTGAGGAGGAAGCACAGCATCCCATATTGCTTGGGCGTCACACTCCCTTCTTTGCCTTAAGTCCCCATTACTGTTAACAGGGCAAGGCTGATTCCGTAAGGACTGGCCAATTTGGGTGAGTCTGTCTTTCTTTCTTCCATTTGCTATATATTCTTTGTTCTGGGCCCACATATGCATCTGTGTCTTCTTGGAGCCTGGGAGTGAGTCGCAATGTTTATAGGGGTGGTTGGGGTGCTGGCTGCTTTCTTCCATCAGCTCCCAGGCCCTCTTATCTGGCATAGGGCCTTTTTTCTTTGTGTCCCTAATCACTGGCAACTTGAAAGCAGGAATGTACTTTATCTCTGGGCCATTCCCTAGATGAACTTGTCCTGTGAGATGGCAGCCTTTCAAAGCACAATACTTGATGCTTTTAAATCTTTCCAAGAAAAAGCTGCCAGTCACCGCTCTATCTGGATGCTTGTGGCTATCCCAGTGGATTTCCTGAGCGTGTTTGGGGGAGGGGAGTGGT
Organism: Petaurus breviceps papuanus; assembly: GCF_028583685.1. Taxonomy (NCBI): domain Eukaryota; kingdom Metazoa; phylum Chordata; class Mammalia; order Diprotodontia; family Petauridae; genus Petaurus; species Petaurus breviceps. Next base: position 20,353,361 of record NW_027185852.1, on the reverse strand, counting down.
GGTAGGGGTGATAAAGGGAGTTTTTTCACTTGTTCATTCCCTGACCTTCTCAGGTTCTTTCTATGAAGTTGTTGACTTCTGTGAGTGTTGACAATGGGTATGATTTTATCGAGTGAAGTCAGGGCCAAGAGAGGAAGTTCTGCTCTAGAAACTAGGGATCCATGTTGGCTTCAGTCACTTACTAGCCATGTCCATCATTAAGTCTCACCTTTGGGGCAAATAGTGCTTCCTATCCCCAGGGACAACCTTGGCACAGACAATTCTGGACCTTGCTGACTGATCAGAAATGAGCACAGTGGCCAGTATTTGGGCTTGGGAAGCCTTTTAGATGCTTACCCCAAAGGTCTGTGGGATCTGGGAGCACCCTAGGCAAGTAGGAGGGCCACAAAACGCCTGACTGAGAAGAAGGTATTACAGGGTTACTTTGGGAGGGGAAAAATCATGTTTGTTAATTATAAAACAAATACGAGCAGTGCTTCCTTTGACCAATATGATCCTCTGCCTATCCAGGGGGTTGGTGTCCTTGTCCTCATATGATCTGGCATCGTTCCTGGACTTCCTTTTGACATTGTGTGGATGTCAAAGGGCAACCAGAAACACTTGGGAAATTATTTTTAAAAAAGATTGCCAGACTAATTCTTATTGATGCATTCACATTTCTTTTAAAATTTTTTATTTTTAATTTATGGATTAAAACAAGCATTTCCATGACATGGCACAATAAAAAAGACAATTGTACCAGAAACTCAAAATCTATGCACAACTTGCTATTCTTTTCAAACATACAACACAATTATCATGTAAATTTTTTCTTCCCCTCCCCCTGCCTTAGAGGTGGCTATTAGAAACATATATATGTGTATGTATATACATATATACATACACATATATACACACACAGGTATATATGTGTATATGGAAAATCATTCTATACGCAATGTATCCGTTTTCTCTGTATACAGATGGTATGTGTCTTTTATAATTTGGGTATTGATAATAGACAAAATAACTTATTTGCTCAAAGTTGTTCTTAAAACCATGTTGCTGTTAATGCATATTATGCTGTCTTGGTTCTACTCACTTTCCTCTTTGTTATTTCATTCAAGTCTTTCCGGGTTTTTCTGAAAGCATCCTACTCATTTCTTATAGCACAATAGTATTCCATCACAAGCATATACCCCAACTTGTTCAGCCATTCCCTAATGGATGGGCATCCCTGCAATTTTCATTTCTTTGCCACCACAAAGAGAGCCGCTATAAACATTCTAGAACATATAGGTTCTTTTCCTTTTTCCCTAAATCACCTTTGGAAAAAGACCAAATAGTGGTATTCCTAGATCAAAATGTATAGGTAGTTCTGTAACTCTTTGGGAATTACTCCAAATGGTTTTTCAGAATGGTTGGATCATTTTACAATTCCACCAAGAATTAATGTCCCAATTTTTCCACATCCTCTCCAACATTCATCACTTTCCCCTTCTATCATTTTAGCCAATCTGGTAGGTGTAAAATGATATCTCAAGGTTGTTTTAATCAGCATTTCTCTAATCAATAATAATTTAGAACACTTTTTCATATGACTATAAATTGTTTTGATGTCTTCATTGGCAAACTGCCCGTTCATATCCTTTGACCATTTATCAATTGAGGAATGATTGAATTTTCATAGACTTGATGAAGTTTTAATTACTATTTGTGTATTGCTCACTATTTTTCTTCTCAGCCTCTCTTTTTACCCTATTTCCTTATCTTTTCCCTTTCCCTCTTTTTCCTTATTTTACCCAAATCCCTAAAATTCTCTCCCTTCTCTCCCTCCCTCCCAATCTCCCTTTTTAAAGGCCCTCCCCTCCCCTATCTCCCAGTTTTGTCACCTCTCTAGAAGTTTGGAAGACTTCTAAATCTTTTCAGAAGTAAAGTTCCAACATTACCAACTCCCCAGACCTCACCTGTTTCCTCTGTATTAGTCTTCTTTTCACACCCTATTTTATGAGATAATTGTTCCTTTTTACCTTTTCCTATTCAATTTTGTTTTTTTTTTTCAGAATCACCCCATCATACGCAACTCAGCCACAATCCTTTTTTCAATCTGCCTTAGTAATGATAACAATTTTAAGAACACAGATAACATTTTCACGTATCATAAGTAAACAGTTTAACTTTTATCAGTGCCTTATAATTAATCTTTAGTGATTTCCTTATATTTCTTCTGGATCTTCTATATCCAATTTTTCCATTGAGTTCTGGTCTTTTTGTTACAAATTTATAAAAGTCAGTTCATCAAATGTCCTTTTTTTTTTTTTTAAAACAGTATTATACTCAACTTTGCTGGGAAAATAGAATAGAAGCTTCTAGGTCTTATGTAATCTTAATTGTTTTTTCCAAAGTATTTACACTTTTTTCTTGTTGCTTGCAATATTTTCTCTTTAACCTGGGAATTTTGACATTTAGTTATGATATTCCTGTGAGTTTTTTTCATAGAATCTCTTTCAGGTGATTGGTGGATTCTTTAAATTTCTACTTTACCTTCTTCTAGAATCTCAGAAAAATTTTCCTTAATCATTTGATGCATACATATTTCAAGGAATTTTTATTGTTTTGCTGTTTTCAGTTGTGTCTGACTCTTTGTTGACCCCATTTGGGGTTTTCTTGGCAAAGATACTGGAGTGGTTTGCCATTTCCTTCTCCAGCTCATTGTATAGATAGGAAAAATGAAATAATCCAGTTAAGTGACTTGCCCAGGATCACATAGCTAGTAAGTGCCTGAGGCCAGATTTGAACTTGGGAAGATGAATCTTCCTGACTCCTGGTCTGGCACTTACCTGCCCCGGTATTGCAGCAGATGGTTGTGCTTATATCTTGCTATCACAAAGAATTGAGCTCTTGCACTGGCCCTCTTGATGAAGAAGGTGGAAGAAACCTTTGACCCAATGGGGCTAACTATTTTTTGGAGGGGGTAGTGGGTTGGGTCACATAAAATTCCTATTTATAGCTTTGCAGTTCTGGACATTTTAAAGTAACCATATTCTTAATATTGACTCTTGGTTCATGATGCATAGAAGTAATATCTTGTTTTTGAATAACTGAGAACTCATTTCCACTTGATTTGAGTACTCCCCCTCTCAATCTCTCTTCTATTAAGACTTCATTGTAGAGGCCCATTTTTTCAAGCTCCTTCATCTTATGAAAGATCACCTTGTTTAGAACACACAAGGTGGCAAGTGATATTTTCCAGAAGGTGAACATATAACCTTGAAATTATTGGAACAGTTGGCTTGATCTCCATATGTCATCTGTAAGTTTTATTTTCCCCTATAAATCACTGTAAAAATACCTACCTGCTTCCCATGACCACTACTCTCACTTACTTCAGGACCCAAGAGAGCAAGGAAGACAGATTTCAGTTTACCTGGTCTAGGTGAATGATTAGCCATTTGGCTGAGGCTGACTGGGAAGGGCCCCAGGTAGCATGTGGGAAATCATCACCTCTTCCTTTAAGAACCACCAAACACAGCTAACATTTACTCTCAGACCAGAGTAACTGATGTCAACCCCTCTCTTTTACCTCCCACGTGTATATTATGCAGAATGATTTATTCAGCTTTCAAAGCGTATCTCTTGTAAACTGTACCTCTCCAAAGATGATAAAATGACTTTAGAAGGATGTTTATCCTCACTGTAAGTTTTTCCATGAGAAATGAGTTTTGAAAGGAATATTGTTCCTTTCAATAAACAGAACTTCTGTCCTTGGGGTCCACAATATCAAATCCAGATAGGGGTGCTCTATTTCACAAGATGCTACCTTTGAAGCTGCAATACATTGGTGAATATCCCCATGTTCTCGGGAAGTAACAAACTATTACCCATTCAGGTTTTTAGAAGGTGCCCGCTCCTTTATAGCACAACAGCAGAGCTATTGAGGATACAGCTGTAAAGCCAAGTTATTAGCAAGGATGTGACCAAGGCAAACAAAAAGCTTAAAACACCCCAACCTGCATTGATGGCTATTTCCTTGTCTATGACACGGACAAGGGAGGGCTGTGCAAGGTCACCAGGCTCACTTTCTCCTCCAGAGCCACCTGGATCCAATAGATATTCATCAAGATGGCTGGAGGTGACCCAGGATGCAATGGGAGACCCTGGCCTTTTTAGGCTAAGGCCTTTTCACATACTCACTTAGAGTGAGGTAATGCCCATTCAGTTAATAAACCTCTTTAACAAGAAAGTCAAGGGATGACCCCTTTAATTAGGGAAAAAAGGAGAAGAAATCAGTCTGGGAAGGGAAGACCCTCAGGGTTGCTTTTCCCAGGTGAAACAGTTACCATTGCCATTCACTATAAGCCAGGAAGGGCCAAAATACAGTCATTAAGTGGAGCTTAATGGGACCTATTGTGATCTAATCTATGAGCTTCAGAGTGAACTGGGTTTAAGGTTTTAGGAAGGAAGGAAGGAAGGAAAGAAGAAAGGAAGGAAGGAAGGAAGCCAGTAAACCCCAAGTTAAGTGGGCAGCTTCCGGCCCCCAAAATTTACCTTCCTTTGGAGAGGAGGAGGAGAAGGAGAGGATGAGCTGGGTCCCCATTCAGGCAGCTCTCGACTCACAGGTTGTGTATGAACAGAGTGGAAGACATCCCTAACCCTTTACCCTCTCTGTGAGGGCCTACTCAGTTCTTGGACCCAAGTATCATAGATGCTCATCGGGATCTTTTTGTTTTGATGATAAAGCCTATAGAAAGGGAAGAAGTTGAGCTTTTGGAGATTGGTCTGACATAGAATTTGGGAGCCCCAACTAGAGGGTTTCTATTGTTAAACCTCAGCCTCCACTTCTATCACCTACATCAGAGCTGGAGCAGATAAGCCTCCTGAAAAGTCACAAATGATCTACCAGCTGGTGGAAAGTGTCATCTAGATGGCCTGGAAGGTCATTATATAATTTGGGATTGGGAAGGTAATACTAGTAGCTAAGGCCATTAAGAACCTAATTGACAGGGCAGTAATGAGAGAAGGATGGTCACACACTTGAGAATAGATACTCTTGTTTAAAGAGTTAGGAGAGGCCAAAGGACTAATGACATAAGAGAAGGGCAGCAGAGGAGACAACGAAGCAGACGTGAAAGTCAAGGGGAAGTCAGCTAACCAAGTTAGTGACAATCACTCTTAGATGCAAGACAAGTTGAGGAAAATGAAGACTCAGGAAAAGACAATGAATGGTTTCTGGCCATTAGAAACTCAGAAAAATGCAAACACAGTACACTTAAACTAGGTGACATAGTGGATAGTGCTGGGCCTGGAGTTCAAATCTGGTCTCGGATACCTACAGGTTGTGTAATGGTGAATAAGTCACTTAACCTCCATCTGCCTCAGTTTCCTTTACTGTAAAATGGGCACAATGCGAAGCACACAGGAGCTGCCTATGGTAGTTATTGACTTACTATAAGGCATTGAGTGAGTCTTTGTTCAAACTTGTGTTAAAGCAAAAGAGATGTGGGGGATAAATTTTTGAGAGGTGGGACAAATGGGAAGAAACTAGGGAGGGAAATGAAGATTCAAGAACATAGGTGAAGAGTGAGACTCCTGGGCAAAAGAAGTCTCGCTGTGGCAGTTGGACTTCTTCAAAACTACCTTAAGGCACCAAAGGAAGAAAGGGGGAGACAAACCTGGAGCGCCAATGGAGGGGTCAGCCTTAACGTGGGCAAGGCTGCATTGCTTGAGAGCAGGATGGAGACTGAGGCATACAGCAGAAGTGGGCTCCAAAGAATTAGAATTTAATTTAGAAGTCCAGGTTATCTTGTTGTAAAGAAGAAAAATGAGTTCTCTTTCACAAGAGGAAGATAAGGACCATTCCTCATATTATTGACCTTCTAGTTCTTGGAGGACAGAAGCTGTGAAAAGGCCCTGGTCTGGCAGGGAATGACTGGCCTTTCTGCTGGGAGATAGTGATCCATTCTGGTGACCCATCTGGAGTCATCTGACTTCCTTTCCAAATCTTTAGGTATTAAACATGTTGCTGCTGCAGCCTGGGTAGGTGAGGCCCCTGTCACTTGCTGGCTCTTGCCATCCATCATGACTCAGTCTAGGATCTCAAGTTCCCTTGCCATGTAGATAAGTGATGAAGCCTCATCCATGGCACTGAGATCCTCAGCCAACTTGGCATATGGCAAGTTTGACTAAGGCAGGACTTGTCTTTCTCTCTATCACAACACACACACACACACACACACACACACACACACACCATGCCGTGGTAGTTTTATCTTTTCCTTCAATCAGAAAGTATTCATTAAACACCGATATTCTAGGCACTGTGGATATAAGAAACAATGAAATGGTCCTTTCTCCCAAGGGGTTGACTCCCAATGGGTTGAGCTAAGTGAGAAGGGGAGAAAACAAGCACCTATATTGGTATATGCAAAAAATGTGATGAGATCAGGACTTCCAGCAAACTGTACAACCATTGGATTGTGGGCTGGCTCACGTGCCTTACCCTTCTGGGTGAGCTGGAATCCCGTCATCTAACTGCTAATGCCTTATCTCATGCTGGATTATGATGCACCTCTTGAAATCTTGAAGCTGGTTGGGGTTTCCATGACAGCCACCAGGGCACTCAAGTCTTCTTGAAGGGCATTATCAACTTTGACTCCTTGGCTTCTTTTGTTACAAGCTGTTCCAAAACTTGGGTTCCTTTAAAAACTTCTCTAGAATCATTCACTGGGTTGGTTTGGAGCGAACTGAGGAAGAACGTTGTCATGTTTCCCATTAATGGTTTGGGAGAGACTTGTTGCACATTCCTGAACACTGGGGAGGTGAGACCATGATGTACTTTGAATGGTTGGTTGTAGACGATAAGCTAAAACAATGGTCATGTGCAGAAGCCAGGTTCTGTTGAGGAGACATGATTTTGTAGGCTTTAAAAAATATCATTTATAATTCTGTTGAAGAACTAGGACATCTCTGGACGATTCGGAGGGCTGCCACATTGATTATCAGGATGATACAGACAGTCAGCTTATCTGTGTAAACAAAGTCCTTGTGCCAGTGAGAACTGAAGAAAAAGGGTCAGGCTTTATAGTATGAAGATACCAGTATTTTTCACCACCTCTCTCTGTAGGGGAGAAAGGAAGTTAGTCTTCAATAAGGGAAAGAAGAAGGATTTTTCCCAAAGCTCCCCCTCTCCTATTTGTTGTCTGTTGGATTTCTATCTGTTTTAAAGGCCAATACAAATGCTCCTGCCATCATAAATGCTTCTATAATACCTCAGCTACGTCTGGTTAGTAATGACTTTCTCACCAAACCCTCCCATAGCCTACGGCTTACTGACCCTCCAGTGAGGGCAGCATGGCCTTGCTCGCAGTGCTAGGATCATAACTCAGAAAACCTCATATTGAGAGATTCAGATAACAAATGACAGGCAAGATCTGAAGCTCAGTTTCTTTGACTTAAAAATATGTATGACTAAGACTTATAGTAGGTGGTTACTTTATGCTTAGTGCCCAACCAACTTCAAAATGCTGTGTAAATGTCACCTGTTGACATGCTCAGGTAATAACCACAGGACCCTCTCACATTCAGTTTGTGTGTCTAGAGTCTCTACTATTCTCCAAGAGGGTAGAAATAGTCTTATCAAAACTTCAAATCTTTTCCAGGGTCTAGTTCAATGATCTGCACACAGTGGGTGATTGATAAACACTGGATTTGCCAATGTGTATTAGGAAGGGGAGGGTATTAAATGTCCTTGGATCATCTGGAAGATGACTATGGAAAGGGCAGAAAGTGAGTTTTTGTGGAGAAAGGCAAAAGAGAAGGGAAAGACCATGTGGGATGTCAGACATGCACATGTTATACTGATTTAACTGCTTTGTTCTGGGATCAATGCTCAGCCTCAGAAATATGTAATGCTATCCTCTCCACCACCTAAAAGTGGGTATCACCTTTGAGATTCTACCTGTGCCTAGGAGAAAATAAATGGGAAAGATAAAGACACCATTCCATGTATCCTAGCCCTGTTCCCAAGCTCGTCCTGTGCCTCATCCTTGGAGGAAGTTGCCTTGCAGTCCCATTGACTTTTCAAAACCAGACCAAATACTACAGTGTTTTAATGCTTGAGTCTTGCCTGATGATCAAGTTGTGGACACATAATTCCACAGATCTTATCCTTATTCCATTGATTCATGAGCATGTAGAGTGTTTGGCTCTATGATAGCTCTCAAATACGGAATGACCATCTGCCATAAAGTTCGCCCCACCGAAGGCGTGTGCCCCAAAGAGCTGTATCTGGATGCTGCGCAGCCACAAGACTTTTATTCTAAACCTCAGATGGTAGAACAACACTTATGCTGGTAGAAATAAGGCATGGGCCATGCTATGCACCAACCAGATTGACAGGGGATTGTAAGGGTTATGGGATTTAAAGATCTTCCATGCCCCATGGACGTGCTGACATAGCAGAGCAAGAGAAAGCGGAAAGCGAGAGAAAGTGAAAGCCGAGCTAGCGGTCCTGCGGTTTGCTGACGTAGCAGGAAGGGGCGGAGCAAGAGAAAGCGGAAAGCGAGAGAAAGTGAAAGCCTAGCTAGCAGTCCTGCGGTGGCTGGTGGTGGCAGCAGCAGAGGCAGCGGCAGCGCGAAAGCCCTTTTTGAGATAAGACTGCTAGGGATTTTCTGCTAAGGACTCCTGCTGAGCACTGCCAGGGGCCGGAGCTGCTGGGAGCGCGCTTCCCAGACGCTGGGTGGTTGCTGTGAGTGGGGAGAGGAGGACCTTTGCCTGAGGTAGCCTGTTCTGTTTTAAAGGCTTGAAAATGTGGGTGCTTTCTACTTTATCTATCTGTGCCAATATCATAACTACTCTGATGGCTTTCACTTTCTGGTTTTGGGACTCAGTAAATTTTCTAGTTTATTTCCCCATATGGCAAACCTGACATATTTTGTGATGGATAATTATATCAGCATATCTGTAATCTCTATAGGCATTGTGAATATGGCATTGCTGATACATTTGGCGACGAGGATGGGATCACAAAATGTCAGGCCTCTATTTGGAAGCAGTGGGGCTTTAGAGGGAGAAATGGTTATTCCAGGATGGGAGGATTTGCCTTATTCCTCTCTAGCCAGAGAATGGGCTAAAAGCACAGGGCCCTGTGAAAACTGGGAACCAAGGCTAAAAGAGGGAGAACCTGGAGATTTGGAAAGATGTTTGAAAGCAATACCCATAGAACCAGGCTAAGAACTGGCAGGAGTGTGCAGGAGAGGCTGGGTGCTGCTAACAAGTTATCGCCTTATGTGTAAAAGTAGGGATAAGCTGCTGAAGGAAAGAGCTCAGATGGCTAGGGAGTCAGCTGGTTTGCCTGAGGATTCTTCTGTGTCACAGCACTCAGAAGAGCAAACTGGAGGGACTCATGTGGTCCAGGAGCAAGCTACTGTTCATGTAGCTAAAAGGAAGCAAAAAACTAGCAGAAGGAATGTGCATGCAGCTTTTGTACAGGCTGGGCAGAGTTGCCCTGACAGCTTCCAGGAGAATGTGTGTGAGGAGAATGGAATAAGGTTAGATGAGGAGTCTCCTAATGTAGAAGCTCTCCCCATACGAAGAAGAAGGCAGGAGAACCACCGAGGCAAAACAGAGTCCAGGGAGATAATTGAGGATTTCACTCAACAGGAAATCACTGATATATTGAGTAGATTTACCCAAAGAATGGGGGAGTCTTTAGTGTCTTGGATAGTAAGAATCACTGATGAAGGCGCAGGAGGAACAACACTGGACAATGAGGACTGTTTAAAATTCATAAGTATCAGTCAGAATCCTTTTGTACACCAGGCTTTTAGGGATCACCATACGCAAGGAGGAAATAACAAAACGAATCTTCTAGCTTTAGCTGCAGAAGGATGCAAAAAGCAATATCCGACTGAATCTATGTGGCCTAGGGGAGACAGACCCTGGTACTCACTTAGAGACTGTATGAGAAAGCTAAAGGAGGAGGTAATGAAAACTGCTATCCTGATTGGAGATGCAAATGCATATTATGATACCCCCCTAGGAGTTCCTCAGAGAAATATCATAGTGAAGATAGCTCCTCCTGCATATAAGCACCTAATTCTGACTCTATTAATTGGAGAAATAGGGCACCCTCTTTCAGAGGTGCTGGATAAGATTTCACAATTAAGCAATTTAGGGGAATGGGAAAAAGACAAATTGCCTCGAGAGAGAAGAGTAAACAGCCAGAGGATTCAGAGACAAAATAGACCCACAAGAAGGGAACTGTTTACTGCTCTATTAAGAGCTGGGGTGGACTTTAGAAGAATAGATGGTATTCCAACTGAAGAGCTGCATAAGCTGTACCAAGAAAAGGTACTTAGCATTAGAATGAACAGGGAAGCAGGAACCACCCCCGCAGGTATTTCTGAATCTGAATCTTTGTATCCAAGTTTGCCCCACCTTCAGGGGGAATAGGAGATAGGCCAAGCCCCAGCCCAGATAAAAGAAATATGCAGAAGAGATTGCAGACCCCATATTGGTTTAACAATATATTGGAAGAATGGATCAACTACTGTGACTAGGGCACTGCTTGATACTGGGGCTGAGGCCACACTTATCTATGGAAACCCTGATAAGTTTAAACATGGAACTCCTATTACCATCACAGGTCTAGGAGGCGCTGAAATATCAGCCAGACAGGTTAAAATAACAATGAAAATTGGGCAGTTACCTAAGAAGGAATATACTGTGGTTGTTGTACCCATTCCTGAATACATCATTGGAATAGATGTATTGAGAGGCATGACTCTGAATTTACCTGAAGGAAGATACCAATTTGCTGTGAGGAAGATAGGAATTAATACAGTTTTAGTGGGAAAACTAAAAATGGACCCAATCACTTTGCCTGAACCTTCTGAAGTAATTACTTTAAAACAGTATCGTGTGCCAGGTGGGCAAGATGAAATTGCCACTACTATAAAGGAATATGTTCAAGCAGGAGTGTTAGTCCCTACAACCACAAGATGGAATAATCCTGTCTGGCCAGTAAGAAAATCAGATGGGACATGGAGAATGACTGTGGATTATAGACAGTTGAATAAGGTGACTCCTTCTTTGTATGCTGCTGTTCCAGATACCATCACCTTAATAGAAAGGATCCAGAAATATGATGGGATTTGGTATGAAGTTATTGATTTGGCAAATGCCTTCTTCACCATCCCAATAGACTCTAAACAATGGGACCACTTCGCTTTCACTTGGCAGGGTAGACAATATACTTTTACTCACTTGCCACAAGGGCCCATACAGATTCACAAGAATGATAGGATAGTTCAAGTAATTATCGTTCCTTGTAAAACAATGCCACTTGTAAAAACTGACCCTCCTTCCAAAATAACTGTCACAGGAACTGAAGGATTTGGTTCTACTGATAGAATAAAATCAGGAGCTAAAGTATGGGTAAAACGGAAGCCAGATGATGTTCCAAAGGCTGCAGAGATTATAGCATATGGGAAGGATAACACTGTAACTATTGTTTATTCTGGAGAAGATGATTACAAAATTGTACCCTTAAGTCATTTATTCTACCGTGAGTGAGGCTACAATAGTCTGGTTATTGTCTCTTTGCTTCTTCTTGATTTTTTGTTTGTTCACCTTGTTTGTTAGATTTGTTTCCACAGGCTTGGTACCCTCCATCTGTAAATGCCTGATAGCTTAAGCTGGATGTCACCCCCTGTCTGCAACCGTGATGTGTCACCCTTGGACCTGGCATCAAGCATATTAAGAACTGACCTCTCAAATGGGACCCCTTAGGACAGGGACAGCTCCACATCCGATTTCAGCAGCAAGTAGCCATAGAAGAAGAGATCTTCACCCCTTACCACAAGATTTTGGGGCCCCATTTGTTCGGGGTGGGGGGAATGATGGGGAGCTTGTGCTCAAGCCCCACCCTAAAATATGGTTTTTTGTGTTTATTGTGTGCTATTCTTGTTATATTGTTGTGAAATTTTGTTGACACCAGTTATTCCTACTGTATTTTTGCCAAGTAAGGGACATGAAAGATCTTGGGGCCGAATGTAAGAGTTATGGGATTTAAAGATCTTCCATGCCCCATGGACGTGCTGACATAGCAGAGCAAGAGAAAGCGGAAAGCGAGAGAAAGTGAAAGCCGAGCTAGCGGTCCTGCGGTGGCTGGTGGCGGTTACGACGGTGGCGGCAGCAGCAGAGGCAGCGGCAGCGCGAAGCCCTTTTTTTTTTAAACTAAAAAAAGAGACTGTTTTATTGTTACATTCATGACATTGAGCCCTTATTGATAAGGATGATTATGGGTACTCTTGGCACATGTTACACAATATTAAGATGTACGGTGGGCACTGAGGGTCATCTGATGGCTGAGAATGTTTACTGGCCCTTCCTGACCTCAGTGCAGTTTTGGGTAACAGGGATCTTCAAGCTTTCCTCTGTAGCTGTGGTAGCATCTTAGCTCTAAGCATGGGCTAGGTTCTGAGAGTTAAAGTTCTGCACAGAACAGTGTATTTCACAAGTGCATTCCTTGGACACTGTCTATAAATTAAACATAAAATCTCAGTATTTTCTTTCAGAAAATAAATAATCTAGCTTCCATCTTGTCTTAAGGATTCTTCTTCTTGAATGGATCATTTCTTACGGCTCTTGGAATGTGACATAGTTTATAGCCGTCCAATAAAGTAAATAAATTGAAAAGCAAAAACTTCTAATTTTATATATCTAGTTATAAAATTCTTATAGATTTAACTTACATAGGTTACTTCAAAGATTCTTCTTTCTCTTAACCCCTTATATGAAAGCAACAAAATATTGTTTATACCATTTAACACAATGACTTTCAGTGGTGCATGGATCAAAGCCATAGATCAGCTCTGTGAACTGTGCTTAAAAAAGAACCTCATAGGTCGAGTTTCCTTGAACAGGGGGTAGGCTGCTGGGCTCACTTGAATGCATTGGCTAGAGATTCTTACCACGTGCCTCTGTGGATAGGGAAGGTCTCGTTCTATGCCCTCCTTTTAGTCGCATCACTGCAAGAGGGCATGACTTCCCTCTGGGATTCCCCACCTGGTCTTACACTCTTAGTGGAAAGGCCCTTGAATTCTTGACTTTTTTTTTTTTTTGCCTTTTTGGAGGGCAATTGGGGTTAAGTAACTTGTCCAAGGTTACACAGCTAGTGTGTGTGTGTGTGTGTGTGTGTGTGTGTGTGTTAAGTGTCTGAGGCAGGAACCGAACTCAGGTCCTCCCCACTCTGGGACCTGAGCTCTCCTCACTGCCCCACCTAGCCGCCCCCATTCTTTACTATTTTCAAGCTTGTGACTTACTGTTTGAATGAGGCAGAAATATAACAATATAAATCAGTCAATCCATAGATGAACTGTAGGAACTAATATTTCCTTTTAGGTTCTGTAGGCCATGCTTGGGATAGGACTGTTATAGTCCTGGTCTAAATGGCTGAATGTCCTCCCCATTTGCTCTGTGAGAGTGAAGAGCGTGAATCATGACTCCAAATCTCAGAAAGTCACGCCTCTATGGACCTTTGACTATTCTAAGCCCATAATTCCTTGGGTAACTTTTCTAAAATTGGTTCACACTAAGGCTATGAAGATCTGATTTCACAGCCTTTCATAGTATGATATGTGGCAGCCTAGGCAAGGACAATGCTTTCGGGAACCCCATTCAATTTAGGAGAATATCAGTAAGTTCATAATACCCACTATGTTATTGTGTTTCTTTCCACATTACATCCCTCCCTCCACAAATGCATCTGAGATACCATAGCAGGACACTGTCCAGTCAAGCCAATTGTATGGGTGGGCTTGGAAGGATTAGTTGGGATCTCTGACCTTACTGCCTCTCCTGTTCCTCTGGCATGTGGACACCTCCAATGGCTCTCAGTTGCCATCAACCACTACAATGTTATGAAAGTAATAATATGGTGGTGTTTCATAGATATTATCGTAGGTTGAGACAGTGTGTGATCCAGCCTACCTTGAGTAAAATAAGTCAAGGGGCTTTCTTTCCAAGTCCACCCAGCTGCCTTTTCCTATGTACTCACTTCTTTGTCTCTCTACTCTTTAGAGTCATTCCTAGAAGTAGTAGAATTAGAAGCAGTGGGCAGTCAACAGTGACTAATGGAAGAGTAGATGTGTGGGCTTCTGCCACTCTAAGAAGAGCCATTAAGAAGATATACCTTAACTCAAAGTTTGAAAAACAAATGTTTCAGAAAATTTTTTTACATGCAGCTGGGAAATACAATATACAGGCACTGGGATATAGAAAGCCATCCTGCCCTACTAGAAAGTTAGGGGGTGATGGGGGAGGATATAAGAGAGAACAGATTGGGGAAGGGGTATTCAGTAGGCTTGCTATTTTGGCGTGGGTGGTAGGGGAGAGATGGGGAGAGAAAAAAATTGTAATTCGAAATCTTGTGGAAATGAATGTTGAAAACTAAAAATAAATTAATTTAAAAAAAAGAAGACATACCTTAGGTCAGTCTTGACACACCCAGAGGGATGAAGCTGGATGAAAATTTGTATCCATGGAGGTTCTAGACTTGTCTGTAATGCCTTATGCAGTTTCTCAATTAGGGTTCATTTCTTCAGCTGAAACCATTGTTTTTCTCCAGTTACTCAGGGTCTAATCCCTGCTACAGTCTACCTTGACTTCTCAAGGTCACAATTGGGTTTGGGAGGAGCCAATAAATTATTCAACTGTCTTCTGTATAGGTTGCTTCTCTCAGGCTCCTACTTGAGAGGACCAAAACAAGGTGAAGGCTCTCTAATAAATCATGAATTCTTAGCATTTATTACATTGCTAGGCTTAGTGTAGCATGTCAATAGTATAGATTACATAATTGGTTCATATTATAAGGAATATATATATATATATATATATATACCTTTGTAATGACAAGTGGCACATCAGATACAGCCCTTCCCACTTTAGGGGCACTGAATGCTCCTTCCAGGTGCAGAAAGGCAGCTTTGTGCCATGTAGACCCTCGCCTACCTTGCCTACAATTCTGTTGACTGCCAATAGATAGTGATGTAATTGTGGTTCCATGTTTGCTATGACGGAAGGTTCATAGCCCTCAGACTCAAATGATCTCTTTAATAAAATTCAGCAACTTCCACTTAAAAGACAACCTACAAAATAGCAAAAATAAAATAGAACTGTCCCAGGCAAAGAAATGAATGATCATTAGCAGTACGTTTCCTCACAATATCAGGAACTGTGCCAAAGTTCATAGACTCTTTATTTTTTGGTGCTTTGTCCAAAGGACCCCAGCACTGTTACTACATTCAAGAAATACAACATTTTCTCAACAAGTTAGATGCAACTCATGGCATTTACCCCCACATCACATGGGCTATATATAAATATGTTATGGGCCCAAAACAATTATCACATGTCAAGATTGTTGGATTAAATTCAAGCAAGGGCAAGTGTTATTTTCCTATACATATAGTTGCAATGCCTATGAAAGATCCATAGTACTAACTGGACCTTCCCTTTAGTAGAGAGCAAGGAATATGGTTCTTTGGTGATATCTTTGCACAATTGGGAGGGCAGAAGAATTAATATAAGCAAACAGAAGTTCTGATAGCCAATGGCCATCATCATATTATACTTCTCACTTCTTTACTTTAATCTGGTTAAGGCTATCAATAATTGAGTCAGACAAAAGCAAGGGCTCAGAGGGTCCAACTACAGCATAAGAAGGAATAAGGTGGCTGGTAAAAAGAAAAAAAGCATGGTGTCCAGGGTTAAAGAATTAAGGGGTACACCTTAGGTGAGTAACAGTCGGAAATGCTTAGAAAATATCCATTTAATCTTGACATGCCACTTATCCATGTAGGTTCTTAAATCTAGCTTTGAGCAGTGAGATAGCTGGGGGATGGAAGGGAGGAAGAACTGGACCTGGAGTCAGGAAGGTCAGATCCTGCCTCAGATACTTCCTAGCTGTGACCCTGGTGTAATGGTAAGGGAATTTCAAGACCTCCCCTGCCCCTTAATGGGTCTTAGGTGGAGCTCGAAAGGAAGGGCTTGATTGGAGGAAGGCTTATTTTTCAGGAAGGCACTCACCCTTTGTTAATTTGTAATTAGGCAGTGGGTCATGAAGGTTGTGATGCCCTGTGGCCCTGAAGAAGGGTATATATACTCTGAGGTTATTTTGCTTTGGGGCTTACTCATGGGAAGAGTGTTTGAATGATGTAGCTGTCATAGAACCCCCTAACTCTACCGAGCAATGCCGCACCTTAGCAACTCAGTTAGCTCAAGGAGCTCAGGTCAGCTTGCCCTTTGAGCAGCTTTGTGGAGTTGGCAGATTTGCAGCTATGGAAGACCAATTAAACTTCCAGACAGAGAGCTATTATCTAACTGCTCAAGCCGTGAAGGCAGCTTGGAGCTGGATTCCAGTTGAAAGATTAAGTAAAGAAAGTTTCACTCCTATCAGACAGGGAGCTGATGAACCTTTTACTGACTTTGTAGCAAGATTACAGGAAGCAGTAGCAAAGGCAATGGGGGATGTGGGCAGCTCGGACTGCATACTAAAAATCCTTTTAAGAGAAAATCGTAATACAAATGGTAAAAGAGCTTTGCTTGGCCCTAGGAGGGACTGCTCATTAGAAGAGATGATTCAGAGATGTGACAAAGTGGGTTCCCAGGTTTTTCATGCTGAACTTAGGCAGAGGCACACTCCTCTGTGAAAAATAAGACATGCTTCAAGTGTGGGAAACCTGGTCATTATTGACCTGGGTAAATTTGAAGTCTCCTTCTGTTTTTCCTTATTTGTCTGTTTATAAGAAATGGCAATGGATGTTTCCCAAGATGACTCATTCATTCCCTATTGATGGTTTTAATGTATTTACAGATGCAACTAAAGACCATCTAGCTTTGTTATACTCTCCTGCATTAGGTAGGATGGATAAATTCCAAACTCCACATAATTCAACACAGAAAAATGAGATATATGCCATAATTCAAGCTTTAAAGATTGATCATCCTATCGATATTATTTCTGACAGCCACTATGCTCTCAGTGTTGTGTCTCAATTAGAAACTGCCTCTATCAAAACTAACAACCCTTCAGTAGGTGCTCTATTTTTAGAAGCTCAAAATGCTATTAGAGCACATTCTTATCCCTTTGATATTCTTCACATATGTTCCCACACCAATGGCACTGGTCCTATCTTCCATGGAAATTCCATAGCCGATTCATTACTTATAGGATACTCCACTCTTGACCCTCAGAGCAGGGCTTCCATGGCTCATGCTTGCTTACATCTTCCTATGAAGTCCCTTAGACTCTTATATGGCATCCCAAAAGATATTGCAAGGGAGATTGTCAAGTCTTGTACTAACTGTGTTCCTTTTCAGCCTCGCTCTCACTCAGCAGGGTTAATCCCCACAGTCAAATTCCTTATGATCTCTGGCAAATGGATGTTACCCACTTTCATCGTTCCTGTCTTCATTCCACTATTGATACCTTTTCTGGTTTTCTAATGGTCACTGTACAGCGTGGTGAAAAGACATCTCACGGCTGCAATCATTTGCTTCATTGTTTTTCCATACTTGGAGTACCGTCTGTCATAAAAACAGATGATGGTCCTTCCTACTTTTTTTGTAGGAGAAAATCTGTTTTTTCTTTCTTTTTATGTTCCTTCTCTATAACTCATGTAACCGGGCAAGCCTTCATTGAGCGCTCTCACTGCTCCCTGAAGCAGGTGCTTCAAAAACAGAAGGGGGGAGTGCCCCGAATTGTTACACAAGCTGATATAGATTTAGCTCTTCACACCATTATTTTTTTTACTTTTTATTTGAACAATCTTTTCCCCACCATGAAGGTTATGGCAGGAATGGGGATTAAAAAACATCAGCTGAAGAAACCCATGTGGCTCCCTGATAAAAATAAAAAAACAGTCATGTATAAAAATGTGGATAAATGGGAAGGACCGTATAAAGTAATAATCTGGGGTCCAGGATATGCTTGTATTTCCACAGGACAAGGAGATTGATGGGTGCCAACGAAAGCTGTCCGAATTGTCTCTGAAAAAGAAGGACCAGAGACGACCAAAGAGACGCCCATCTCAAAGGAGAAAGAAGGGGAAAACCTCGGTGATTGAACAACCACAACAGCAGCTTCTACTACTTACACTGCTGTCAACCCTGCAGACGACACCTGCTTCAGCTCACTGGGCCCACATACGTGACCCGCCATGGCCAAGAATTGTTGTGTGGGGAGACCCAGTGCCATGTATGTCCTTGCGGGTGTCAGCCCCTAATTTGAAACATATAGAAAATATGCCCAATAGATCACACTCCCCTCCTATCGCCTTCTCATTTTCTGGTTTATCCTTAAAGACCCCTGTATGTTGGTCTATGTCCCTGACCCCTTATTGTGATGGAATAGCTAATCGCTCTTCTTATCATGCTTTCCCCAGGGGTAATCAGAAATTATTCATGATGGGTGCTGTTTCCATCTCCTGTTGCTGATTGCCTCCCATTTTATATTGATGACTACATACCTCAAGCTAGACCATGTAGTATGAAAGAAAGATTGTGTTAATACAATTGGTACTAACATTCAGTCTTGGCATCAAGGTAACAATAGGGATGACAATATGTACAATTATTTCCCTCTCCCTGTCTGGATTCCCCCTGAAGGCAATGCCCCCATTGATGTCTGGAAAGCGTTTGCAGCCTTCAAACCCATCCATATTGAACAAAAACTTGTCAATTTTTTTTTTGCCACCAGTATGATTTTCTCCCTGTGGCAGGAATTCCCTGGCTCTGTTTCTTGGGAAATGGACCAAGGAAGCTTTGCTGAATATTCTGTTGAGCCACATACATGTTTGGGAGGACTATATGCCTTCTTGTGGGGATGAGAAACTGATATTACCTTAACATCTGAAGGTCACTTTAATGTAATATGCACAAATTGTTATGTGTCATATTGCATTGATCCCTCAATTGGAAATGTCACAGTTTTTATTTTAACCCGCACCCACTATGCTGTGGTTCCTGTATATACAGAACATTGGTATGGATCTTGGGGGGAACATACTTTTAAAAATCTCATGTATAATAGCAAACCTAGGAGAAAACATTGTGTTAGCTGTATTATTATTGGGATATCTATGCTGATTGCTTTAATTGCTTCTTCTGCTTCTATTGCCTTGTCATTTTCAGAAGCGAGAAATCAGATGGTACAGGCTCGCTTCATGGAGTCTTTAGCTCACAATGTAACCGCTGGATTTATGAAACAAGCAAATATAGACAGAACATTGTTGCTTATGATAAAAGAAGGCACTGACATGGTAGTGGCAGTGGGGGATGAAGTTAATTTGCTTTGCTTTGAAACCTCTCTTCGCTGTGATTCTAGATTTAAGCATGTTTGTGTCATGCCTATCACTCTAATGTTTCTTCATGTGATTGGCAACACATAAAGAATCATTTAAATGGACTTTTCCTGAACACTTCATTAAAGAATGACATTGCTGCCCTCCGTCCTCTTGCCGGGGAATAGATCCTGCCTCTCCCTGAAGATCTCACTTCCTGATAAAGCAGCCGAGCAGATTACGTCCTGGTTTTTGTCGGTTCTCCTTGGTGGACCTCCTTTGAGGCTTGGGTAGGCCTTGCATGTGCTATTGCAATCCTGTTCTGTTTATCTTCCATAATACCTTCATGTATACTTAAATGTATTTGATCAGCCTGGACAGATGTACGAGCAGACATAAATCTGGCCCATCTTAAAACAATAAGGGGGAATTGTGAGGGGACTGATGTCCCCATATCCAGGTAAGCTTAACGACAGTAATCCAGGCTAAAGACCTGTGGAAAGAAGCTGCTGTTCTAGGTTGTATGCACAGATCTTTGTCATGATGTCTTGAAGGTCACAGCTGCCTGCAGTCCATGGAGGACGCCTAATGGCCTCTCGCTGGTTTGGATGACAGGTGTACGCGCTAACTTGGCCCTCCCTGGGAAGCTGATTGTTTCTTTTGTTTTTGCCTGTTAATGATCAATTGTATTACTCCAAAGCCTGCACGTACACCAAAGGGTTGAGAAAAATATATAAACTCCCTTCTCTCTGAATAAACTTTAGCTGTATGACTCCCCGACATGGACTCCCATCTCCCTTTCATATCTCTCTGTGAGTTCATGGATTAAGCTGGTCTTAGTGTACCCCAAGGCAGCTGTGGGGATTCTCATAGGGGGGTCCTTACACCCCACCCCACCCCTGGGTTTGGAAACCCAATTGTTGGTGCCTCTGGTAACTGTGTATGTATGTAATGGTCAGACAGTTGGATCTGTCTGTTGATCTGTGATGCACGTATTATTTGGTCAGACTTTAGAAGCTCTGTCTGGTCTTTATGCTCTTATTTCTGCTTGTACTTTGTGTTTGCATTTTCTCTGAAGTTCAGGGTGCTGACTTTACCCTTGAACTAAGTAAATGATATACAAGTTTGATTAAAGTAAGATTGTTGACCCCTTTTGAGTTGCTTTCCTTTAGAAAAGCAGATCCAAGAAGCTGTGCTTGAAGCTGTCCTGGGTGTGCTGGGGTGTTTGCTGCTACACCTGGTCAAATCCCTGGTCCCTCTCTCTGCTTCAGCTTCCTCATTTATGGAATGGGGATCATAGCACCTCTCTCTCAGGGCTGCTAGGATAAATTGAGATGAGATTGTAAAGTACTTTGTAAACCTCAAAACACTATTTAAATGTTATCATCCTTGTTTCTAAATCTAAAGTTCCTTTGAATAACCACACATGGAATTCACTTTATCTTCTTTCTCTTACCAAACATGCTTTTCTTGTAATAGTAGATACAGGCTTGCTGCCCTAGTATCTATTGTAGCCCGCGTGCCTGGGGTTTGTAGAAGTCTGTTATTGGGAATGACTTTGGCATTTCTAGAGCATAAAGGATATATCCTGGGCACCTGACAGGCTATGTCCTTTCCACCCTTCCATGTACTGGTAGCAGGTTTTTCCTATTTGATTAGTCTTTGTTCAGGAGGAACTTTTCATGTCTCTGCCTACCATACACAATCTATGCTAACATGGAACTATGTCCCTCTTTATTGGTATTGGTTGAAGGGGAAAGGGAGATTGAGGGGGGTTGTTCCTAGTCTACAGAAATCTGGTTACTTGAGATGATAACGTGGGTATGTTGTAATCTCTAAGGAGCTATAAAAAATGCCAACAATTTTATTTTTGGTAAGAGAAAAAGGGCTACCTATGACATTTCCTCTTCTTGGTCATGAAATAAATGAAGCCTGAGGGTATATGAATTTGAGAAAGGGGGTACCACAGAGAGTACATTTCTACCTTCAAGGTCATGTTCTGTCCCCATGCTGGGGATTACAGTGGCCTTGACTTCAGTAGGGCATATTTTACACAGTGCTTCACTAAGTAGGTGAGATAGAACATAATTATCCCATCTCCAACATATTTGGGCTATCTAGCCCCGGCAATGTGGGGCCTTGAAATATATCTTGGGTGAAATACTCACCATGCTGCCCTCCAGGTACCAAAGGATTCCCTCTGAGCCACTGGTCCTAAACTCATCCAGGATTTCAGTGGTACTTGTTTCCTTGGCTTCAGCTTGATGTCTATGAAGTTGGAAAGGGTCGAATAACTGAGTTAACTTTCTAGTTATATAGAGCATCAGGGGAAAAGGAATAGAAAGTAGCAAGCTAGGTTCTGATAGCAGCCTTCTCAAGATGGAAACTCAATTTTCACTGTCCCCTCAATTCCTTGCCTGGATACTGGACCCTGGCGGAAAATGAGCCCCATACATGATGTACTGGGGCCTAGTTTTATTGTTGGGTGACTTTGCCCAAAATTAATTATTGCTGAGATGAGACCTTGTTGGTGAGAAGGTTAGTGAAGAGGCCCATCTTGGATTCTAATTACATCAATGTCACTGATTCCTTTGGAGGGCTTGCTCCAGGAGCTAGAAGAGACTAGTTTATTCCATGATGGGAACTCTTTCTTGCTTGAACAGTTTGCTCTAGAAGTGTTTGAGACATTTGCTGACCAAATTTCATCTGGGTTTGCTCTGTTCATAATTGAAAATCAGTATCTTCATTTGGGTCATTCAGCCACTGAGTCTCTTGAGATATAGAACAATAACTTTTCCCTTAATGGCCCCTTGACTGACTTTTGTAGTAAAGATACATTGATAGCAGAGATGTCTAAATCTATAATGTGATTATCATGTTTATAAAATCTGAGGGGGCAGGAGTGGTGATAAGTTCTGTATGTTGTTTTAAAGTGTTATCACCTTTTCATAATAGGTAATAAGACCTTATGTTAAATAAGGTAGCATGAGGCTTGCATCTTACAGGGAGGAGCAGATATGGCTTGCTATTAATTCATGCCCCACTGTGAAGCCTTGAATCCACTAATTATGAATCTGATGTGGGGTTCCTACTTTCTAGGTTTTCAGAAAAGACAATATTTTAATCAACTCCTTGATTGACCATTCTGCTAATCCTTACATTAATAGGTACATGACTATAGGTATTGTCCTTGATCCAAATTGCGTTTTCTTTGTGCTGGATTTCTTACAACATATATGGGACACCCTCTCTCCCCTCTGATGTATTTACTTTTTAAGCATCTGTAGTAAAATTTTCAATTGATGATAAATCTTTTTGTCCTTAAACTTCTTGAATCCTCCTAAACTTTGTCTTTATTTTTTTTAATGCTTTATTAACTTCTGAGCCTTTATTTTCAATGGTCAGTCTAAAGTACCTAGAATTTCCCATGTACTTTCAAGTTCCATCCCCTTGTGATTATTTGGTTTCTGTTGCCTTCAAGTTGATGTCAAAGTTTACTGTTATAAGTGATGGCTTGATACCGATGCAGTCTTACAATGCCTTTCAACAGATTTTCAATGAGTTTCTCCAGAGGCTTTGGCCATTGGGGTCTTCATGGTGCTTGTTAACTCTACCCTTCCTCTCATGGTCACAATGTGTGCTGTTGGGTAGCTCCTGAGATGCTTCCACAATTATTGGAGAATATAGAAGATACATAAGGGCTATTTTATTTATTTAATTTTTGTGATTCAATCAGGGTTAAGTGACTTGCTTTGGTTCACACAGTAAGTTTTAAGTGTCTGCACTTGAATTTGAATTAAGGTCCTCCTGGCTCCAGGGCTGGTGCTTTATCCATTGTACCACCTAACTGCCCCTCATAAGAGTTATTGTAGAAGAGAGTTTTTAAAAAGTTTCTCAGCCTCAGTATAATGTATTTAATCTTCTGGGTCCATCCTGTCAAACTCAAGTAACTTTTCAAAATTCCAATGAAAGCGTGTCCTTTTCTTAAGACTCTGGCTTTCCTTTTGGCATCACTTATTTGGTACGTACTAGTGAGAAGCCCTTTCATTTATAGTTTGGAGTAGGTGGCTATTAAGATATCTCTCAACTCTTATAGTCTGTGATCTTTAACCTTATTGGGTACCATGTCTGGATGCTTCTGGATCAATGAAGCATTCAGTCTATGTATGCAGGCTTTGGCTATAATGATACGTAAAGTCTTTAAGCAGTGGTTCAAGGATGTTGAATACATCCTCCCATGGTTTTATTGTTCCCCTATAGAGAGGCACTTGGTGACCCCATGTGTGGAAGTATCTTCAATTGAGTTATGATTTATATCAGGTCCAAAAAACCAGTGGTCAAGAGATAGCATAGATCTTGCGTCAACTCTTTGAGAGACCCCTCCCTATCAGCCAAATGCCTGTATCGGATCCTTCAGTGATTCCTTTGGGAAGTTCTGTATTGGCAAAGATATCTCCCACCTAGGAGCTGATTTATGTGGCATAGCTCTTTTTGAAGGGTATCTTGAAGAACCACCCGACTTTTTCATGGGCAAGTTAAGACAATGAACACATGCATCAAACGACAAATTGATCACAATGCAGTTAACAAAATATTATAGTCTCTTGAAATGTGAAAGGCTTAGGCATTTCTGCTTCATACTTCCTAGCTTTCTCTATAAAGACTCTTCACATAAATAAACAAAAATGTGATTCTGACAATAAATACCAGATGTATCAAGTGACACATATGTTTCAAACACTTTTTGCTTTTATTGTAAAGAAGAAATGTTCCTACACTAATTTCTATTGGGTTATTTTTTTTCTTATTAGTTACTTTATCCCCTTGACACATTAATAGAATTCAAACATTTATGAGAGTTTGCATACAATATACTTATAAAATAAACTTTTTGTATATAGCTTCCATTATTTTATTATTTTCTGTTTATTTAGGGTTTTCATAATTTATAATTTGTCACACTATAATTTTGCATCATCTTTAATGATAAAATATCTGAGAAACACTAATGATGAGATTTTTAGAACCAGTAAGAAATATTTCACCCAACCCATGTAATAGTGAACCTTCAAACGGTGAATTTGATGGCATAAATACGATAATTACAATTCATGGGGCAGAGAAATAGTATTCCTCATAGAATTCTGGAAGGGTGAACTTGTTAGGGGAAATTTCTTCTACAGCTCGCAATCTAACAGGCAACATTTCTTTTTGGACCCAGGTTCATAACAAAAAGAGATGAATCGCAAAGGCCATAAGGTCAAGATGGCTCTCTGGTGATGGGCAGAAGCTTCTGAGTAGAACACTGAGTTACACTTTGATCTGGTCCTACAGCATATTCTATAACCGATGTGATTGAAGTTCTTTTTCTTCTTTTTAAATTTAATTTAGTGAGCCAATACTTAGAAGCATTCAGCATTGTACAAATACAGAGGACCAAAAAGTAGCAGGTAGTTCTAACTGATCTGTAATATTGGATTAAATTAGAAAAGTGTTTAAATAAAACGACAAAAGACGTCATGTCCCACTGTTGCAAATAGCAAAATAAGTGCATTTATCCATAGCTATCCAATCTTTATACTGTCTCACCCCTATAATACATGCTCAATACTCCTGTTTTGTCTGATAGCATCCTACTGCATTAACCTAGTAAGATTCTATTAGATCTGGTTTTGTTTTTAGTATTTATAAAACAGACTTGGTACCCAAACCCCAGATGCC
Source organism: Petaurus breviceps papuanus (assembly GCF_028583685.1). NCBI lineage: Eukaryota > Metazoa > Chordata > Mammalia > Diprotodontia > Petauridae > Petaurus > Petaurus breviceps. The sequence goes on along the minus strand of NW_027185852.1, from coordinate 20,328,318 downwards.
CAATGCCCCCATAATCATAGCAGTCTGGATTGTGGTGCTCTGCCAGCCACTTCTGAGAGACACATGCCAAGGGGAAAACACTTTGACCCCAATGTATGTCTGCCCACATCAAGAGATAAGGATGCCCTTAAAAGGTTACTACTTGGTTCTCCACTTACTTAGGATTTCGACTTTCTTCAGTTAGCATTTGCCAAAACAATGTTTTGAACATCATAATTTTAGCCAGAGAATTAAATTCGTGGTAAGATACAAAGGTAAAAGAGAACTGTAAGTACAAAAATCTGTTTTGATTGATAAATATATAATACAGTGAAGTATAAAACAATAAAAATTATATACAATCAATATGCACCTGTGTACACAGACTTCTTCCTGGAAGAAAGGCAAACTCTTCCCACTTAAAGAGTAACTGTGAATCATGCCCTCTTATAAGGAAGAATTAAGACTGGTAATCATTTCCTGTAATGTCTCACTACTACAATATGCTTAACATGTGCATCCCCAGCCCACCTGATAGTATCACATACCATAAGCTTGTACAAACATTGACAGTCCCTCGGTGCCAGTATTCATCTCCCATTCATTGGCCAAGTGCATCATCAGCACGTTCCTGCACACTCTGTACCCTTCTTATGCCAAAAGCTGGGATACAGAATACTGTTAGGACATTTTGCCAGCTTTTGTAGTTATAAATGCTGAGTGTGTCGGTTTTCAAAAGGAACGTCACGTCAATAAATGTGACCGTTGGGTTCTTGAGTCTAACGTTACAAAGATTGGCCCAAATGTCTGCTCTAGTACAAGAAATTTCCAGTTCACCCAGAACTCCATCTCTGGTACACTTGACACTTAGTAGCCTAGTTAAAATTCATGATGTCTTTGGGTGACAGTGTAAGGAGGTGTGGGGGGAGCATTGTGCCCAGTGCTCCCCTCCACAGAATGTAGCATTTGTCCCCTAAGACAAGTTCGTATATTCTTTAAGGGGACTTGGACCCTTTGGTTCTGAACAAAATGCCAACAGACAGATAGGGTAAGTTTGTCTACCAGATGCTGCTTGTATTTCCTGCCTGAACTTTTAAAAATTTTTTCAAACCTTGGGCTCAATCCTTAATGTTCACAGGATCAAAAACCCTCCTTGAAATCCTACAGTTAAACAGGTAGTTTGAGGATGATCAGGGGGTGCTGAAGAGTCCCACCAAGATCAAGACTTCCAAAGAACTCTTTGACTCTGAAGACCTTTGCTTGGAATATTAGCCTTTAGAAGAGTCCTGAGACTCAACTCTGGATCCCCTTGATAAAAGGCCATCTCTTCCCTGTTTGAATGCCATACAACCTTTGTACCTGTTCTCTCCATTGGTTCAGTGGGTTTCCTAAAGATGGGGGTAGATTGCTGGGAAAGAAGCCCTGAAAAAACATTCTCAATGTTATTTATGCCCTGGCTATTTCAGATCCTTCTCCTCAAGAATCTGTCTTCCAAGCTTTAAGTGGGAAACAGGTACCAGAGTAAGGGTTGACTGAGACAAGCCTATTATAATAATCTAGGCATGAGGTGTAGAGGGTCTACAACAGGGTGGTGACTGTTAGGAAAGAGAATGAGACATATCATGAAGGTAAAATCAGCATGGCACTTGTAACAGAATGAATAGAGGAGGGTGAGAGAGTGATGACGGTAGAGACTGAGTTTGCAAGTAGCAATGGGGAGTCCTTACTGACAAGGTGTAAGGTGTATCTCATACACACAAAACTCTTTTAGCAAATCCTAAGCAACGTGAGCTGGGTCTGATCAACCACAGCAAGGACACCCTGCGATGCACAGTATGTAGGACACGCAGTAGGACAGACAGCCTATCAAAGTACCTCCCCAATATATTTCTAAGGCAGGATAGATGCCAGATGAACAGTGAGCTTAGTCTGGACTCGAAGGGATGGATGCCAAGTGAAGGCTATTGCTTTGGCAAGATTAGATTAATGGCTAGTGCAGAGCAGCCGGCAGAGGAGCAGCAAAATTCTGCGGTTTGTGGTTTACTTGGCTGTCCACAAGGCAACTCATCTAAACTGTTTCTGTTTCTCTCCAAGTCCTGCTACTAAAGGAGATGGATGGTCCAGTGTGCATAGTAAGCAATGATTTTTATTTCCCTGATTCTTTCACTGACTCTTGATAGATCAACTGTTAATCAAGTTTCTAGACAGCCCTGTAAACAATGATAGGGCGCATTCATGTGGCAGTGGTGTTCCAAACATCTCCAAGTTGCCTAGGGCAATAAATGCTTTGTTGCTTTTTAGCAAAAAAAATTCTTAGCCTTGATATATTGGTCAAGATAGAATAAAACCTTTGTCTTTTCTGAGTACCCCTCCCTGGGCTACTTGTCAAAAGCATATCTATACATGGTACCAGCTAACTGTGTAGCAGCTTCCAGGGTAGTGTCTCTGGGATAAACACAGACCTTCTGTTGTATTATATAGTGTGACTTCTAAGACCCACCTCATAGTTGGAGAGACCCAAGCTTTGGGCTGATAGATTGGTTGGGCTCACCCAACAGTGTGGGTTGACTGAGGCCATATGCTATCTGTTATCACAGGAGTTTATCAGAATGTTGTATAGGGACTCTTACTTAGCCTTCTATGGACTGGCTTCTTTTTTTTTTTTTTTGGCTTGGAGGTTATGTCAGGCATAGCTCTACATTATATGAGCTTTATAGCCAATCTGCTTCTCAAGAGAAAGAATTAGCCTATAAAGCAGTCGCTTTGTCTCTTTCTCCAATTTCAGATAAGATGTAAGGTTCATTGCAGAACCAGCTTTGAAGTGGTCAGCCTTATACAGTTGGTCTTTCAAGGCAGGGATCTGGAACTTAGATGTGATGGCAGCAGATAGTCTGATATGTGCTTTGGCATTCAATATGGCCACTTCCAAATGGGGCATCTCAGAATCTTAATCTATGGGTTGTTGGGCTGATCTGTTCCCATAGGGTTACAGCCAAATTCTCTTGGATTCCTAGTGGACAGCATTATTGAAGGGAAATGAACTGTTCCTCTTCCCTTGCCTAGCTTTTGAGTCCAAACTAATGTTCCTTTTTACACAATGTAACACACTACAATGGGTATAGACAACTCACACCAAATATATAACTAAACACTCAGTAATGATGATAATTTTATATGTATCAGGATCAAATGTTCCCACAAATGCATTGGTATGTGTTGGGGAGAGAGGGTACATACAGGCATCTTTCAGAAGATCACATGAGGAAGGAATATTCATGTGCTCAGGATAATAAAAAAATCTGGACTGCCAGTTTTAATGTGACTGGCCCATTTAGGAAAATCTGCATTTCATGAAATACCTTTCATGATAACTGATTCTCATCTTTCTCCATCTTGTATAATCATCTCTTCTATTAAAAAAAAAACAACCTAGCATTTGAAAGCTTTTACAACTTCTAGCTCAAAAGGACATTTGGAAAATCTTGCCTCTTACTGTGAAAATAGCAGTTCCTTTTAAGCAAAAGAACTAGGAAGCTCCTCTGACTGACTGGCTGGAGTGCTCTCTGGCCAAGAGATGTATTCACTTCCCTTGATACTACATTGTTCAATAGAGTCTGAGCCAGCACACCAGGATATAAAGCCACTCCAAAACCTGTCTTCCCCTTTGCTTTTCCCCCACATCATGTGTGTCACCTTTCTCAATTTGGTTTGCACTAATAGGCAACAACTGCCACTGAAACTTTTGGCAAAGGAAATGAAATTCTCTCGTGTTAATTAGGAATCATTTAGCACTTCATTGACAGAATGCTTTTGTTTCTGACTGCCACCATTGCAGCAGCAGCTCAACTTAGTGAATATTGAATTTACAAGAGGGAGTAACTCTGAATTCTTAGCCTCCACCTCATATATGGGTCTTGGCCCAGGTTGCTAAAAATTCAGTGGTTTAAATGAGAGCCTCTTGCGTCGTGAGTCACCTTTCACTATAAAGATAAACATTCATCAGACTTCCCCTATGAAATCAACAGTCCTCATTAATCATAAGTTAAGTATAAATGAACTGAAGTACCATTTCTTATTGTTCTCAAATCTTTAACATGGTCCTCAAAAATTATAGATATATAGTTCATTTTTTTTAGTTCAGCATTTTTATCTCCTCTGCCCCTTGAAACCATCAAACTGTTCACCTCTGAGTGGGGAATCTTTCTCTACTGTTTAAAAGGTAACCTGAATCTCTATATCTTCATATATCTACATTAGCCATTTTCATTAAAATAGCTTTCAGATAGAATTTGAATAATTGTGCACAGTGAATGAACTTGGGACATAAATATGAAGTTCTTTTTCCTTTTATTCAACAAAATGTTCATCTCTAATAGTGACAATGCCTATCTTGACAGCTGAAATATGTTTTTTACTTAAAACACTTTTCTGTCCCTTATCACTAAAATTTCCGAATATGAATGGAGGAGTATCTTAAGATTCCATACATTGCTAATGGTTTGCTCTCTTTTATGGTGAGTAGAATGACCAAAGCAGAGTCTGTCATTATCCAAGTACCTTTGTCCCCACAATTCTCCAAATGCTGGTCACTTTTTCTCTTGGGGTTTATCTCTTTGGGTTTAATTTGTTCCTTGATATGTGTTTCCTTTATCCTTTATTTCTTTTATGGTTTCTCCCTTTTTATTGCCCTTGTCTCCCTCCTTTCAAGTTCCTCTTGCCAATGCCTCTTTTTCTTTTAAAATGGGAGAACAGAGTGACTATGAAGACATTAACCTTTTTTCAGCTTAGAAATTTTTGCTGCTCATAAAAGACATATGTCCTCTTTCAGAAGAAAGGAGCTAGTCTATTAATGTAATTGAGGCCAGTGACATTGGGTTCTACTTAAATGAGATCAGAGATCCCCATTTGCTTCTCCATGCATTTGGAGGAAGGGAATCATTGACTACTAAAACATATTCTCAATATTAAAATAATCCCTGTGTATGTCCATGTGTTTGCATATGTGCTATAGCTGAGCATATGATATACATAAGTTTATGCCCATAGGTAGTGTGGCTGGGCATATATGCTTTTGGAGGCAGGGAATCACTGACAACTAAAAATGTATTCTTGCAATTAAAATAATTCCTATGTATGTAAAAAAAATTGCAGGGATGCCCTTCAGTTGGGGAATGGCTAAACGCATTGTGGTATGTGTTCATGATGGCCTATTGCTCTGCTATAATAAATGATGAGCTCAATGATTTTAGAAAAGCCTGGAAATAATGGAGAGCGAAATGCGCTGACCCAAGAGAACATTGTAGACAGTAACAGCAGGACTGCTTTAAGAGCAGCTTTGAGCAGTTGAGTCATTCTATTATAAATACCCAAATCAACCACAAAGGTCCTATGAAGGAAGGTGCTTTTAGAATCCAGAAAAAGAACTGACGTGTGTGTACATATATGTATGTGTATAATAAGTACGTGTGTATACACACATATAGGTTTGTTTCTAATGGTAGCTATCTCAAAGAGATAAACCCCAAATGGAGGAATGGGGTGGAGAGTGAGGAGAGGGAAAATAAGAGGCAGGCCCTAGGGAAGGAATGGACCAGGAGGTCTTCCCCGAAGGGGGCAGCTCTGCCGACTGTTCCACAGAGAGATCTGCTATGAATTTTTTAGAACATATAAGTTTTTTTTTTTCCATTTTCCCTAATCAACTTGGGAAACAAACCTAATAGTGGTATTTCTGGGCCAAAGGGTCAGGTGACATATATTGGTCTGGCTTGGAGGCCATGAGTACTTAAATGGGTATATCTTATAATCAGCCTGTCCCCCATCACTTGTGTGGAATCTGGGGTGTCACACTTGATATTTGAAGTTGGAAAAGAAGCTACATCTGGAACATTTGCATGGGCAAGAGGTAGAATTGTTCAAAGAAACTGGTCATTGGATGGTATGCCCACTGGATCCCCTGTATTGCCTGTCATATCTGGTATATTCCAAGATGAAGTGAATCATTTTTGTGAAGGTGTCACTCAAACTCATTACTTAGAGGTGAAATCAACTTTTTCCCAGTGTTGTTGAAGGCGTGGGAATGGCCATGACAACACATTTGGTATCTATTCTAGGTCAAGGGTAGCTCAAACCAGTTCAGTGAGACTCAGAATTAGAATGCAATGAAGTATACAACATGAAGTGCCATTAAAATCAGATAATAGGTGATTCTAAGATACCTTCTATAATTACTAAATGGATGCTTTTCCTTCCTTCTACCCTTTCTTCATTCAGTACTCCAACAGTTACTACTTCAGAAAGATGTCCTTCACAGCAATGAAAATTCTACTAAATCTGAAATGTACCAGCTTCTCAATAAGCTTGGTTCTTTGTGTTTTGGGGGAACGTGGAATCCTTCAATCTCTGGTTTTTCAAACTAAATGCTGAAGACAAGACAACATCCCTGGTCCTTCAAAGAAAAATAAAAGAATGATGTTCTGACTATAGAATTCCTATATAGTTTGCTATATGGCATCACTATATAGCATCGCAATACTGACCCACTGTAATGGGAATGCAAATTTGGAAGATCTTCCCTGCCCCTAGGCTAAAGTGCACCAGAAGCCTGGGGAGGGAGGCTTGTTTTTCAGTAGATACTTCTTGATTGGCCAGTGAGTCAATAAGGTTGTTACATTCTCTGAGCCAGGAGAAGGCTATATAAGCCCTGATGTGTAGCTTTGTTCTGGGACTCACTTTGAGAAGTGTTCTGTGATTTGATCTGAATTCTGGGAAGCCGTTGTTGAGAGTCCCCTGGCTTTGAAAAACCCAGAATGTGGAAACCCAGATGTTGACTGGGTATGGATGTAATGGTTGGACAATTTGGAAATCTGTCTACTTGATGTTTCTGTCTTGATAATTATGCCTGTATACTTTGAGATTCAGGGTGCTGACCTTTTCTCCTGAACAAGGTAAACGATATATGTCTGACTGATTAAAGTAAGCTTGTTAACCCATTTTGAGTTGCTTTCCTTTAACAAAGCAGATCCAAGAACCTGTGTGGGCAGCAAACCCTGAGGACGCTTGGGGTGCTTGCTGCTACACCAACCAATGTTCTCTATGAATAGTGGTAGACATAGTCTTGAACCACAGACAGGACAGCCTATCAGACCCCATCTTTCATTCCACGAGGGTTCCTGCTACTTGAATGTTGGACCTCCGCACCAGCATATGTAGACCTTGGGCTTGTTGCTGGATATATTCTGGCAAACAGCCATGTTATAGAACTACAAAATCCTCTGGGTGCACTTACTCAAATTGGAGGATGGAAGGTAGATGGATCATAGTCTAGGTGAGTAGATGGATGGGAGAAGTTTCAGAGGACAGAAGATGTAGAAATTTGTTGGAAACATGGGATGAAAGAGAGTGGATATAGTCACAGGGAGAGTTGGAAGAAGGGAGCATTTGGTGGAGCGGAGGGAACATGTTGAGTAAAGGTCAAAGCTGTTGTTTTTAGCTTCCCTCCTTAGCCTAGGTTCCCTTTCAGAGAGTGTGTTTTAGTATTATTATAGGAGGAAAAAGGAAGAGCAAGGAAGAAATAGGACCTTTGGAGGTAGGCAGCATGATACCTGGCAGAGTTTCTCAGGGATGATTTGGGTTCTAATTCCCCTGCCAAAGAGGATTTTGACATGCAAATGATGACTAATGGGTTGGATGCCCAAGATAAGTTATGAGACAATAAGAGAACACCTAGCTGCACTTGGAGAATTCTAGTCATCAAGTTCAGATAAACTCTATCCTTGAGTGTTAAAAGAATTGGTAGATGGACTATGGAACCACTATCAGTGATGATTGAATGGTTATAGAAAACAGGAAGAGGTGCCACAAGATTGGAGAAGGGGCTACTATCATCTTGACTTACAAAAAAAAGGAAGGAAAGAGTCTTCCAATTAGAATCCAGAGAGTTCAATGTTCTTCCTGGAAAAGCTGTAGAAAGGATTATTAAAGGAATTATTGGTGAATATTTGGAAAGGGAATTTTAGCCTGGAATGACTTGAGATCTGCCCCCCAAACATCTACTCCATTCTGTGGAAGCATATTCTCAGTGCGATAGAATATGGGGTAAAGAAAGGGGGAAAAAAGTATAATATACCGGGTCAGAGTGGAGTTGGCACAGACACCACCGATGAGGTTGGAGCCAGTCAATAGGTGTTTATTAAGTGCTTACTGTATGTAAAGCATTGTGCTGAGCCCTGATAATAGAGAAGAATCAAAGCATGGTCCCTGCCTGAAGGAGCCTGCCTTCTAGTGGAGAAAGACCATACAAACAACAGTGTTTATAAGATAATGCATATAAAGTACTTAGCAAACCCCTGGCAATGGTGGCTGTTGCTGCTTGTGGTTATCCCAGCAGGAAGATGCTAGTATCTGGAGGAGCCCAGAAAGTTAATGCAGAAGGTAGGAGTTGAGATGAACTTTGAAGGAAGTCAGGAAAACTGGTCAGGATGAGGGAGAGAAAGAAAAGAGAGAAATCTCACAGCAAGATAGAGCCACCATTGCTAAGAACACTTGGGAAGTGCCCCAGGGTGAGGCTGGTGCCTACAGGGGTGGTATGGGTGTTTTAGTATGGAGCCCCAGCTGCCTTACCTTAGTTGGATCTCTGAATAAATGTGATGTATATATTCAAATCAGTCTTGTCCTTTCTCTTTCCTATTTCATGCTGATCATTGCTCAAGCTGTTTCTGAAACTCTTCAGTTTAAAAAAATTCCCAGTGTTGGTGGAAATTCGGCAAGAAGGCAACCTTCAGCCTGCTATTTTCACACTTTCTAGGCCTGCAGCATTACTGTTGGCATTGGATAAAAGGGTGATGCTGTCTTCCTTATTGTACCCACTTGAAAGATGTTTTGCAGAAGCTCTGTATCCAACAAGGTTCCCGATTATTCTTTAGTTGGTTAGTTCCTTTGGCTGATTATTAATAGGTGCCTTAGGATTAGAAGTCCATTTCCAATGAGCGATTTGGGTCAAGATGGTATCCTAGAACAAAGGGGGGCAATTTTCCCTTAAATAAAGAAGTAGGACCAATTCTGAAGCAGTTGAATGTTTCTCAGTTTCCCTGACAGAGCAAATTCCCTTCCTGTTTTTGCAGATCTTTTCCTGAGGGACTCATGGGATATACCTCTAGCTTTCTCTGTTCTTCTGCAGTTCGTGTTGGGTTTTCTTCCACAGCAAGCTATGCTTAGGAGTTCAATGATCTCACACAGTTTCCTCCAACCCCCTTGCTATTCGTTCCTCTTACTCTTATTTCTGTCTTCCTTTTATTTCAATTTTCCTGCATTGCACTGTTAAAAGAAGGTGGGAAAATGTTTGAAAACTGTTATTTTATCAGCCCTGCTGACCACATTTTGTAATATTCCGAAGTACTCTATTTTAAGAAACTATAAACTTCCAGGTTTGCCTATACTCGTGAGGAAGTTTCAGTTAAAATTATCTGGCTATCACTTAGAAAAGTCATGAAATTGTTAACTAAGTTATTTGGGGCTATTGTCATAATGCTAAAACCTACCAAGTATTTACATAGGCATTTTAAAAGAGAAAATCAGTCATTGATTACTGTGTGGAAAAAGGTACAAAGAATAGACTTTGTAAAATCTCCTTTGTAAACTTCAAAGTTTTCTTAGGACCATCTGGTCATAAATTCCTAACAGCCTTTGTAAGCACTTGCTGTATTGTGGAATTCCTAGTGAGTAGATGGGATACCAACACTCCATGCACAAAAAGGGGATGAAAGTTTCAAGTCCTTGTGATACGGAAGGAGTTTCATCCAAGGTTGCCTGTCACTTGTAGAGGTTTTGAACCCCTTAAAGCTCCTTAGTCTTAACAAACCACTCTTCTTTAAGAGGTGAAAACAAAATTCCTTTAAAGATGATATATCAGCCTAGAGATTTCCATCAATTGGTCAGTGTTGTATTTCTAGGGGTTTGAGCATACTGTCACATATTTACAATCTATGAGGGATCCTGGAATGTCATTATTGATTTCTTGTTATAGTTTTTGTACCAGGATAAGTGTAGACTCCAAGATAAAACAAAAGTCAGAAAAGGAACCTGAGTAAATTTTTAAAAGCTTGGTAAACTTCGTTATTGCAACACCATGAGAAGAGAAATAATAACTTAGCCATAAGCTGTCCTTAGTGAAATTTGCTATTTGAGGTAAAATTTCATGGGATTGTAGTTAGATATTATTCTGACTTATGACTTCAGGCATGATTGTCTGCATCCTCATGAAGCCAATAGTTCACTATTCAAAGGGAATACTATGTGGTGCCCAGAGGGAATGCAGTCTGAGAACTATGATAGGTGGGACATCTACATCTAGGTTGTCGTTCTTTGTCCTTCATTCTCGAAGAGGACCATGGCATCAGGAAGGTGATGGTATGACTTACCAAGTGATTGGATTCAAGTGAGGGAGGGATGTGCAAAATCACCAGCCTTGATTTCTCCTCCAGAGCCTTCTGGGTCCAGAGGCAAGATATAAATCTGCACTGGAGATGGCCCCTCTATATCTGGGAAAGGCTGAAAGGACAACCTTGGCACAGCTGAAGGTAGGATCCTTTCAACTTGATTTTCCCAACATTTCTTATGAACAGGAATATTTCCCACCTAGTTAAATCCTGTGTCTGGCTTTGGCACTTTGAAAATGAAAGTGGGACTCCGTATGATTGACTGTTGTAGGAATTTGCCTATGACTCTTAACTGAACTCAGACAGAGCTGAGCATGCTATATCCTGTATACCTGCTGTTATGTAAAGTCCTACCCTTGGTCTTCGACCTGGAGGACCAGTTTTGATGCTCATAACGATATCTCTGCTTCTTTCTCTCAGCAATTTTCTATTGTCAGGGTAGGTACAGGAGAAGTTTACCAGTGCAATACTGAATCTATTAGGTAATGGATTAATACTGAGGCATCTAAATTTTTGTAATAAGCTGTAAGTGGGAAAGATCTTGCTATTTTGATCTGAATTTGTAGTCATTCCATGGCCTAAGCGAGAGTTAAATTAGTGCTTGAACTTGTCATATATAAAAATTAAGTTTCTGAAGTATCTCATTCTTTTTGAGTGACATGGGAATGATAAAACAAAGGTAAAGAAGCTTGTGAAACAAAGATAAAAAATTGTTAATTTGTGAAGGTAAAATTAAGAACCTCTTCTGTAGTTGTTCTAAGGAATGGGATTTCAGTACAGTCAATTATCTTAGTGGACAGGAATTTATGAACTGATGTTACCATGATGGGAAGTCTGATTATACTTAGATTCTAATCCCAGATCAAATAACAGACCTATGTGTAGAGCATGTCCTGAAATGCATGCAAACTACTCAAGAGTCACCTTAGAGATGTTCCATTATCTAAAGGGCTTCTGAGAGGTTTATGGTCATCTGAACATACATAATACATGCTTTACTATAGACAGCTCAGTTCATATAAACTGTTCTGTGTGTATAATCTGGGATTATTATATTTACACATCCCATCCCAAGTCCTTTGTTGTCATTATAAAGTGTCTTAAAGCAAATATATGGGACTGAATCCTTAAAGTATCTCCTACTCCTAAGGGGGAAATTAGCAGAAGAGGAAATTTTTAAGAAAGCAATGAAATGATTTATATGTCAAATCAATTATTCTAATGGAATGTATAGATTTGGGCATGTTCTAATAACAAATTATGAAAAGACTTTGTGCATGTTATGATAAATTCTAGAAACTGGGTTTAGGATTTTACATATAAAGTGGCATTGATAATTGCTTTTTAATAAATTTATTTATTTCCAGTTTTCAGCATTCATTTCTGCAAGACTTTGGATTCCAAGTTTTCTCCCCGTCTCTCCCCTCCCCCCAAGATAGCATGCATCCTGATTACTCCTTCCTCCAATCTGCCCTCCCTTCTATCACCACCCCCTTCTCTGATCCCCTTCCTTTCTATTTTCCCGTAGGGCAAGATAGATTTCTATACCCCCACTTTGGCATTGATATTTCTAAAGATGAAAGGTAGAAATAGCAAGTAATATGTGCTAACTGAAATTTTCTAGTTTCAAGTGAATTATGAGTTGCTAAATTTTATGTTCTTATGGCTCTCTTGTTAATGAGACCAGAACCATGAGACTTGAGCTGGTTTTCACTGACGTAGTTATTGGAAAAAGCAAACTGAGGAGGGTATGCTAAAGGGGTTTCACAAGAGACGTTCTTTTTTCTTATTGAGCATCAGCTGTGTGTTGCTGGGTCACAAGGAGGATTGCTATTTGACATTGATGATAATTATTGTGTTACTTTGGGGTTTTGTTTCATGGTAATTGTTTACTGAGTTCTCTTGGTGACTTTTCTGATATGTGAAATAATTATGTGGTGTACTCAGAGAGTGGTTCAATCTGTAACATGCCTTAGTTTACACATAGGATCTATTTAACAAGGCTTATCTCCTAGGGGATGTGTAAGAATATGACTATCTTAGTTTATTCAATTTTATGACATTGATGGAAACGTGGAATTATGATTTGTAACCCATTTCCTATTGTGAGGTTAAATCCCCTAGTTCATAGGCACTAATTTGGCACAATCAGCAGCAGAGATTAAGATGATGAAGTTGGAGATAAAGGTACAGCAATATGAGATTGCGTGTGGTGTTGAACCATATATGTTCTGTTCTGTTGCTCAGCTCAGTCATTTCCATATATATGTTTAGCACCAGCTGGGGGAATTGTTGAACATTATATTGATTCAGTTACCCATTGTTCCCAGCCCTGCTTATCAATCAATGCTGGGGGAGGGTCTGTGAGGAAGGGGACACCAAGCCGGCAGCTTTTTGCATTAACTGTTCTTTGTCAAATACCCTTGCCCTGAAAATTGTCACTTTCTTGCTTCCTTGGGGAGGAATTGAGATACAAGGCCCACCCTTTTCTGCTGAGGGGGGGGTTGTCTTAAAGTTACCTATAAAAGTGGGCCCCACCTTGAAGCCATCATTGATCTTCAGTGGTCAGCCCATCAATGTGTTACTATCTTGACATATTTATAAAGTTTTAAAAATTCTCTTTGTCTTGAGTTTTGCTTCCTTAGGATGAAAGTTGAAATGAAGATTTTTCTCTTTTAATACATGCTCAGAGCTAAACTGGGGAGAGAAAGGAAGGAAGAAGACATTGCCTGCTTTCAAGGAGCTAGCTACTCATTCCCTAAAGGAAAAAAAATAATTAAACTAATCCCTGCTCTCAAGGACTAAAACTGTTACATTAATGTGGTTATTAAGTAAATTCAGTTCTTTCCTGTAAAAGAAATGCCCTGTTATGCCTAGAGCTATGGATTTTTCTTAATACATTCTTTTAACGTCTAATTTTGAATGATATGGTCATTGTTGGCAAGGCATGTGATTTAGAGTTCCACTTTTTAAATTTTTTTAATTCAAAAGTTTTATGAGGAGAGGAGTTAGATATGAACAATTTTCCTCCTTTAAAAGGTATTTCTTGTGAGATGTTAAGAGAATATTTTGCATTTAAAATTTCATGGTTTTGTAATATGACTTAATAAATCAAAGTGAGGTTTTCTCTTTACTGGTGAACTCTGTGCTGCCCCTATGTATAGAGTGTTGCCCATATCTAGTCATTTGTGGAAAAAGTTCTCTAAACAGAATTTTTCATTTTTTTCTTCAACCTCTTGTATGATTTCAGTTAATCTAATATTTGGATTTGTCTTCTAAATCTCTTCCTCTGTCCAGAGAATTTATTGCTTATTCAGTTTTATCGCTTCATGAGTTCTTCATTTTTTATTGTTTCATTGTTTGTCTTTCCTTTCATGGTTTGGTTCTTCTTATTATGGGTCACTTCCATAATTGTTTTTTAATCTTATGCAATTTTCCAGTTACCTAATTTATCTCTTCCATATTTTCAAAACTTCATTAGACCTCTCTATTCCTGTAATATAATTATTATCCAATTTAATTTTACTTTTGACAGTGTGTCTCACATCGTGTCCATTGATATTTCAGTTTGGACTTCTAAAAGAATTTAATCCCTGACGTCTTTTATGTTGCAAAATTTCTTTGTTCTAGGGTTTATTTATATATACACAGATGCAAATGTATGTACATTATGTGTGTACATACATGTATACATGCATTCATGTGTGTGTGTGAGTTTCATCAGAGACAATGCCTAGTGGATAGGGTCCAAAAGACTTGGGTATGAGCCACAGATGCCAACAGCAAAAAAAAGAAAAAAAAGAATTAGACTTAGGCTGAGGAATGGAGGTCTTCTTACCCCAACCCTTCTCTTTAGCTGAAATGATACAAATTACTTCTATAAAATCTCTGTATGGTTTTAGGATAGTGAAGATAAGGGTGGCCTTCCATCCAGGCCTGGATATTTTGGGAGGGTGTCAGTGACTTCATCAGTCTTCAGTGCCCTGAGAGTGTTTATTGAATAGCGGGTGATAGGAACTTAGGTCAACCTGAGCACTGGTATGGGAAGTCAGTATAGGAAATGCCAAGGCTAAGTCAATATATAAGATCTAGGTCATGAGATCTAGGTTCTATGTCATTTATGATTTTTCATGTTCTTTTCCCTTGGTTTGCCATATTCCCTTATTCTTATTTTATTTTATTTTTTTTCTTTATTAATTTGTTTACTTTTAGTTTACAAGCTTCATCTCCACAATTCCTTGAGCTTCAAATTTTTTCTCCCTCTTCCTCCATGGCAGCACACAATCAAGCATAGTATCAGCAAATATTAGGCATTAGTCAGGTTATAAAGAAGGATTGTATCAGATGGAATGAAGAATGGGAAAGAGGAAACAAAACCAAACAAGAAAACGAAAAAGGGCAGGTAGTTTGCTTCAATCTGGGTTCAATCGCAGTTCTTTCTCTGTATGTAAACATCTCTCTCCATTATGAGTCTTTTGGGGTTGACCTATAACCCTGGATTGCTGAGAAGAGTCCAGTCTATCAAAGTTGGTCATCACACATATGTTGTGTCTGTAATTGTGTATAAATTTCTCCTGGCTCTACTCTTCTCACTCAGCATCAGTTTGTATAAGCCTCTCCAGATAAATATGAAGTCCATCTGCTCCTCATTTCTTATACTACAATAGTATTCCATAACATGCATATACCACAACTTGTTCAGCCATTCCCCAATTGATGGGCACCCCATTAATTTCCAATTCTTTGCCACTACAATAAGAGCTGCTATAAATATTTTTATGCATATGGGTCTTCTTCCCACTTCTATGATCTCTTTGGGATAGAATCCTAGAAGTGGTATTGCTGGGTCAAAGGATATGAAATTATTTATAGCCCTTTGGGCATAATTCCAGATTGCTCTCCAGAATGGTTGGATCAGTTCACAACTCCACCAGCAATGCATTAGTGTTCCAATTTGTCCACATCCCTTCCAGCATTTGTTATTTTCCTGTTTTGTCATCTTAGCCAATCTGACTGGTGAGATGTGATACCTCAGAGTTGTTTTGATTTGCATTTCTCTAAGCAATAGTGATTTAGAGCATTTTTTCATATGCTTATAAATATCTTTAATTTCCTCTGAAAACTGTCTGTTCATATCCTTTTACCATTTATCAATTGGGCAATGACTTTTATTCTTATAGATTTGACTCAATTCTCTGTATATTTTAGAAACGAGACCTTTATCAGTGACATAGGTTATAAAAATTCTTTCCCAATTTTCCACTTCCCCCCTAATCCTGGTTACATTGGCTTTGTTTGTATAGGAGCTTTTCAATTTAATGTAATCAAAATTATCCATTTTATATTTTATACTGCCCTATAATTCTTGTTTGGTCATAAAGTCTATGCCCAGTTTCTGCTACACTATATTCCAGTTTTCCCAGCAGTTTTTGTCAAATAGAGAGTTCTTATCCCAAAATCTGAGGTCTTTGGGTTTATTAAACAGTAGATAACTATAGTTATTGACTGATGAGTCTAATGTACCCAATCTATTCCATTGATCCACTACTCTATTCCTCAGCCAGTACCAAGTAGTTTTGAGGACTGCTACTTTATAATACAGATTAAAATCTGGTATGGCTAGACCACCTTCCCTAGCACTTTTTTTTTTCATTAGTTCCCTTGATATTCTAGATGTTTTGTTCTTCCAAATGAATTTTGTTACTATTTTTTTCTGGCTCTATAAGGTAGGTTTTTTTGGTAAATTAATTGGTATGGCACTAAATATATAATTTAATTTAGGTAAAATTATCATTTTTATTATATTAGCTCGACCCAACCATAAGCAATTGACGTCTTTCCAATTAGTTAGATCTGACTTTATTTGTGTGAAAAGTGTTTTGTAGTTGTGTTCATATAGGTCTTGGGTTTGTTTTGGCAGGTAGATCCCCAAATATTTTATAATGTCTACAGTAACTTTAAATGGGATTTCTCTTTCTATCTCTTGCTGTTGAATTTCATTAGAAATATACAGGAATGCCAAGAATTTGTGTGGGCTTACTTTATATCCTGCAACTTTGCCAAATTTATTTATTGTCTCAAGTAGTTTTTTACTTGATTCTCTAAGTATATCATCATATCATCTGCAAAGAGTGATAGCTTGGTCTCTTCTTTGCCTAATTTGATTCCTTTGATTTCTTTTTCTTCTCTAATTGCTACTGCTAACATTTCTAGTACCAGACTGAATAAGAGGGGTGATAGTGAACATCCTTGTTTCACCCCTGATCATGTTGGAAATACTTCTAGCCTCTCCCCATTACATGTAATACTTGCTGATGGCTTTTAATAGATGCTACCTATTATTTTAAGGAAGGCTCCATTTATTCCTATACTTTCTAGTGTCGTTAATAAGAATGGATGTTCTATTTTGTCAAAAGCCTTTTCTGCATCTATTGAGATAATCACGTGGTTTTTGCTAGTTTTATTGTTGATATGATCAATTACACTGATGATTTTCCTAATATTAGAACATCCTTGCATTCCTGGAATAAATCCTACCTGATCAAAGTGTAGTTTTCTTGTGATAAGTTGCTGTAGTCTTTTAGCTAATATTTTATTTAAAATTTTGGCATCTCTATTCATGAGGAAGATTGGCCTATAATTTTTTTTCTCTGTTTTATCTCTTCCTGATTTAGGCATCAGTACCATATTTGTGTCATAAAAAGAATTTGGTAGGACTCCTTTTTCACTAATTTTCCCAAATAGTTTGTGGAATATTGGAATCAATTGTTCTTTAAATGTTTGATAGAATTCACTAGTGAATCCATGTGGCCCTGGAGATTTTTTCCTAGGGAGTTCACTGATGGCTTGTTCAATTTCTTTTTCTGAGATGGGATTATTTAAGTAATTTACTTCCTCTTCAGTTAATCTGGGCAACTTATACTTTTTGTAAATTTTCATCCATTTCACTAAGATTGTCAAATTTATGTGCATACAACTGGGCAAAATAATTCCTAATTATTTTTTTAATTTGCTCTTCATTGGTGGTAGATTCACCCTTTTCACTTTTGATACTCATGTTTTGGTTTTCTTCTCTCTCTTTTTTTATCATATTGACTAAGGGTCTATCAATTTTATTTTTTTTTTCATAAAACCAGCTCTTAGTTTTATTTATTAATTCAATAGTTTTCTTAATTTCAATTTTGTTAATCTCTCCTTTGATTTTCAGTATTTCTAATTTAGTATTTAATTGGTGATTTTCAATTTGTTCTTTTTCTAGCTTTTTCAATTGCATACCCAATTCATTGACCTCCCTGTTCTCCAATTTATTCATGTATGCACTCAGGGATATAAAACTTCCTCTAAGAACTGCCTTTGCTGCATCCCACAAATTTTGGTATGTTGTCTCATTGTTGTCATTCTCTTGAATGAAGTTACTGATTGTTTCTATGATTTCTTGTTTGACCCACTCATTCTTTAGGATTAAATTGTGTAATTTCCAATTAGTTTTTAGTCTGTCTTTCCATGGCCCTTTATTGCATATGATTTTTATCGCATCATGATCTGAGAATGATGCATTTATTATTTCTGCCTTTCTTCACTGAATTGTGAGGTTTTTATGTCCTAGTACATGGTTGATTTTTGTGTATGTGCCATGTACCGCTAAAAAGAAGGTATATTCCTTTTTATCCTCACTCAGTTTTCTCTGGAGATCTATCATACTTACCCTATCTAAAATTCTATTCACCTCCTTAACTTCTTTTTTATTTCAGGGTTAGATTTATCAAGTTCAGAGAGGGGTAGATTAAGGTCCCCCACTAGTATAATGTTGCTATCCATTTCTTCCTCTAATTCCCTTACCTTCTCCTCTAGGAATTTGGATGCTATACTACTTGGTGCATATATGTTAAGTAATGATATTGCTTCATTCTCGATGGTGCCTTTTAGCAGGATATAGTTTTCTTCCTTGTCTCTTTTAATTAGATCAATTTTTGCTTTTGCTTTATCTGAGATAAGGATTGCTACCCCTGCTTTTTTTTTTTGCTTTAACTGAGGCATGATATATTTTACTCCAGCCCTTTACCTTTACCCTGTGTGTATCCCTCTGTTTCAGATGTTTCTTGTAAATGTATTTCTCCCTCCCCTCTTTCCCTCTATTATGATATGTATTCAGAATATCGTAGGATTATGGTTTTCAATCCATTCTGCTATCCACCTCCATTTTATGGGAGTGTTCATTCATTCACAGTTATGATTATTATCTGTTTCTTTCCCTCCATCCTATTCTCTCCCCTGTTTATGATTATATTTTTTCTCCCCTTTTCCCTTCCCCTCCTTAAGAGTTTTCCTTTTGATCACTGCCTTCCTCAGTATTCCCTTATCAGCCGCCCTCCTTCTTCCTCCCCTTCCCCTTTACTTCTTTGATCCCTTATAACCACCCCCGATTTTTTCCCCCTCCTACTGCCTGTAGGATATTTTTACACTTAATGAAGTATGTTATTTCTTCTTCGCACCAAGAGTGACAGGAACAAATCTCACAAGAAGCTCTTCTCCCTCCCCTCTTTCCCTCTATTATGATTCTCTCCTTGCACCAGAATCTATGAGGGAAAAGCTCATATAATAGCCATCTCCCTCCCTTCTTTCCCTCTGCTATATTGTTTTTATGCCTCTTTTAATATTTTACCCTTTTCCACTCCATTCATTCCTCTTCTTACATTGCAGTACCTTTGTAGCCCTTAATGAGATTGTTTTTATCATCATTTTGTGTAATTTATACTCATACCCTCTACTTGTCTATAAACAGTTTGCTCTTATTTAATAACAGGGTGTGTGTGTGTGTGTGTGTGTGTTTTCCTTGTTTACATTTCTATTTCTCTCTTTCATCTTGTAATTGGAGGTTGAATTTTCCATTGAGCTCTGGCTTTTTCATCAGGAAGTTCTGGAAGTCTGTTATATCATTGAATGACCATCTCTTTGCCTGGAAGAATATGTTCAGTCTCACTGAGTAGGTGAACCTTGGTTGTAACTCGAACTCTTTTGCCTTGTGAAAAATTGTATTCCAATGCCTCTGATCTTTCAGTGTAGACGTTGCCAAATCCTCCACAATCCTCACTGTGGTTCCTCGATATTTGAATTGTTTCTTTCTGGTTGCTTGAAGTATTTTCTCTTTTACCTGGTAGTTCTGGATTTTGGCCACAACATTTTGAGGACTTTCAGTTTGGGACCTCTTTCAGGAGGTGTCCGGTGGATTCTTTCAATTTCTATTTTACCCTCAGGTTCTAGTATCTCAGGGCAGTTTCTCTTGATGAGCTCTTGGAGGATGTTGTCCAGGCTCATTTTTTCATCATGATTTTCTGTTAGGCCTATGATTCTCAGATTATCTCTCCTGAATCTGTTTTCCAGGTCAGTTATTTTTCCATTGAGATATTTTACTTCTTTTTGTAATTTTTCATTCTTTTTGTTTTGTTTGACTAATTCTTGGTTCCTCAGAGTTATTTGATTTAATTTGGTTGATTCTAGTTTTTAGAGAATTATTTTCCTCAGTTTTTAGAGCTCCTTTTCCATATCACACATTTTTCTTTTTCAGGAGCTGTTTTCTTCATCATAATGTTTTTCTAATTTTGCAATTTTGATTTTAAAAGAATTATTCATTTTGTCTTCTATCTCTCTCATTTGGTTTTCAAAGTTCCTTTTGAGCTCATCTAGGAAAGCTTTCTGTGCTTAGGACCCATTCCCTGTTGAAGTTTCAGCTGTGGGTGTGGAGTCAACATTGTCTCCCTCAGAATTTGGTTCCTCCCTCTGAAGATAGTAGCACTCCAGAGTCTTTGTCTTTGCAGTCTGCTTTCTACCCATTTTGAGGCAGAGCCCTAGCCATGCCCTTTGTCTAGGGTTCCCAAGCCTTTGCTAACGTTTTGCCCTGGTGCAATAATTACCATGTTTTCAGGGTGGGAGGCTGGTTGGAGCAGTTGGGGTTCACTCTGCCATCCTGGTTCTTGGAGGTCCTGATAGGGGCTTTTTAAATTTCTGGACTATGGAGTGGTAATCCCAGGAATCTTTGCTGTCCCTGACAAGGGCCCTGCATTTGATTCTTACCTTGCTCTTTCCAGTACCAGCCCTTTGGTGATAAGCATGGTAGTGGCCCTTGTGGTTGGTGGGATGACTTGCCCCCCTTGTTGATCAGGCCTCATTTTTGCCTGCCCCTGCATGCCTCTTGCAGTTGGCTTCCCAACCTGCCTCTCTCAGCCCATATTCCCTTATTCTTGATGAAATGAGGATGGATTTTGGTGGAAGAGACTCCCTGGAATTTATAACTCAACATCTAACCAGAATCACCTTTGTAAAATAAGTCATGGGACCCTACCTAATCCCATGGATAGAAATTAATCTTTTCTGAAGAAGTTCTAGGTTTCATTGGCCTGCAAGTTCAGCCTGAGTCAGAAGTGTCAAGCAGTAGCCTGAAAAGCTGTTAGTGCTGGATGCTAGATGTCACTGAATGCAGCCCAAGATAAAGCAGTGATATTCACTGTATTCTGCTGTGGTAAGACCTTAGTTGGAATATTGCATTTAGTTCTAGGTGGCGTTGAGACAGCTGGTGGCAAAGTGATTCGAGTTCTAGGTCTGGAGTCAGGGAAACCTGAGTTCAAATTTGACCTCAGATGCTTCCTAGTTGTGTGACTCTTGGCAAGCTACCTAACCTTTACTTGCCTCAACTATAAAATGGGGATAAGAAGAACATCTGCATCACAGGGTTGATGTGACGATCAAATGAGGTGATATTTGTAAAGCTCTAAGCACATAATATGTGCCGTATAAATACTTAGACCCTCTTCCACATTCCTTTCCCCTTATTACAATGAGTGATGTGGACTGAATTGGTTCTATAGGAAATGGCATTACTACTTTAGGGACCCAAGTTCATTTTCCTTCCAAGGGCAGTAATGTCAACCTCTGTGGATTCTGGGGATGGTAGTGGGACTGCACAAGAGGGGAACAGTCTCCATATTCATGATTTTAGCTATAAATATGCTCCTTGGATGCTTTGGGAGCTATAAAAAATATAGTACCAGAGGCTTCTAGTCTCAAAAATATGGAATTTTTTGCCTAGAAAATAACTTTCCCCTGGCAAACTTGGAATGCTCTCTCTCCTCACTGACTTGGCATTCCTGGCTCCCTTTGACTTAGGTCAAAGGCTCAGGAAGCTTTTCCTGGCCTTCTCTGTATTTAGTGTCTTCCCATCTGAGACTCCATTCCATATTCTGTATTTCTCTAGTTTGTACTCATTTAATGAAGAGGGCGTCTGAATAGGAATAGTGGCGTGCCTTGTTTTTTGTGCCTCTGTTTGCCTTTTTCAGGAAACCTAACCAAGAGGAGAGGTCTGAATTTTCTCAAACATTATTAGTTTTTACAGAGACCAAGCTCGAGTGACTGAAACGTTATCAAATTCGGTGGGTCATGCTACCAACAGCTTGTCTTCTCACTGTCCTGAGATTAGGTGTATTTCCAGGGAGAGCAAGACTGTATTTATGGGAATGTTCTCAGAGAGAGTGTCTCCAACCACAAATATATTGCCCTCTGAGTGTTACTCAGTTGAACTGACATCTTTTTTTCCTCCCCCTTCCTGGAGGTGATAGGTCCCCAGCCATTTGCACAGTTTCTGGATGAAATGGTCAGGTGAACTGACTTTTTCTTTTCCCTCCCACACCTCCATGTATGCATGTGCAGGATCTTGATGGATTGGTCAGATGAGGGGAAGAGAGAAGAAGGGAAAGGCATAAGGGGCTGATGGACCTCAAATGGTCCAAAGCCCATTCTCCTGACTCTGGGGAACAAAGAATTCCAGTGTGCTTTGTTAAGTAGGAGTATGGACAAGGGGAAGAATGGGGCCTTCATGTTCCTCTGAATAAAGGTATGATGGTAGAAGATGGTCTACTCCCTCCTCTGGCCCTCACCTTTGGAATATAGGTCATACTACCTGTCATACCATTTTCTCCTCCCAATAGGTGGTTCCTACTCTTTAGTAACATTTTCCACCTCCACTCTTTAAGAGAGCTTTCTCTGTTCTTAGGATGGGAAAAGCAAAATGGAAAAGAGTGAAAAAATGAGAATTACTATCCCAGCACTGTCCCAAATAGCAAAATGATGCTCTGACTCATTTTATTCTAGGGCAAAGAAAAAATTCCAGTTAGCCAGTGTAGTTCTGCCTCTTAGGAAATTTATTTGTTTTAAATCAAACCCATAAGATTAATTTGCTTCCATCCCTAGTCAGGAGAAAGCCTGTACCTAACATCAGTTAATTGAAACCAAAAAAAGATAATATTCTTCTTGTCCTTGTGCTCAGTTCTGACTTCATGATCTGTCTCCAAAAGACTGATATACTAGAAGAGATAAAGGTTGATGATGTCTAGAGATATCCTCAAAGATAGGAGGAGACAACTGGTACACCAGGAAAAGTGCTGGATTTGGGGTTTGAGGTCCTGAGTTTGAAGTGAAATTCTTTTATTTATCTAAATCACTTTGGCTAAATCACTCTCTACGTCTGTTTATTCAATTGTAATGTGAAAGGTGCTTTCCAAATCTAAATTAGCAATCCTAGAACTTTATTGACTCCTAAACCATACCTAGAAGGCATGTCCAGAATAAAGAAAATGACCATATCCATGAAGGTGTTCCATATCTTTGGCCACCAAAAGTCCTATGTGGGACTCATGAGAAGTTTTGAAGATTCAACAGAAACCTTCAGACAGAACATCCTGCTAGATGTGGAGCCTATGGATTTGATCTTGCTTCATTTCTGATGAAGATACTGATTCTTACAGAAGAAAAGTAAATTGGTTGAGATTATTCAGCTGGTAAATACCAGACCTGGAACCCAAGGTTCTAAGACAAGGGGTCCCTATTCCTTGTGCCTGAAATGATATAGTTGGAGGTCTAATGCAAGAGTTCTTAACTTGTTTTATCCCCTTTAACAATTTGATCATGTTTTTAAATGTATAAAATATGATTACAGAGAAAGCCTATTCAGTAGTTACTTGCCCCCACCTTCTCAAAAAAAAAATTCATCATGGACCTCAAGTTAAGAAATTTTGGGGATAAAAAAGAAATTTTGGCCTGGACACCAGTGTACTGTTGATGAATGGTCTAACCGTTCTGAAGAACAATTTGGAACTATGTCCAAAGGACCAGAAAACTCTGCATATACTTTGACTTAGAAATATCACTATTAAGTCTGTATCTCAAAGAGTTCAAAGAAGAGACAAAAGGACCTATTTGTATAAAAATATTTATAGCAGTTCATTTTTGTGGTGGAAAAGAACTGAAAATGAAGGGGATAACCATCAGTTGGGGAATGGTTGAACAAGTTGTGGCACGTAATTGTGATGGAACACTATTGCGCTATAAGAATAAACGGAATGGTTTCAGAAAACAAAACCAAACCTTAGGGATATTTATTACATGAACTGATACAAAGTGAAATGAGCAGAACCCGGAGACCATGTTACACAATAGCAACAATGTCATGAGGATGACCCAACTGAAAGACTTGACTGTTCTGATCAGTACAATGGTCTAAGACAATCTGGAAGGAACTGTGATGAAAATTACTATCCACCTCCAGAGAAAGAACTAATGACTTCTGAATACAGATAGAAGCATGCTTTTTAAAAACTTTCTTTATTTTTCTTGTATTTTTGTCTGTTTTCTTTTGCAACATGGTTAATATGGGAATGTGCTTTGCATGAATGTTAATTTTTTTTCTGTATTTGGGAAATATTTAATGAAATAAATTAAAATATATTGTTAAAAGAACCCCTGACCTGAAGTTATCTTCTATTTCTGTATTTATTTTGTTTGTGGGGAGAAACAGATTTTTGGGGGGGGGTTTCTCCATGCTTCCAAATCATCCCTGTAGGTGGTTGTCTCTGGCTTCACAAGTTGGACTGATCAGATAATTTTTTTTGGGGGGTGGGGAAGGGTTTGTCAGGCAAAACCAGACTACTCCTGGAATTTGCTGAAAGCAGTTTTATTTTTAGTGGGAAGTCATCCTTGTACCCTGGTTGAGTCGAGCAGATGCTGGCCACTCTCCTGGGAGGAATTGGGCCAAGTTCTCGAGCAGCATCTCAAAAATCAGAGTCTGTCCTCACCCGGAATGCCTAACCCTCCATTTGAGAATGGGCCTCAGAAGCAGTCCTCCAAAGGAAAATATTTTTCCAAGTCCTCAGAACGCAATAAGAAAATATCCTGCTTGCTAAAGCAATGACTTAGCAATTTGGGGTCGGCCTGGAAGTGGGAAAATGCAGCAGAGGGAAGGGCAGGCTCTCTAGCCACTTGGCTGATAATGTTTCCAAGGACTGGCTCATCTTGGGAACTTGGCTTACCTTCTCTCCTGTGCTTCTTGGTTTGTATTCCCAGGATCTCATTAGTGGGTTTTTTCTTATTCTTTTTTTTTCCTCTGTGAAGCTCAGATGCTATCATTTCCCCAGTGTCTACTATTCCTCTTTCTTTCCCCCACCTCTGGGTTAACTTACAGCATTAAGTTAACCAAGTTAATTAAGCCTTTTGCTGATATCAGGATGAAAGCCAAAAAGAGGTAGACCACCCACCTAATGGACTGGATCCTACCAAAGTAGTCAACCAGAAAGCTAAAGACTGGATGGAGAAACCAGTGGATGAGCATGGAATGACAAGCCCAGGATTACCAATTCTAGGAGTTCAGTAGAATTGTCATGGATTCACATTCTGCCAATACCAATTAAATTAGAATCTGGGTGGTCCGGAAGAGGATTCCGAAGTTTCTGAAGCCTGAGATTGTTTGAAGGCTTGCTTTGCAGCTGGGTAACCTTTGGTTTTTGCCTTTGTTGTTAATTCCCAATATTGATCAGTATCAAAGTCAGCATCCTTCCTCTCAGAATAAACTGTGTTTCTAAGGGAAAAGGAAAAGAGTGTTGTTCTCAAACACTGGGGCCAATGGGACATCAAATCAATGTAGCACCTTTAACTTTGCTCTGTGGTCTTCAGATATGAGACTGAAGAGCTGGGAACTTGTAAATGCAGGAGCATCCTGGAGCTCCACTGAAGGTAATGGCTGGGGTCTTCTATAAAGGAAATTGCTGTGCAACTTTCATTAAGGGCCCAGGGCTTTTGACAGTGAAATAGAGTTCAGAAATGGAAGAAGGAAGAAACGAGTAGGAAAAATCCTATGGGAAATTCCAGCTGGAGCTGGGCAGAATGAAGGTGTTCATTAAACAACTTCTAATCCTATAGGCTTGGCTCTTAATTGGAACCAGATACTTTGGAGGTTACAACCCTCCGGCCATCTTCCAGGATCCTTCCAGCAAATCCTGAACACGTTGGGAGAAAGTGAAACTTTAGAACCTGAGCAACAAACCAGGGTTGGCCACAAGCTAGTGTTTCCCAGGGTTCAGGGCCGGCTCATCTAAGGTAAGGCTGAGGACTTAAGAGGTTCGACCATAGTAGGTCCATGCTAAATGCCTGTTGAATTGAGTGTACTAAGTCAAATCAGAGAGACCGTCCAGAGAAATTGGCTTGAGTGCTCAGCCTTGGGAGATGTACGAAGCTCACACTTGTGGGGAAAGAGAGCCAAAGTTTGCATCATTGAGCAGCTCCTTGCAAGGAAATTACAAGGCCTGATTTAAAGTCCCTTGAGTGGATCAGAGTGATTTAGTTTAGTAAGTGCTGATTAAGTGTCTATGTTCAAGATGCCTTGCTGGCCTCTGGATAGCGGACGACCAATAGAAAACAGTCTCTGCCCTCAAAAAGCTTATATCCTATTGGGAAGGAAAGGATTGGAGAA
>NW_027185852.1:20276228-20302106 GCF_028583685.1 Petaurus breviceps papuanus | reverse complement strand
TCCACCCTCGGTATCTGCCTGGCATTCAGCTCTCCTGTGTGACCCCAAGAAGCTATAGCATGTGCAGCAGCCACATTGGCAGATGGGCTAAGCCAGGTTGAGCATAACTGATGGAGTTCAGATCTGTCAATGAGTTGAGGGGTGTATACCCCATGCATGTGAAGGTTTCCCCTGACCAAATGGGTGAATGAGAACAATTCATTCCAATGGTCATGGAGGTGGCTGAAGCAGGCAAGAGCTGTGGAGTACTCAGAGCTTGGTCAGGCATCGGAAATACCAGCGTCATCAACCGCATCTCAGGCCGTTGAAACTCATCCTCATTTTTGTCTGGTCACTTGACTCTGACTCTGGCTTACAACTCTGTGCCACTCTGCCTCACTTAAATTCACTTCACCCACAGGTCAAAACATCACCGTCATGACATCATTGGTCCTCTTTGAAAATGAAGGGCAGACAACAACAGCCTGTATCTGGGGATATCTCTGGTCAAAGGTGCCTGAACCAGTCACCATACTCCTAAATATAGACAAGGCACCAGGACCCTCCTCTGATTATGCTGGTGGAATCGGTTCCTTGTTAGAAGCAATGTGGTGTGGAGGAAAGAACCCTAGATTTGGGGACAGGAAGACCTGCACCTGCCTTTGACACTTAGGAGCTGTGTGACCCTAGATGTGTCACCTAACTTGCAGCCTCATTTTCCTCTTATCAAAAGGGGCTAATCATAGCACCTGCCTCACAGGGTCGTTCCTATCAAATAAGATCATGTTTGCATTTTGCAAACCTTAAAGTGTTGCTATAAGTGTTCATTTTTAATCAGTTTCAATATCTGTAACATTAAGGCATAAGCACCTCTAGCATCTACCTCATGAGACTATTGAACAATTCAAACGAGATTACATATGTGAAGTGCTTTCCAAGTTTTAAAGCTACAAAATGGCAAATCCTATTCACTTTATTGTTACTATAATTATTGTTGCTATAATTATTATAATATTACTATATTATTGTTGCTATAATTATTATCAACTGTATCTTCCATGCTAGGGGAATGCCTCTGGGAAACATCCCTCTGCCAGCACAGATGGGCATCTGCTCATCAATGCCAAGCCTTAACGGTTGCCTAGAGCATTTGAAAGAGGTTAAGGGACTGTCCCAGAGTCACATAGGCAGGAAATGAGGTGGGACTCACACCCAGGCCTTCCCCACTCCAGGATAGCACCATAGCCAGCAGGTCCCATAGTCATAACCTATGTGCAAATTTCTAACAGGGAGGAAGCATGTCTATGTCCCTCCCCGACTCGTTTCTTCTTCCTTCTCTTCTACCTCATCCTGTGTCTTTCTAACCCTATGCTAGTCCTACCATGTTTTTGCTGCATGAGTAAAAGGCCTTATATACAATAACAATCCACATTTCAAGAAATGCAAAAGCATTAAAAATAAGCTTCTGACAACACTTATTTTCCTCTCACCAGCTCTAGGAGAGGTAGATCATGTAGACAATGTCTTGGATATTTGAACGGCTCTTGAATCTCAAGGAATTTCCCTTTCATCAGGGCAGATAGCAGACTATCCTTGACTCCTGATCCTGGGTGATTTTGTCTATATCTTGTCTCCCACCATGTCCTAAGGTATCACCTCCCCCTTTTGCATATTTTTAAAGACTTTCTGCATGGGGAACTCTCTGGGAAAATTACCTCCATTGATGCCAACCTATGACTCTTCTATAAGTTGCCCAGGGCCCTGATGGGCTCCTCACTAAACCAATCAGTAACAGAGGTGGGATTGGTGTCTGAGTCAGGTCCTCCATTCACTACATGACTCTGCTGCTTTACTTTCCCTCCCCATAATGCTTTGCCTTTTTACCCCTACTTTCTTGTTCTGCCCTCTGCAGTCAAACAGAAAAACATCTAATCCTCCTTCTACATGACAGTCCTTCACTGACTTGAAAAGAGGAGTCTGGGGAAGAGAAGGCTAGGACAGGGGACGGGAGTTGATCGGACTTGTCTTTGGTGAATAAAATTGAACAGGTTTGTACTTAACGCCGTACTTATCACTACTCCAACAGTGTTGGATTGACTATTCAGCTAATCAATCTTTTTTTTTTTTTTGTAAATAGCACTTTCTTTTTTTCAATTACACGTAAAGATAGTTTTAAACATTATTTTTTGTAAGATTTTGAGTTCTAAATTTTTTCTTCTTCCCTCTCATCCCCCATCACCAAGATGGTAAGCAATCAGATATAGGTTATACATTATTCAATTGTGTAAAAAATGTCCTTACTAGTCATGTCGTAAAAGAAGAAAGAACAAAAGGGAAAAAACCAAAAACAATGAAAGGTGAAAATCTGTGCTCCAATCTGCATTCCAATTCCATGGTTCTTTCTCTGGAAGAGGTTAGCCTTCTCTGTCATGGATCTTCAGTAATTGTCTTGGATCTCTAATGCTGAGAAGAGCTAAATCAGTCAGAGGTGATCATCACACAATGTTGCTGTTACTGTGTACAGTCTTTTCCTAGTTCTAATCACTTCACTCAGTATCAGTTCATGTAAGTCTTTCTAGGTTTTCCTGAAAGCATCCTGCTCATTATTTCTTATAGCACAATGGTATTTCATCACATTCGTATTGAACAGCTTGTTCAGCCATTCCCCAATTGATGGGCATCCCCTTAATTTCCAATTCTTTGTTGTTTTTGTATGTGTAGGTCCTTTGCCCTTTTAGTCAATCTTTTCAATGGAAGAACCATTCCCAGGTTTCCTTTCCTCACTCACTGATTTGCCTGAGGTCTAGCACTAGGTGTTTTACTATGCTAGCTAGCCAGCACTACCTTGTAGATTATCCAAAACTATCACATGACCTAAGCAGTGGACCTCAGCAATGCCGATCTTTACTTCCTACTCTGGTCACCTCACCCATTGCTGCCACCAGGACCAGAAAGCCTGCCCTGGAAAGCTTCACTCTCTCATGTTACACTGGACTTTTTGGCTCTCTTCCTGAGCATAGCTATGCTATCACATGTGTGCCCTCACTCTCCCCTCCCTCTCCTCTCTCTAATCCTGGGGCCATAAATCTCATCATTATTTCTATAAAGCATAGCTCAGCTTCACCAATCCAATCCTTTATGGCTCCACTCACCATCTGTGTAAGTTTTAATACTGAAATGTCCTTCTGTGATTACCTCTTACATATCTACATATCTATCCAATCTATCTATCTAATCTATCTTCCCCTTATAAAAATAGATATTCTTTGAAGACAGGGACTTCCTTTGCTTTTTTTCTGTCTCCCTAATGATTATATATTTAATACTGAAAAGAAATCTTTAAAGATCAACCAAGTCTTTAAGTAAACAGAGGCATGTAAAAGTATAGTGACTTGTCCAAGGTCACTGAGCATTCAGATGGTATAATGGATAAAGTGCTGAGCCTAGAATCAGGAACACTTGAATTCAAACCTGACTTCTGAGTAATTTGTTTAGGGTTACATAGCTAGTAAGTGTGTGCCTCGGTTTCCTCAACCATAAAATGGGGATAATAATATACCTAGCTTCTAGTGTGAGGATCAGATAACATCTGTAAAGCACTTTAGCATAGTTCCTGATGCTTAAAAATCTCTCCCTCCCTTCTTTCCTTCCATACTATAACTAATGTCTAAGGTGGAGTTTGAAACAGGATATTCCTCTAGTCAAAATGTGAAGCATTTTAGTTTGTGTTCACTGATTTATGTGGTGATTGGTCTTGAATACAAACCAATTCAAAATGGATTGCACCTCTAGAGAGAGGCAGGCTGCAGTATAAGGAACAGCTGTGCAGGAACTCCAGCTGATAACAGTCCTGGGGACTATTGGCTTGGAATGGAGTATATTTGTTAATAACCTTTGAATGGGTGTTATTCTTATCATATTATAGTCCCTCTTTGTTGGATTAAATTTTTCCAATCACACACAAGACAGGATCAATATATGTATTTTTGAGGCTTTAATAAAGGCTTTAGAAATTGAAGTAGATTCAACTGATTATTTTCAATATCAGAAACTTAAGTAAGACTTAATGAATCAAGGCAAATTGATACCAGAAGTAGGTTTTCTGAAATTGACATTAATCAGGGGCATGGTTAAGTTGGTAAGGGTAGAAGCTTCCAGTCTTCCAGTCTGGGAGAAGAGAGTGACCCACCCATGGTGTCCAGTTACATGGTACTTTGTCCCTCTCCTGGGATCAAGGAGATAGTCCATTCAATGGAAAGGGATTCTGGAAAATGGTGGTCATGACGCTGGTGTACTCTGATCAAGTCTAAGTTTGATTGGAATAGAAATCCCAAATCCCCAAACTGGAGGGTGTAGGAAGAAGACTGAGAAGGGGGGAGGGGATTAGTAGCACATAGTTAACTTTGGCACCACTTAGGTATTCCTGCAAATCGGAGGCAGTTAAAAATAATAGTCTTGGACTTCGCTTTATGTGCATAAGTGTGCTGAAAAGAAAAAATAAATACATCACAGCCATAGTAGGCTTTTATAGCCAAAGTTCAAGCCCCATTAATATAAAGAATATGATTGTCATATACATTTTGTAGATGAGGAATTGAAACGGAAATTAGAGGATAGCCCAGCAATAACACGTCTAACCAGTATCTGGGGCAGGATTCAAATTCAGCTCTCTAGACTCCAAGTCTTCAACTCTGAATGCCATTATTACACTAAGTTACACTATGTTACCTAAGAAATAGGATCCAGAGTTGAAGCTGAAAGAATGTTTACTCACTGTAGGGGTTTACTGTGAGGAGAAATTGGAACTTGCTAAGCCACAATGTTGAGGTTCTCCATTTTGGTTGAGCTTCAAACAACCTTTGAGGTACCAATCTGTCAGTCTTGGGGACCACACAGATGCTGGATGTTAATGCCAATGATGATAGTCACATAATGTACCCCCATGCCCTCATGAGGAGCTAGCTGTCTTTGCAGATGAAAAGCCTGTGGTAAATTTAGATTTCTTGAAGTAGGCATGCCTTCTACTATTAATATGGCAAGCTATGATTGGGACTATATAGCCAAAGGGGAGCAAAGTGACCGATTTTGTATCTTGTTTGGGAATAGTGGTGGTGTTCAATATTTGGTGAAGTTGGGGGTAGATAGTGTTGTAATTATCAGTACATGTGGAACTGTAATTATTGAATATACCAGAGGGGTCAAACCCATGACCCATAACACTTTCCAAGTATGGCCTGAACCAGATTAAAATGTAATTAGGAAACATCAAGCAAAATAAACAAAAATGCAATCAAACCTAGATAATATTAATATATGGTTTTCTAAGAAAATATACAGCCTTTTGAGATACTTATGCATAGATTAGTGGGCTCCATTTCTATTCAGGGTAAGTGGGAAGCACAGTGAATAGAGTACCGGGCCTGAAGTCAGAAAGACCTGAGATAAAATCTAACCCCAGACACTGACTATGTGATCTTGGGCATGTCACTTAACCCTGTTTGCCTCCATTTTCATCTGTAAAATGAGCTGGAAAAGGAAATGGCAAACCACTCCAGTATCTGCCAAGAAAATGCAAAAAGGGGTCACAAAGAGTTTGTCACAACTGCAATGAGTGAAATACTACATTTCTATTCAATTTTAACCTCACTTGTGTATACCATTGGACAAGATGGGTAACAATGAAGGCGGGTCATCCAAGAATGGCTGAAGACACTTATGATAGAATAAGCAAAGGAGATTATGAAAGAGAGCCATGCCCTTAGTAACCTAGAGCTGTTAGAGGATCAGCTTCTCTTGTGTAATACATAGGATGGATCGATATTCCATTTGTGAAGTAACATGAAAATTAGGGAGCCTTCCCCTTAAAAAAGTCAGATCTCTCAAGCAATGAAGCTAGTATAAACTGTCAAACAACTAAATAACAATTTTTATGTTACAACAAAGTTCACAAAGATAGAGAAAAAGAAAACTTCCCAAATTCTTTCATATGGAGACATCTATAAACCTTATACCCAAAACAAGGAGAAACAAACTGAAAAAGAAATTTATGGATCAGTATTATCAATGAATATTAATGGAAACATGAAATATTAGCAAAGGTAACCTAGACAATGTTGATCCTTCCATGTATTTATGGTGCTGCTGCTACATTTAAATATTTACAATTGGATTATCACAACACTGTGATATTAAACCCATTTTACAGATGAGGAAACTGGATCTGATGAAGGTTAATCTGACTTTCTTAGAATCACACAGCTAAGTAAGTCCCTGAGGTGAGATTTGAACCTTCAACTTCCTGACTCGTGTACTCTGCTACCTACCTGCTCCTACAGAATCTAATCACAATATGATTTCTTTTTCTATGTGTATTAAGAAAGTTCTTTTCTTTAAAAAACTACATTTGTGATATCATTCCTATAGGGAATTCCCAGTATGAAACTTCTATCAATACAGATTAACACCTTTGTGATAATTAATGGTTTTAGAATTTCCTTGGACCCTAAGAAATTAAATGACTTATTTGAGATATATGTCCAGTGTATATTGGAGGCAAAACTTACCGAGGTCTTCCTTCCTCCAAGGCCAGCTTTCTGGATACTATACTGTGTGGCATAGTTCGTATAAAAGCATAAACAAATATGTTGTGTCAATAATCATGTGATTTTATAAAGAAATGCAGACAATACTAAGTCCCCCCCCCCAAAAAAAAGCAGGGGAATAAATGGAATTTTTCTTCTAAATGTAACAGGGAAATTGGTAAATAGACCTGTTTCCAGAGCATGCTTTGGGCTGTTGATATCTTTGTATCTCCAGTTCCTAAAACAGTCCATTGCCCCGAAGCAGCATTTGTTAAATGTTTGTTTTGTTGAATTGAATGAAGGGCAGTAATGAATCTCTTATATCTCCCTACTAATTTTGGCTATTTCCTCCACAGGAACAGTTTTTTGCTGTTCTATCTTTTCCAGATAATTCTACTTGGATGGGAAACAGAATAAGGAATAAAAAAAAACAAAAAAAACAAACTAGAGTTGAATAGCTCCGCCTTCTTTCTGTTATAAGTTATTGTTATTCCTTCCAACCTGAGTGGTGTTATTTACTAACGTTCTTCTGTTCCCCCTATAGGCAGCTAGGGAGTGCCACATTGCACACAGCACTGGATCAGAATCAGGAAGACCAGTTCAAATCTGACCTCATACACTACTCAGCTGTGTGACTCTGGGCAAGTCATTTAACTGTTACCTGCATCAGTTTCCTAAACTGTAAAATAGGAATAACAACACCTATCTCACAGGGTCATTGTGAGGATCAAATGAGATAATATTTGTCATGTGTTTAGCACTTGAAGTCTGTTGTAATAAATTCAATTTAAAACAAATATCCAGAAATTATTCTTTTCTCTCCCCCTTCCCCATGCATTTTATTAGCAATATAAAGAATAACATGACTTTCCTGGAGATATTTTGCCTCTAGTGACTTGAAACTGTTAATATTTTCATCAAATATCTAATTTTATTATTAACTTTATTTATTTTCATCAAATATCTTTAATTTTCTCTGTAAATATATCATGTTTTGCCTCTAGTCTTTTTTTCTCCTTTCCCCTTTATTTATCTGGAGAATATAAAAATTGCTACATAGCATTTGCCTAGTCAAGTTCACTTCTGAATGTGACTTAACCCATGGATGAATGAATTGCTGTCCTTCCTTTTTTTTTTTTTTTTAAGCAATCGGGGTTAAGTAACTTGCTCAAGGTTACACGGCCAGTTATTTCTGGGTGTGGTGCTAAGTATCTGAGCCCGGATTTGATCCCCAGGTCATCCCAACACTGGAGCCGGTGCTCTTACTCGCTGAGCCACCTGGCCGCCCCTGTGTCCTTCCTTCTTGGCCATCTTTGATCCAAAAACCTGGAAAAACTCACATGAACTGATGCAAATTGAAAGAGCAGAACCAGGAGAATATTGAACACAGTAATATCAACATTGTATGATGATCAACTCTAAATGACTTAGCTATTCTTGGCGATACAGCAATCCAAGACAAGTCCAAATGATTCATGATGAAAAATGTTATTCATGAACAGAGAAAGAACTGATGCAGTCAGGATGCAGATCAAAGCATACTATTTTCACTTTAAATTTTTTTCTTTTAGTCTGTTTTGTCTTTCACAGCATGACTAATCCAGAAATGTTTTGCATGTTTGCACATATGTAACCTACTATCTCAGGGAAGGGGGAGGTGAGAGAGTGAAGGAGAAAATGTTGAACTCAATTTTTTAAAACTTGAATGTTAAAATTTGTCTTTGCATGTAATTGAAAAAAATACTATTTTTAAAAATGGAAAAAGGGAGTGGTTAATCATTCAATAGCTTCATTTCCTTTTTTGATGATTCTGAAATAAGCATATCAGAGAAGTGGTGTGAATCTAGTTTACCTAAATTTTAGCAAAATGTATGACAACGTCTATTATGCTATTCTTGTGGAAAAGATAGAGAGGTGAACTAAAATACAGTATGGTTACAATGATGCTGAAATGTTTAAATGCCAGAGTTCCAAAATTGGTCTTATATCAACTTCAAAGGTAAAAAAATATGTCTCCAATATGAATTCAAAAAATGCACTTATAAGAAGAAAGAATAGCTAGGCATTGGGGGCCTTGTGGCCCATCTCCAATTGATAAGTTCTTCCCAGAACCTTCATTCTGAGGAAGGGACCCCAACCACTTGTTCTTCTTTCCTGTCCTGGCTCTGCTTCTGGCTCTCTGAACTTTGCCACCAACACACAGTGTCCTCTCCCCCCCCCCCCCTGATTTTCAGGTATTTATTTGTCTTCCTCCATTAAAGTGTAAATTCCTTGAGGGTAGGAACTCTTTCTCTTCCCTATATTTATATGTCAAATACTTAGCACAGTGCCTGGCACATAGTAAATGATTAATAAATGCTTATTGGCTGCTGACCTGCAAAAAAATCTGTGGGATTTAATCAAATCAGGATTTGGCAAACAAAAAAATTAACATTATCTTAAGCTGCATTGAAAATCATTACTTCCAGGAGAGGGAAGTGATATGGGCTCCACATTCTGTCCTGGTCAGACCGGAGAGTGTCCAGAGTAGATCAACCAAAATGACAGGACTTGAGTCCATGTCACATACACATCAATTGAAGGAAATGGGCATGATTATCCTAAAGAAGAGAAGATTACAGTGGGTGGAGAGACATTATAGCTATCTTCAAACATCTGGAAGACTTATGGGAAAGAGAATAAGATTTATCTTATTCAGTCCCAGAGGAAACAATGGGTAAATGGAGCAAAGAGATAAATTTTGGCTTAATTTTTTTTGTTTTTGTTTTTTTTAAAACATCCTAATAAAGTGAAATGGGTGGCCCAAGTGGCTTCCCCTGAATGGATGCCTTTGAACAAAGGTTGGATGAATTCTTATCATGTATTTTTTTGAGAGAATTATTGTTAAGGCATAGATTTAGCTAGAGGTCTTCTAAGGTCACTTCCAATTTACAGAAACTAAT
Organism: Petaurus breviceps papuanus; assembly: GCF_028583685.1. NCBI lineage: Eukaryota > Metazoa > Chordata > Mammalia > Diprotodontia > Petauridae > Petaurus > Petaurus breviceps. Next base: position 20,292,604 of record NW_027185852.1, on the reverse strand, counting down.
GCTGGGATTCCTAAAATATAGCGATGAATGCTGTTTTTCTCCTGGAGTTTCTAAGATGGTGCTGTTGTATTTTGCAATGGTTAGAGCAAAACTCTCTTTTAATAAACTCTAGAGGACTAAGGATTGCCATGTGTCTTATTTCAACTTGCTTAACCTTGCTGTGTATTCTCCAGATGCAAGGTGCCCTGTAATAATGATAAATGAGCCCATAGGGGTCATTGGATTAATTAAATTCTCCATTTTCTCAAATCCTAATCATTGCATGCAACATATTGGCCACATTTTAAGGATCTTTAGCCAAAAATCAAATATGCTCTGGCTTGACTTCATATTAATGGTGTTCCATCAATAATAAACACCACTGTAAGGCCAACACATGTGGTTGAGTGTTGGCAGCAATATTTGTGAATAATGAGAATGTGCTTGGAGGTATAGACTCACAGAATATTAGCACTTAAATGAACTTTGGAGATCATCTAGTCTGACTTTAAACTTAAAAATGTCAAAGCATAGAAAGAAGGATACAGAGAGGGAAAGACATATGTCCAACATCACCCAGCTGGTTAGGAGACCCACAATCATGGTGCTGTAGGCCAGGGACTCCCACTTTCCACTCTACTTTGGAGAACAACTTTTCTCTATGATAAAACTCGACCTGTCTTGTTTTAGTGCATTTTCTTTCTTGACAAAGGAGTGTGTAACCTGCACAATGTCTCCGTGTTCCCACAATGCTTTGGGACTAAAAGAATCTCATCCACTGGAGAAAATGTTCTCAGGACTCTATCTCACAGAAACCTGTACTTTGATTTCTATAGTGTTTTCATTCCAATTTAGAAAGTCTTATAAGATGATGTAGGATTGGGTCTGACTTAGGTCAGGCTCCTGGTAATTTAGGTCCAAATTTAGAATGAAATGAGAGCCTGGGAATTTCTGACCTCTGCCATCTTTCCAGAATGCTCCCCCCCAAAATCCATCCAACAGTTAACAGAAGGTAGCTTACTTAGTCATAGAAGAGGAGGACATTCAGATCAGGGAAAGGGTACTCGGCAAGGATACATCATGATACATCTGACTCTGAATGTGATCATCCTTCGAGTCACAAGCTCAAGGAAGGACTGCTTCACACACACACACACACACACACACACACACACACACACCCTCTTCCCCTCTCCCTCTCTCTCCTTATCTCCCTCTCTCTTTCTCCTCTTCCCTATTTCCCTCTCTCCTTCCTCCCATAACCTTACTTTCAGGATAGGACATGGGAGTAAAAGGGGAGAGAATGCTGATTTTTGGAATGTTGTTCCCATTATATAGGAAAATTGAGAAAGATGAGGACAAAATGGAACCTTTTTACCTAAAGCATGCCAGGGCTACTGTGGTTGACAGAATCAGTTGTAACACCAAATAGAGATCAATGTAGCCTACACTTCAACAGCTACACTGAATACACATAAGATTCTATAGTTTCTATGCCAAGAAAGCCAAGCCTCCCAAGACAATTGGTATGACAAGTTCCTCTAATTTTTTTTTCTGTGAGTATACTGCCATGCCTTTTTCCTGCTGTGTTGAGAGCCCAGAGGGGTTACTTGGGAGTCTGAGACATGCAGAGGGGCGTGTCAGGTGGCAAGCAACCCTTTAAGTAAGTACTTACTATGTACTAAGAATTGCGCTAAGGACCAGGGAGGCAAAGAAAGGAATAGTTACATACACACAAGATAAATACAAAATACATAGAATGTAATTTTAGAGTGAAGGAAATAGTAGTGAGGGTTAGGGAACCTGGGGAGTCCCTATATGGAAATAAATGCTGACTGTTCTTAATACCTAATTCAATTTTCTTTTATTTATATACTATCCTGTTCTGGTGGCACAGTGGTTAGAATTCTGTGCCTGTAGTCAGAAAGTCCTGAGTTCAAATTTGGTCTCAGACTTGGCCTCCAGCTTGTGACCCTGGGCCAGTCAGTTTGCCTCAATTTCCTCAGCTGTAAAATGGAGATAACAGGATGTGAGTATTAAATAAGATATTTGTAAAAAATCAACAATAACAGTGTTTAGCATAGTACTTGGCATATTGTTGGCACTATATAAATGTTTATTCCTTCTTATTTTAATTAAACACCTTTCCTTTGAATTCTCATGTCATATGACTGGGTTTGGGAAGAAGTATATTGATGGGGTCTCTGAACTCTATTGTCTCAAAACTTAACTGTAATTTTTTTTTTTATGAAAGGTACAATCACCACCAAAGAGTTTGGAGGATGTGCTGCTAAGTACAGGAACCTGAATTCCCTTTCTAGGGTTATGGTGGGTCCTCAGTCCGTGTCAGAATTCAATTCTTCATTTTTGGCTAATTTCTCTTATTTCATCATAGAGGCTCAGGGACCTTATTTATACCAAGTATTCATTTAATCCAACCTTCTCCTCTGACTCCAGAAAGTTTAGCTTTTAAACACTAGGAGGCAGCACATTTTAGGAGAAAAGAACCTTTGAACTCAGAAGACCTTTGGTCCAGTCGTTCTTCCGACTCAGCACTAGAAGTTTTGTGACCTTGGACAGAGCATTCTGAGCCCCCATCCCCTCATTCATAAAGAGGGGAATGCTGGTGATTGTACCAACAGGTGCAGAGTCAGGGTCACTGGGAGAATCAAACAAGATCATAGATGTGGGTGCTTTGTAATCCTAGCACCTTCTGGAAGCTCCTGGTCCTCATTTCACCAGCCTCCAAACCTGTTTAGATGGTTTTTTTTTACCACCTTGGAATTCTTGATGTTCTGAGGCTGAGAAGCATCATTTGGCTGGTGCTGAGCCTGTCCAGCCTTAGCTCCATCATTAGGCTATGTAGAAAGTCTTATCCAGCTTGCTCGGTGTAGACCTCAAGAATCCAGAACCAGCTCTACAAGTCAAACCAATCCAAGAAGGATTTATTGAACACCTACTATGTGCAAGTCATGGTGCTAAGGGAAGCATACATATGTGTGTATGTATATGTACACATTATCTATCTAATTCCCTGCCCCTGGGGAGCTTTAATTTTTATGATGAAAACAACATGCCTTAGTGCTCCTTTTCCCATCAAACTATCCTGAATATGCTTCTCTAACTGCTTGAAATGTAAAGAGATTCAGAGTACAGCTTTGTGTTTTTATTATGTAATATTTCCTATTTTGTTGTAGGATCCCTTACAAAGTCACCTATACCTAATACCTGGGGTGTTAGAATCATCATCTTCCCAAATATTACACCACCAACAGAATATCTATAAGGCTTCAGGAATGTCTCTCAGGAACTACCTTGGATGGGGTCAGAGAGGGTTGAAGAAAGAGAATTCTCCATCATTCTAAATCATTCTGCATTTGGGGAACTTATTTTAGATTACATATTTCTTTTCTAATCTAATTCTGTAATAAACTTTCTTTAAACCTATAGCAAATCTGGAGGCAAGAGAGAAGGGTTGTTTTTTTTTTTTATCTAGGCTTAGTCCAAGTTGTACAAGGCAAAAAAAATATTATTATTTGGAGTCAGAGGGACCTGGGTTCCAATGCTACTGCTATGACATTGGACCAATTGCTGAACTTCGTTGGGTCTCAGTATCTTCCCCTATTAAATGAGGTGGAGAAAGAACCTTATAATTGACTTAATAAACTCATAGAGTTAGGGGGAGAAGGTAGGTTACAAGTCTCCAGGATAATCCAATTCTGTTCCTCCTTTATAGATCCTTAGAATTGGATGGAATCTTATAGGTCACCTCATCCACTCTTTGATTTTACTAATGGTAAACTGAATGAGGCCCAGAAAAGCTTTTAAAAATATTTTACTTTTTTTCAGTTAACAAACATCTATCCTCCCTCCCCCATGGTATTGAAGGTAAAAAGAGAGGGAAAACCCACCTTGTAACAAATGCATATAGTCTAGCAAAATTAATCCCCATAGTGAACATGCCAAACAAATATCTCTTTTTTTTCCCCAAGTCCATCTCTGTCCTGTCAGGGGATGGGCAGACTGCTTTATCATTCGTCCTCTGGAATGGTGGCTGGTCATTATGTTGATTAGAGTTCTTAAGACTTTCAAATATGGTCTTCTTTGCAATATTATGATACCATTTGTTCTATTTCTGCTGACTCCATTATGTCTCAATGAAACCTAGAAAAATTGAATTATTGTCTTAGGGCACACAGCTACTAAGGTAGGAGAGTCAGGGTTCGAAGCCAGGGCCTAACATAACCCCAGATTCGGTGTTCTTTCCGCTATCTTATGATGAAATCGGAATCGGAGAGAGTCTTCCACCCAGATGCACCATGAACCCATCCAAGTATCGTTGAGACACTGAGATGGAAGCGAAAAACAAAGCTCCCGTCTGCTCACATGGCAATGAGCTGTCAGGCAGACTGCTGCCAAAGTGAGGAAAGCTGCCCGCCATCAGTGTTTGGTCTAGACACCATGGCTGCAATGCAGAAGCCACCCCTGGATCTTCTGAAGAGATCCAATTTAGATAAGATGCTGGGGCCTGCCAGAGCTCTGTGGTTCAGCTCAGGAGGTTTGGAAAAGTGGTTCAGAGTGACATTTGACCTCAGCTAGGGATAATGGAACTCCTTAGATACACAGATAGACTTAAAGCTTCTGAAACCAGAATTTAGTCCCCAACCAACCCCAAACCAGTCCTGAGAACTTTTTTTTTTCTTCTTTGTATAAAATCACCCCTCTAGACTCTGGAATTTTAAACACTTTTACCAGGAAGGGAGACTTCCACTGACCAAAACCATGACCCTTTGCTCCTACCTGTTATATCCTCAATAAACCTCATTCCAGGAGCCCCTAAGATGGAGGTAGTGACCCTAATTTGCTTTAAAAATATACTCAGGAAAGGGAGGCAAGCATTCTGCGTTCCTTTTACCAAAAATTATTTTTAAAAATGTTTCCTGACTCCGAGGTAAAGAATCTGATGATTTTGGACTAGAGATGCACTTGTGGGTTTTAAAGTGTGTGCAGTGAGCTGTGAGCCATTGGGGTTTTCGAAGCAGGCCCTCTTTTGAATGATGGTTTGTCTGACCTCAGCGTTAAACCCAGCCAAGTGGAGCATACACGCTTCCCCCAAACAGGCCTCGCGCTTTCTTGCCTCTGGGTCCTGCTCTGTTCCAACCCCTTTGCTTGGAGTGTCCTGTCTCAAATCAGGAGCCTTCTCCCAGGTCCAGCTCAGTCATAGGTCATATGGAAATGCCCTGGATTGGTAGGTGTTTGCTTGATGTCAATGGGGCATCTTCCCTCCCCACCCCCTTTAGTCCAACAGCATAGCCCTTGCTCTCAAAGAGTTTCCAGCCTATTCGGAGGCAAGAGGACCCCAATACAGCTAAGAGTAACACAGCATGTTATGAATCTCTAGCTTCCTCCAAGGCTTAACTTGGGTGAGGTTTCCTACAGAGGCTATCCTAATCCCTTCAGGTGTTAGTAACCCCTTTCCCCCAACTGATTTGTAGATATGTATTAACTTAGTTAGGGCCCCTAGTAGGCACCCTAGTGCATAGAGCCCTGGGCTTGGACTCAGAAGACTTGTCTTCATGAGTTCAAATCTGGCTTTAGGCACTCAGATGTACATGTCATAGCATCACCTTCCTGAGGTCACCTTCCTCTTCAAGAACAAAAGACAAAGGGGTGACCCTGGGCAAGTCACTTAATCCTGTTTGTCTCAGTTTCCTCATCTGTAAAACGAGCTGGAGAAGGAAATAGAAAACCCCTCCAGTGTCTGCCAAGAAAGCCCCAAATGTGTGACCCTTAGCACAGCACTTTCTCCTGTTTACCTCAGTTTCCCCATCTGTAAAATGAGCTGCAGAAGGAAATGGCAACCACTCCAGTATCTTTGCCAAGAAAAACCCAAATGGGGCCATGAAGACCTGGACAGGACTGAAACAACCCAACAACAGCAGCATTAATTTTTTGCATATATGTATATGTATATATATGTATATACAAAGGTATGTTATACACACATATATACATATATGTACACACATATATTTAGAGACATGTCCTGGATCTGATATTTATATTATTAGCTCCATGTATTCCTAATCTATAAAGCAGTGCAATGAGACTGAGAAAGATTAATACCTTACTAAATATTTCACAACATTCACTCCCCTCCCAATAAAGTCATATAAAACTCCCTGTTCATCTCGATACAGATACTAGACTTGGATTAGAATCCTGATTCTGTACTAGTTATGAGACCTTGGGTAAGTCAATTTACTTCTCTTAATGTATTTATCCTGAGGGTCAAATGAGCCCCTGCCTACAAAGCTATCCTAAATCTTAAAGCATGACCCAAATGTCAGTTCTTCTTCCTAATGTGCAATAGGTACTTAGTGAATACTGATTCCTTTGGATTATCCACGTTCCGATCCCTCTCCCAGATAATAGAAAAAATACTTTATAGGAAACCGAAGCTCCGTAAATCGTCCTCCCATGTGCTCTCCACCTTTAGGGCAGGGTCCTCCAGAGACACTTTGGACCAGAGGTGACCATTCCCTCTAATCTTAGCATTTCTCAGTTTTAACCTGAGCCCCAACGTGCTGAATTGGAAGAGTTTTTGTTTTGCTTTGTTTTTCATGATTTTGGTTAAGGACAACATCCTGTTTTCCAGGAAGAGAAAGCTTTAATTTTTTTTTCTTTTCAGAGCAGCAACTTGCTCTTTCCAAATCATATTTTGAAGAGTTAAGTGCAAATGAATCAGAAACATACGGCTTAAATTTTCCTTGAAATTCTCACAGGCTGTGAATGATGGGGGGGGGGGGGGGGAGTAGGGCACGCAGCAGAGGGAGTGAGTGAGTGGGCTCTGAAATGAAGGCGAGAGAAGATTTTTCCAGCCTTTTGGGTTCAATAAAATTTGAGTTGAGTGCCAAGTTGAAAGTGAGGCCAGATTCATCCATCCTCTCCAAATAGCTGGTTGGGGGAGATGCTGCTGTATCTGTAGAATAATAGAATCACACAATGTCAGAGCCTGAAGAGGCCTTAGAACAAGGAATGTCAGTTCTGGGAGGGGCCTGAGAGCAGGGGATGTCAGGGCTGGGAGGGAGCTTAGAACAGGGGATGGTAGGGCTCGGAGGGGCCTAGAACAGGGGATGGCAGGGCTGGCTGGCTGTCACAGGTGCTGTGTCACTGACTCTGAGTCCAGTGAACACACAGCTTCCCTGACATCCCTCTGTTCCTCCAAGCTCCAGCTCAGGGGCTGTCCCTCCTTGCTGTGCTTCCCCTCCCCAGCTGGGGCTATCTCAGACTCCAGAATTCCTGTAAACCTCTCCCAGGCTCTTCCCTTTCACCTGCATAACTCCCTGCCCGTCTATGTTGGTGGACATGTGACCCCGGCTCGATTAGACTACAAGCCTCTTGAGGGAAGGGACTACTATTTTTCCTCTTTGGTGTTCCTCCGTGTTACCTCTCAGCACCCTGCACAGAGGAGAGATTTGGTCAATATTAGGGGAGGTCAGACTGGAAGGGACCCTATAAACGTGTCAAGTGATTTATCCAAGGCCCCTCGCTGGATTAGTTGCAGAGCAAGGATCCCCCTCCTTTTTCCTTACCAGTGTACGTGAAGAGAAAAGAATCAATCTCCCACTTTCACTGCCCTGTTTCTCCCCTCCCCCTGTTTCGAAGGCCTGTTAAAAGTTAACAAGTTTTTTTTTTTTTAAGTGGAATCGGCCTTGGAACAAAATGTTGGAAAATAAAACAGGGGCATCTGTTTGGGGAGGGGGTGGGTCCTGGGGTGGGAGGAGGGAGACGGTCTGGATCCTGAAGCTCCTGCGGTCAGGGAGAGCCCCCACATTCAGTCCTTTGGTGATGGTCTCCAGCCATCTCCTGCTCTCCTCTTCCTTCCCTACCTTTGGTTCCCAACACCTGGCATGTCCCGTACCGCCATGGCTCTGGGTACTGTAGTGGTGGCCTTGAGAACATTGTTTCTGGCAGTCACAAGAATGGGGGCAGTTTGCAAAGGGAAGACTCAATTAAGACCAATTAACTAGCAAACAATTATTAAGTGCTTACTATTTACCAGACATCCTGCTAGGTTCTGGGTATACAAACACAAAGAAAGCAGAATAATGCAGAAGAAGTCTATACACTACCTTCCATTATGGGACAAAAGTTTCCTAGGATTATGGCATCATAGGTTGAGAGCCAGAAGGAACCTCAGAGGCCCTCCACTCTACAAAGGAGGAAGTTAAAGATCTCAGGGACTTTAAGTGACTTGATCAAGGTCAAAGGGTAGAATCATAGGTGAAATTTGAACCCGGGTCATAGGATTCCAAAATGAGCCTCACTCCCTTTAAGTTCTTGGAAGAAAGTCATTCTTATGCTGTTAATACACCATATAATGAATAACAATGAAAGGCAGCATGAGAGCGCTTGGGCTTGGAGTCATACAGACCTGAGTTCAAGTCTCACCTCTGATAGATAACAACTGGGCAATTCTGGATCCATCGCTTAACCTTTCAGTGTGTCTGGACAAGTGCTCTGAGATGCCCAGAAGCTGCCACTGACATGGGAAGAAGCCAGTTCCTCACCAGGCCAGACATAATACCAAGGACATCAGGCCAGTTCCCTATCTGTCTGCCCACCTGTCTGTCTGTCCTCTCTGTCTCTGTCTTTGTCTCCTATCTATGATATATGTGTGTATTATATATTTGTGTTTGTACATGTTGTATGTGTGTCTATATTATATGCACATAGACCACATATGTGTATATCATAACTAATATGCACACACGTGTATATGCATACATATACATGCACAGAGCTATCATCATCTTCCTCCTCATCCACAGTTATTTAGCACAGACTACTCTCTGTCCAGAGCTGGCACCCCCTGGTGTTCCTTATCAGACCCTCTCTATTCCTCTGAAATCACAGGCTGGGTTCGACAATATTCTTATTACACAGTATTGCATGTAACCCAGAATCCTCACGTGAGCCACTTTCCTCCCAATGACCCTGGAAAGTGGCAGGGCATGTTATCATCTCCCCTTTAGGGGAAGCTGAGGTGGAGTTTCTTGGCCAAAGACACCTGCTGGGGCCTGAACTCCTGCCAGGGTCTCCTGGCTCCCAGACAAGGCTGTTTCCATTGTACCTACATGGCTTCCTTTGTTATGTAATTCCCTAACAATTGCATGGGCAGAAGGAATGGGCTTGCTGGTTTGGCTGGGTTCCAGTTAGGTTAAATCCTGGAAACTCATTTCTTCTTCTTTTTTTTTTTTTTAGGTATTCTATTTTTTTATTTTATTTATTTTTTTTTTGTTTTTTTGGTTCCAAATGCTTAATTAACTTCTGATTTACATCATTCATTTCCGCCAGATTTTGAGTTGCAAATTCTCTCCTCATTTTTCCCCTAGCCACTGCCCCAAAATAGCAGTCCCACAGGATATCCCCTCCTCCAATCTGTTCGCTCCCATATTTTCTTCCATACCCCTTTTGACATTTCCACTGCATCTCTATGCCCCAGTGCATGTTTATTACCCAATTACATGTAAAATAGTACTAATAATAGTATATATAGATATTTGAATATTTGATTTTAAAACTTTGAAGTCCAGATTCATTTCCTTCCTCTCTTGTCACCCACCCTAACTGGGAAGATAAGCAGTTCAGTATAGATCGTACATGTGTGGCTAATGCAAAACAATAACATAGTAGATATATTGTAAAAGACTGACTATATTTCCCTCCCACCTATCCCACCTCCCACTTGTTCTATTCTCTACTTTGATCCTGTTCCTTTTCAAAAGTGGGTGCTTCCAACTTCCCTCCCCCCCCCCCCTCCCCTCCATTCCATAATACCCCCTCTCATCCCTTCCCCCCCCCACTCTCCTACAGGGTGAGATACCCTATTTAGTGTGTATTTCATTCCCTCCTCAAGCCAAATTCAATGGGAATAAGGTTGACCCATTCCCTTTTGCCTTCCTATTCTTCCCCTCCATTGTAACCATTTTCCCTTGCCTCTTCTATATGAGATAGTTTACCCCATTCTGTCTCTCCCCATCTCCTCTCATTATATTCCTCTCTCACCTCTTAATTTCACCTTTTAAGTATCATCCCTTCCTGTAAAATTGGTCCTGTGCCCTCTATCTATGTATAGCTGTAAACATATATACACACATTCACATATGTAATCATATGCCCATATACCCTCATATATAGACATATATATTTCTATTCCCTTCAACTATTGAGAAAAGTTTCATAAGTTGCAATTATTGTTTTTCCATGTAGGAATGTTAATAGTTCAACTTTGATAAATTCCGTATGATTTCTTTTCCCTGTTTACCTTCTCATGCTTCTCTTGCTTCTTGTATCTGAATGTCAAATTTTCTGTTCAACTCTGTTCTTTTCAGCAAGAATGCTTGAAAGGGGGCGGCCAGGTAGCACAGCGAGTAAGAGCACCGGCTCCAGTGTCAGAATGACCTGGAGATCGAATCCCGGGCTCAGACACTTAGCACCCACCCAGAAACACCTGGCCGTGTAACCTTGAGCAAGTTACTTAACCCCAATTGCTTAGGGGCAGCCGGGTGGCTCAGCGAGTAGGAGCGCCAGCTCCAGTGTTGGGACGACCTGGAGATCGAATCCCGGGCTCAGGCGCTCAGCACCACACCCAGAAATAACTGGCCGTGTAGCCTTGAGCAGGTTGCTTAACCCTGATTGCTTAAAAAAAAAGAAAAAGAATGCTTGACAGTCCTCTATTCCATTGAATGACCATATTTTCCCCTGAAACATGATACTCAGGTTTGCTGGGTAGGTGACTCTTGGTTTTAATCCCAGCTCCTTTGACCTCCGGAATATCCTATTCCAAGCCCTTCAATCCCTCAGTGTCGAAGCTGCCAGATCCTGGGTTATCCTGATTGTGTTTCCCCAATATTCAAATTGTTTCTTCCTGGCTGCTTGTAATATTCTCTCCTTTATCTGGGAATTCTGTAACCTGGCTATAATATTTCTAGGAGTTTTCTTTTTGGGATCTTTTTCAGGAGGTGATCGGTGGATTCTTTCAAGCTCTATTTTGCTCTCTGGTTCTAAAACATCAGGACAGTTTTCTTGGAGAACTTCCTGGAGGATGATTTCTAGGTTCTTAATTTGATCATGGCTTTCAGGTAGTCAAATAATTTTTAAATTCTCTCTCCTGCATCTATTTTCCAGGTCAGTGGTTTTTCCCATGAAATATTTCACATTGCTTTCTATTCTTTCATTTGTTTGGATCTGTTTAACAGCATCTTGATTTCTCATAAAGTCATTGGCTTCCATTTGCTCCAATCTAATTCTGAAGCAATGATTCTCCTCATTGATCTTTTGAGATTATTTTTTCTATCTGGCAAATTCGGCTTTTTAAGGCATTCTTCTAGTCATTGCCTTTTTGAGCCTCTTTTGCCATTTGAGTTAGTCTATTTTTTAAGGTGTTATTTTCCTCAGTCAGGCTGTTGATTCTCATTTCATAATTTTCTTGCATTGTTCTCATTTCTCTTCCCAATTTTTCCTCCACTTCTCTTATCTGCTTCTTAAGGTCCTCTATGGCCTGTAACCAGCTCGTATTTTCCTTTGAAGCTTTTGGTGCAGGAGTTCTGACTTCACTGTCTTTCTCCTGTTCCATGCTTTGCTCCTTTTTGTACCCAAATAGGAGTCTAATATTGGAATCTTCTGTTTGCTTTGTTTCCTTTGCCTGGTCATGTTGCCCCTCAGTCACTTGACCCCTGGGGTTTTTGCCACAGTAGGACTCTGCCACCAGACAGGGGAGCTTTCATCCCAAACACTGGGGTTTTCTCAGCTGCCGGAAGTATTAGATGGGTGTCCTGTCTGAGGCCTCCACATGCTCTGGCAAGCTGGACACACACTCCAGGACCTCCACCCTAGACTGCAATCCAGATCCAAGCAGGTTAAAGCAAGAGCACTTACCACTCAGACTGGTGCTTGGTTCCCCTACACTCTGCAGGCCAGGAGCTGAAGCTGCCACATGGTGCTGGTTGGCTGTGCTGGCTGGCGTCTCAGCAGCTTATCCCCTGGGGGCAAAAGCCAAACACTCCCACTTACTGGGTCCCAAAGTCCAGACTGCACTGACCTCTCACTTCGTCCTTCGCATCTATGTGTTGACAAGTCTGGAAACGGCCAGAGCTGCTGCTGATCTGGTGTCCCTCCGCCCAGTGGCTGGTCAGGCCTGACCTGAGGCTCTGGAAACTCATTTCTTAAAGCCTCCTTATTTTAATATCTAAGAAAGATACCTGGGCCCTTGAGAAGTTAAGTGACTTCTTCAGAGCAGTTCAGTCAGTAGCAGTCAGGGCTAGAGTCCAAATCCAGTTCTTCTAGACTCCAAGAGAACATGGCATGACAGTGCACAGCGTGCGGCTCTGTACTCTGCCCTTCTTTGGCTTGGAAGGCTAAGCTGAAGAACAGATCCACACTTGTACTGATCGGGTCCCTATACTCACTGGAAGGTCCCTATACCAGTGGTCACCAAAGTGGGGTCCATGGCATCACCCAGAGCTATGTACATGTGATCAGGCAATCAGGAAGCAGCAAGACAAGTTCAGTTTCATCCTCTCTTGATGAGGGCCACCCTCCCCCCATCCCTTCACGCTCCATCCTTTCACCTCTGTCCCACTCACTGCTTTGCAGGTTGATCAGTCACTTGGTTATGAGCAGAAACTAACCTGAGCCTTCAGGGTCAGCTACCCAGGTACACTGGGAAAATCCTGCCCATCTTCCTCACTCCCCCAGATCCATGTTTGTTGTATCAGCTGAGATTCAGAAAGGGCAGTGACAGGTCAGTAAAAGTCATCTCCTTACTGCTGGTGACTTCTGGAGCGGGATGCACTGAGGACACTGGAGGGGCAGGCATGGACCTCCCCCCAAACTTGGAGCCTCTACCAAAGGCACCGCCATGTTTGGAGCCCCCAGGCTTTCCCTCAGCCCTCACCCGCAGATCTAATCAGATGCCAGATCCTGTCTCTTCTGCCTCCTCATCGCTTCCCTTGTCTCTACTCCTACGTTCTGCCTCCATTACCTCTTCTTGTTCTTGGTCAGTTGCTTTCAATTGTGTCCAACTCTTGGTGATGCCATTTGGTTTTCTTGGCAAAGATGCTAGAGTGGTTCACCATTTCCTTCTCCAGCTCATTTTACAGATGAGGAAACTGAGGCAGACAGGGTGAAGTGACTTATCCAGGGTCACACATCTAGGCAGTGCCTGAGGCTGGATTTGAACTCAGGAAGATGAGTCTTCCTGACTCCAAGCCCAACTGGCGCCCCCTCGCTGCCCTGCCTCTTCTGGGACTATTGCAATAGACTCCTAATCATTTCCTATGGTCAGACCTCTCCAGACTCAAGTTCATCCCAAGGTGATCTTCCTAAAGGCAGATCCGGCCATATCATCCTCCTGCTCATTAGACTTCAATGACTCCCTATTATCTCTGGAATGGAATATTGTTTCATTTTTATGCCAGCCTTTTAAATTTTCTCTTTTAAGCTGTATAGTTCACCTAGTTACAGCCATAGTAATAAGCCCGCATGATTTATAAATTGATAAATATATACATATATTCTTTTTTATATTTGTGTGTGTATACTAATCGGATCCTCCAAGTAGCTTTAAAGAAAGGAGAGAGATTTTTGATTCCCTGTTGAGTGCTTTTGCAAGCACTGACCTCGCCTACCTTGGGCCATTCAGCTCAGCTGGTTAGAGCAGGAAGGGTGGGTGTATCCTCATTGCATTGAAGCCAGTGTGTGCTCCCACTTAAAACATCCTGCCTTCCCTTAACAAAATCCATTTGTGGACTTTTTTCATGCTCCCTAATTCAAAACGCATTTTGGTTTTTATAAGCAAAAGTCTTTGTGAATAGTTGTGTGGAGAGGCTTCTGGAGCCACCATCTGACTGAGCTAGATTACCAATCTTTCCTCCACTCTACAATCAGTCGGATCCATCTCGTCGTCCTGCGTCCTTAGAACACTTTAAGTATTCCTCCCTCCAAAGCCAGCCTGTCATTCCTGCCTTCCTTCCTACCACAATAATTCCTAAAAGGAAATGACATTGTAGATTTCTACAACAGGATATAGTTCAATGCCTCCTTCTCCTCAAGGAAACCCTTTGAGACCAACTTTATCTTCAATGATTCATTGTGCCCTTAGATTGCCTAACATCAAAAAATTGTTAATTGTGAAATCTTGGTTATTGATGACAAGTGTGTATGCAGTAACATTTGCTGACTGTCTTGTGCTATCAGCTGCCTTGTGGACATTTTGTACTGGGTGTCCTATAGACAAATTATTGTGTGTTTTCCCCAAACCCTCCCTCTGAACTTCCTCATTCCTGCCCAGGGTACACTGTCCTCCCAGTCACCCACCTTCACAACCTGGCCTCTTCATTCACATCCACTTCATGTATCCAGCCTATTGTCAAGCCCTGACACAGCACCTGTTTCATACCCCCTTCTCTCCAATCAACCAGCCACCATCACAGTGCAGCCTTCATTTCCTTGCGTCTTGACTATTGCAATAGCCTTTTCATTGCTTTCACCACTACTGTAAGAGTCAGCTATAAGCCAGCCTCCACCCTGCTCCCAAAGGGACTTTCATAAAACAAAGATCTGATCAGGTCGCCCCACACTCTCAATCTGTAAATGCCCATAGCTCCCTATTAGCTCAGGATGCAATAGAAAGTCACCTGGCATTTAAAGGTATTCACAGCCTGGGCCCAGTTATAACAGACACTTGCTCCTCTTAGAACAGGACAGTCCATCTCCGAGCTGTGTCTTTTTCTTGACTGCCCCCATGCCTTCAGTGTTCTCCCTCCTTACCTCAAGGTCTTCTTTCCTCTCTCTTTCTTCAAGTTTCAGGTCAAATCTCACCTTCTGGGGGAGGCCTATCCAGGTCCCCTTACCTGTTAGTGCCCTCCCTCCACATTACCTTCCATCAGCTCTCTGTCTTTTGTATTTATATTTACATCTCCCCAGATCAGATTGTGAACTCTCTGAGGACAGGAACTTTTGGTCATGCCTTTCTATCATCAGCACTTAGCAGAGTGCCTTGTGCATAGGAAGTGTTAAAGAAAGTTTTTCTAATTGATTGGGATCAATTGGCAAACCAGTTTACTCAAATTATCCTCTTTGAGATTTGCCATAGCCCTTTGAAATAAAAAATGTGTGCCTCAGTTTCCTTATCTGCAAAATGAATAACTCATCCGGGATCATGCAGCAAATCCATTTCAGAGAGTGGCTTGGAATGCAGTCTTCCAAACTTTATTAAAGATTTTTTTGTTTCATGGTCCCCTTGGGCAGTCAGTCTGGGCATCCTATGGATCCCCTTCTCAGAACCATGCATTTAAAGGCACAAAATAAAACCAATGATATTGAATTATAGTTACAAAATATTAAAAAAATAGAATCAAAACAAATTCATAGACCCCAGGTTAAGCTATTCCATTCTAAATCCTGTGGACTAGCTATCAGACTATGTAACTGTACAAATCCCATTTGTAAATTTTGCAGACTGATGTTTGTAAAGCGTCCCCTTTATATGCCTCATACAACAAATCTGTGAGATGGGTAGACTATTATTTTCCATGTATATTTTATAGATAAAGGGACTGAATCTCAGGTTATGTGTATTCCCTACCATGTTAGAAGGCAAGTAGTTTCTTGAGAGCAGGGATAGGTTCATTTGCTTTTTCTTTCCTCAGGGTGTTGCAGGTGATTAAAACATAAAATGGAATGGAATCTCATGGGGAGGAATTGGGTCCTGCCTCATTTGAACTTTTCAAAGACAAGTTGGATGGCTGCTTGTAATGGGGATTTTTGATAAGTCAGTTTAGAGTAGATGATCTCTGGGATTCTGAGGAGCATAGGGAGAATATTATTGACCCCATTTTCATAGGATCATAGATCAAGAGCTCGAGACCTTTAAGTCTGTCTAGCCCAACAGCTGAGACTCAGAGAAGTTCAATTAATTGTCCAAGGTTACACAGGGAGGACTTTATCTCTACCCAGATTTGTGATTAATAGTTGAATAAAAGACACATGTGGTTTCCTGCACCAAAGATGCAAAATGAGAATGCTGCTAGTCAGCACCAGTGCATCCTGGGACAGAAGATATCTCATTTATGAAAGAGATGCAGTCCCCTAAAAGTTGCCTGTCAAAGCCAACCCTGATTAATCATAGCGGCATTCATGGATCACTGTAAGATGGGCAAAGCCCTGTAGATACATAGTCTCACTTTATCCTTGCAACAACTCTGAAAGGCAAGTGCTATTTTCATGCCCATTTTGTAAACTGAGAGAGAGTTCATGTTACTTATCCAGGGTAGAGCTTCTAAGTAAGTGTTTGAGGAAGGATTCGAATTCATACCTTCCTCTTTTCAAGT
>NW_027185852.1:20204108-20275828 GCF_028583685.1 Petaurus breviceps papuanus | reverse complement strand
GCTTTGTATCACCAGTGCCCAGCTCAATGCTTCTTGAAGTGAATTGAATTGGATGTGGGTCCTTTAGAACTGAACCAAACAGAAGACAGTCGCTTTAGAAGTCCCTTTCCTTCTCTTGCTTCTCCCACCTACCATTTTTTCTGCCCTGGAGAGCTCTAGAGGAGGAGAAGGGATGCAATTTCATTCTCAAACTTTAGATAAAGTTCTGAATTCTTTCAGAAACAAGTTCTTCATTGACAGCTTTCACTCCTGACATTTCAGTTACATGCCACTATGTAATCTGGTAATGAGAGAAGTGTGCAAATTCAGTGTACCTTATTGTACTAGACTGATCTTAAGATTATCTAGGAATATCCTACTATTTTTTACAAAGAAATTCTCAGATTATGGTTTATTAATTATATTTATTTAATTCCCAAACTCCCAAAGTTTTGTTTTACAAATAAATTCTCAAATTTGTATTCATTAATTTATCACGTTTATTAAGGAATGATCAAATTCCCAGTTTTATTTTACAAATGAAGAAATTCCCAAAGATTTTTGTGTATCAATTTATCATATTTATTAATTCAAAAATTCTCAAAGTTTTATGCTTTATAAATAAATTCCCCCAAAAGGAAAGGACTCATTCAAGGTCATATAACTATCTAATGGCAGAACCAGGATTTGAATCCAAATCTTCTGACTCTTACCCCAATGTTCTTTCTATTGTGCCAAGCTGAAAAAAAAACAAGGATTTTAACTAATGTTCCATTTTCTAGTCCCCTTGATGCTGACATGAATCTTTACATAAGACACATATAATTCTTTTCTAAGCTATAGAAGTTCAATAATTGATCCTCCATAGCCTACTCTCATATCTCTTTTTGGTATGAAGGGAAACATGGGTCCCCAAAAACAGTCCAGGAGAAGCTTACCCTATAGAATTAACAATGCACGGTGTCCTCCATCTAAGAACCAACCTAGCTAATTATAGGTAGATTCCTAATAAGCAAGTTTAGCCAAAAAGCAATGACTTCTTTGGCCAAGGTGACCCACAAAAGAGTTAAGGTGGGAGGGCAGTAGGGAAGTGGTAGGAAAGATGGCAGGGAGGATAAAAATTATAGTACTAAAACCGCTCACGTGGTTTAATTTAAACTTTGGTATTCTCAAATGGGAGCTCTTTCTTTAATGGCCAGTGAGTTGGTAAGCTGTTGGAGAAACTGAAATAGATTAGTAGTGATCTCAGTGTGAATGAAACCAATTCAGCCCTTTTCCCAGGCTCATCTCCAAACTGAACCTACCTCGTCGTTCTTCATAAGTACATTTACCATTTCAGTCTCTACAGCAATACTGATTAATATCTTCTTGATTATTTTCTCATTTATGCTTGTTGTAAATAGTGCAAGGTAAGATGATCAAGGTTGGTTTGGGAGCCACACACTAAGAATTTGGGGCCAAACTTAAGAATAGATAAGCAAGGTCTCCTCTGAGAGCTGGCAGTCTGATATGCAATACCCTGGGATCAATGGATGGTAGGACTGGAAGGACCTCAGAGACAATCTAATAAAACCCTTTTACTTCACAGATGAGGAAACTGAGGCCGAGAAAGGTGAAGTAGTTTTCCCAAAGTTAGACAAGTAGTAAGTATCAAGAGTGGGATTTGCATTATTTCATAGTCTGGCATACATAGTTATGAAGAAGGAAGAAGAGGTGGGGAAAGATACATGGGAAACTATGATTCATAATTAAGAAATGAAAGAGGCCAAAGGCTGCAGACTTCTCAGAAACCTCACCCCCCGTGTATCACGAAGTCTTCCTTCAAGAAGAACACGGGAATGATGGGAATATACTGGGTACAACAAGCCACATACTACAGATACCACCATGCACACACACATACTCACACACAAAGGGAATAAGCATTTATTCCTATCTAATGGCAGAACCAGGATTTGAATCCAAATCTTCTGACTCTTACCCCAATGTTCTTTCTATTGTGCCAAGCTGAAAAAAAACAAGGATTTTAACTAATGTTCCATTTTCTAGTCCCCTTGACGCTGACATGAATCTTTACATAAGACACATATAATTCTTTTCTAAGCTATAGAAGTTCAATAATTAATCCTCCATAGCCTACTCTCATATCTCTTTTTGGTATGAAGGGAAACATGGGTCCCCAAAAACAGTCCAGGAGAAGCTTACCCTATAGAATTAACAATGCACAGTGTCCTCCATCTAAGAACCAACCTAGCTAATTATAGGTAGATTCCTATAAGTACCTATATATCAGTCACTATGCTAATAACTATACAAATATTACCTTATTGGATCTTTACATTTAAAAATATATTGATACCTTTTGTTTTCATATCACAACTTTCCATTGCATTCCTCCCCTTCTTATCTCCTCCCAGAAAACCATTCCTTAAAATAAAAAAAAGGGAAATCCCAGTCAGACATACATTAGCAATAGCTACCCTGTATATAATGCTTCAAAGCACTTTACAAATGTTATTTCAACTTATCATCACAACAACCCTGTGCAGTAGATGCATTTTTTCCTATTTTACAGTTGTGGAAACTGAGGTTCACAGAAGTTAAGTGACCTGGCCAGGGTCACACAGCTGGTGAGTTTCTGAAGTCAGATTTAAAATTCTTGTCATCTTGACCTCAGACTTAGTGCTTTATCCACTAAACCAGTAACTTCCAGTGGAAGGGAAGATGTGTATTTATTAAGTTCCTACTAGGTAACAAGTACTGTCCTATGTAATTAACAAATATGATGTCATCTGATTGAGGAGAAAGCATAATGATGAAAAGACAATGCATGCAATTGTAGGAGTATCAGCCTGAGCTATTTAGACAAACTAGTGACCTTTGGAAAAGGGGAATGACTATACGCAATAGCATTGCTTTATATTAGTTAAGTTTCTCTAAGAAATGGTGGGTATAAGGAGTTGAAATCACTTCAGCAAATCCTTGATTACTTCTCAAGAGACATAACAGACAGGATTAATTATTGCATTGAATGTAGGCTCATTTGTAAAATATAGAGGAAGGAGGTGACTGAAGATTCTATTGAGTTGAAGAACAGTGAAAGAAAATGCAGAAGGAAACCCAGCCTTAGAGAGTGTGGCATGAAATGAAACTCAGTCCAATCATCTCAAGACCAGCTGAAGAATAAATTCCAAAGAGGGCAAAGAATCAGACCCAAATGTGGCATGCTATGGTTAATTGATTGGTTCTGAGACTAGATCACTATAGAAATAAATTACTTCTTCCCATCTGGTGGAATATATGAAGAAGTGGGAAAGACAAGAGATTGGGCAGATGTTGATTTGAGAATGGTGGAACTGTGGTGCCTAATGGCGATGGAATATTACCAGACTGTAATAAATGATGACCATGATGAAAGGAAAGAATGGGAAGGCAAATATTCTAATGCTTATGGACAACTAAAAAAATTCTATAAATATTAACAAAAACCAAATGCTGATTAAATGATGCCCAAACTTGTCTCCTAAAAAGTGGGAAGACAATCCATCTCTTCCAACTTCTTTGAAGAAGTGGGGAACTGTGGATATAGGATATTACATACAGCATCAGAGTTTTTGACATTAGCTCTGATCCTAGGCAAGCCCATCAATCTCCATCTGTTTCAATTTCCCCATCTGTAAAATGTAAAAAACACTTACCTCCCAGAGTTGTTGTGAGGAGATACTGAAATAATATTTGTAAAGCGCTGTTGCAAACCTTAAAGCATTATATGCATGATAGCTACTGCCACTATGTTTTTTTCTTGAGCTTTTTCTTTTTCTTTTTATTCTTCTAAGAGATGGCTTTCTGGGAGGAGATGAGAGGGTGAGGGATGCCACGGAGATGTTGATGATATAAAAACAAAAGACATCAACACATTTTTTAATGGGCAGAGGTAGGATGACCTCAAGTCAGTGACATAGACGGGACTGGCGTTCAAGTACAGGTTGGATTTGGATGGTTCTCGGGTGCCATTTAATCAATCAGAACTTTATTAAGTTCCCACTATGTGCCAAGCGCTGTGCCAGGTACAAGAGCTACAATGACAAGACCAAAACCATCCTTTACCTAAATAGCCCTGCCTGAGCATCCTGGGGTGATTCATCATGCCTACAGGTGCATCAACACAAGGGAGAGCCATAGAGATCGGACTTGTGTTGTCATTGGCAAAGGGACACTTTGCGGAGGAAACTCCCTCTGCCAGTGTAGGACAGTGCTTTCTCTGTAATCCATAGTCTGAGAGTAGCCTTTAGTACTTGGGAGGTGAAATTATGTGCCCCAGGTCACAAAGCCTGTGCATGTCAGCAGAGAGGCTTGAGACTGGACCTTCAGGGCTATCTCCGTCCCTGTTGTGCCACACAACTCCTTGTATGCGCTAGATACCTCCATATAAATGCAAGTTAAACTAGGGGGGATGTGGCGCCCTGACAGTGAGAGAATTAGGACAGGCATCTTGAAGTTCTAAAATTCTGTTTCTGCAGCTAACATTTTAAGCCAATGATTCATCATGGCCTCGACATGATCATAGCTTAACCATTGCTCAGTCCAAAGAGCTCTAGCCATGGCAGGTGGCATCTACCAGAGTACAAGCGTGATGTGAATATGTGTGTAGTGGAAATACTAGATTATATTCAAGCTCCAACCTGCAAGGCTTCTACCTTCTACCTGCCTCTGCAGTCTTTGTGACTTATCACTCAGGGCTTGACTGACACCGCCTCCCTCAGCCTTCTCTCCACGCACACAAAGTGCATGGTTAGACTGAGACTTCAGTTTGGATCTCCAAGCCCTGTGGACCTCTTTAGTTTTGTATTTCTTTCCTGAGTTTAGGTGACCAAGTAGGACTATATGTGATGTTCTGTTTCCCCCACTTTCCTGACTCCTTTTGTGTGTTGTCTCTTTTCCATTAGATTGTAAGCTCCTTGAAAGCAGGGACTCATATTTTTACTAATTGTGTCCCCACCCCTTAGCACAATGTCTGGCATCTGCTTAATAAATGTTAATTGGGTTGGCTTCTAGTTGTTTTACTTGTAAAGTGATGGGGTTGAACTGGATCACCTTTAATATCGCTAACAACTCTCCCGTAATTCTCTACCTGTTGATCATTCAAGGACACTGTGAGTCCTTCATTGAATTCCCTGTTTGAGGACAACTCCATCTAGGCATGCACAGGGCACTGGGTCCTCCAGTCTTGTGCCCATTGAATTAAAGCTCACAGGTGCTCCCAAACTAGAAAGCTGGCCCAGGCTGGGGAGCCTCCATTACAAAGACAGCTGCAGAGCATTGAATTCTGTGGCCATACCAGACTGCAGAGGGAGGCAGTAGGTGGAAGAGGGAGTAGAGGAAAAATCAGGATCTGCATAGATGGAGAGAAGATCCCCTGCCATCAGGACTGGTGAATCACAGAATCTCAGAGCAGGGAGGAACCTCGGCTGCCTTCTAGTTTAATCCATACCCGAATCATAACTCCCTCCTCTACACTGTTAGGGAGTGGTAATCCAACCTTCACTTTCCCCACTGAGGGGAATTCCACCCATTGTTTTTCTTTTTGCTTTTTGGAGGGGCAATTGGAGTTAAGTGACTTACTCAAGGTCATACGGTTAGTTTTTGTGTGTGTGTGTGTGTGTGTTAAGTGTCTGAGGCTGGATTTGAACTTAGGTCCT
Source organism: Petaurus breviceps papuanus (assembly GCF_028583685.1). Lineage (NCBI taxonomy): Eukaryota > Metazoa > Chordata > Mammalia > Diprotodontia > Petauridae > Petaurus > Petaurus breviceps. The sequence goes on along the minus strand of NW_027185852.1, from coordinate 20,270,150 downwards.
CCTGACTCCAGGGCTGGTGCTCTATTCACTGCCACCTAGATGCCTCGAGTTCCACCCATTGTTTTCTGACACTTTGGAATAGATCTAATGATTACAAAGGTTTTGTTTGTTTTCAGGATGTAGCAATAAGATTGCTGTCGATCTTAGAAGTCTGAGGTGCTCAGTCTCTCTCTCCCTGCTAAGGTGCCCCTCTCAGCCCTAGATCTAAGCAAAAAGATTCAGTTCTGAGAGAGCCTGGTCTCTAGAGAGGAGTCAGATTATATTTTTTTCACATTCTTGACCCATCCTGGGGGAATTGTCTGGGTTTGGCTCATGCTAAGGGTCTCCCCAAAATGGATAGTAGAAAGGCACTCACTGTACACTATCAGTCAGGTATAGGACAGGTATTTCTTTCTTCCACACACAAATACTCAAAACAAATAAGAACTTTGTAGAAGAGCACATTGGCAGAGATAACGTGTGCAGCAACAATAACTTATAACCACTGGTCTATTTTCATGGGAGGTTGATATTTATAACCTCAAATACAAGACATTTTGTGGAACTGCTGAGTCAGCATTTCACCTTCACCTCAATTCTGAACTGCTCAACTAAATCCTTCCAGGTCTGCATCTTCTGGAAAAATCAGGAGCTGAGCTGATTCTCCATCTTCTCCAAGGAATATTAGAGTAGCTGCTGGGAGATCTTTCCAAAATGTAGCCAGGAGTGACTGAGGACCCCCAAACTCCCAACCTCTCAAACCTATGAGGTGGGCTTCCAGGCTAGCAAGGGAAGGAAAAGGGACTAAGCATTTATTAAACACCTGCTGTATGCTAGGCACATGCTAAATGCTTTACAAAGATTATCTCATTTGGTCTTCACAACAACCCTGGAAAGTAAGTGCTATTATGAGTCCATTTTGCTGTGGGAAACCTCCCTCCCAATACTGCTACTTGGTCACCTCTACTCAGAAAAGAAATGCAAAACTGAAGAGGCCAATAGGGCTTGGAGATCCAAACTGAAGGCGGCTCAGTCTAGCCATGTACTTTGTGTGTGTGTGGAGGGGTGCTACCAAAGCTGACTTTTCCTATCTAGAGGGCTGCTTGTTAAATTTTAAGTCTGAGTACTTATACTTCCAAATTTATCAAATGCTACAAATCAGGTTTGATTTATTATTTTGTTGATTGTCTAGAGTTAAGAAAGTGATAGAGAAAATATCAATAAGGCAGATTAAACTTAAAAGTGTGTCTTGTGTACATTTTTCCCCCTGTGGAGTCAGTTGTTAAACATTTCCCAGCATGTCCCTGGCTTTAGCTATCATGCATTCACAGCTGCTGTGCTGCTGATGTGGGGAACCCCTCCCCCACCCCTTCAGGGAGAAATTCAGAGAGTTCTGAAAAGTTTAGCAGACAGGAAGTGAAAGAAAGCCGGCTTGTTGAGTCATTCCTGTCTAGGTTCAACGAGTGGGCTGTTTCTCCTGGTTTAGTGGTAAATCCTTTCTGATGAAATTTGGATTCAGCCTCAGCCTTGATGGGGTGCAGAAGCAAGGGACTCACCAAAGCTTGTTCTGTCTTTCCAAAATGACAATCTTATCAGAGCTGAACCACTCACTTGCCCAGAAGTGGCAAAAACAAGGCTGAGAACACCATGGTTTGTGCTTGAGAGAGCCTGCTGGCCACCCTCCATTACAATGACATCCAACCGAAACTTGTCTTGGTCCTTGTTGGCCTATATGTTCATTCCATGAGAGGCAAGACAACATTGTGGACAGCTGGCCTTAACACCAAATAACCCTGGGGTCCAGTTCTGCCTTTGACACATACTGGCTGGGGGGCCCAGTGATCGCTAGCAGAGATGTGCCCAAGCTGTGGACCCCAAACAAATTAAAATATAATGGAGAAATATTTAGCAAAATAAATAAAAATATAATACCACATTGATAATATTAATTTATGGTTTTCGAAGGCAATATTGGGTCTTCAGAGAGCCCTCTCTATTTTACTCTAAGCAACTCTCTAAGATTCTGAGTTGCAAATCAGGTACTAATTTCCTTGGGTAAACTGATGAAATTACAGATTCAGCCTCTGCTGAAAAGCTTATTCCATACCCCTCCCCCATACATATTCTTTTCCATGATTTCATCTGGCCTTGATCCCTAAAGAATGGTTTAAGGAACTCACCTCGTCTTCAATCGAAAAGGAATCTCCTTCCATTCCATCTCCACATTCCTCAAGTGTTTCCTGATAACTCTCCCCATTTTTCTTTCCCCATCCAAAGACCCTTCAAACAGTAGAGAGCCATGGGAAACAGTACTTTCCCCATTCAATTGGTTTACAACTTATTATTTCCTATTTCTCAGTCACTCTTCTAGAACTGGAGGCACAGAGAAGAAAATAAAACAGCTCCTGCCTTCAAGTAACATATTCTAATAGAGACTAATACACAGTCAATTGATCTATCAATAAACATTTTTTCAGCACCTACTATATACCTGCCAGTGTGCTCAGTGCTGGGAATAAATAAATGAGGCAAAAGATAGCTCCTTTCTTCAAGGGGATTACAATCTAATGGAGTAAATAAAGGGTGAATATAAAGGAAATAATACAAACAAAAATCCTCCCAAACTAGCTTACATTTAGTGCCTGGAAGGGCACTAGCAGTTAGGGAGAATCAGGAAAGACTTTGGGTAGAAGACAGCATTGATGGTCATTGCCAAACTAGCAAATAGCACATAGTAGGCCCCTAATAAGCACTCACTGATTGGTTGGTGCTAACGCTGCTGAGCTTTGTAACCATCAAGGCTGATGGAAATCCACTTGCATAAACATCATGTACTAATCTTTTCAGGTAGGTGAGTATAAGCATTAAAGGCATGGAGGGACGCTTGGATTCCAGCAACAAGGAGGTCATAGTCACTTTGCACTCTGCCTGGAGACCTGAGTTCAATTCCAGGTGCCACAGTTTAAGAAGGAAAGTGAGAGACCAGCTGGGGAGGGTCCAGAGAAAGGCAAACAGGCCAGTTAAAAGCTTTAAGAGCATTCCACAATATATCTGGTTGAAAGAACTAGGCAAGTTGAGCCTGGAAAAGAAAAGCCTGTCACCGGATTGATTTTTTTTTTTCAGTTCTTTTGAAGGGATGTCATAGCAAAGAGAGACTAGACTTTCTGCAGGCCCTTTTAAGGCCCAAGGAGAAGCAATGGTGGGAAGTTGCATATTTAGACTTCATGTGATAAGAAACTTTCTGATCATGGGAATTGTCCAAACATGAAATGGGTTACTTTAGAAGAATTGTGTGACCCCCTCATCAGAAGCCTTCAAAGAAATGCTAGGTGGCCACTTAACAGGTATGGGGTAGAATTCTACCTGGGGTGAGGGCTTTGGTTTGGACGAGACGGTCACAGAGATCCCTAAAACGCTAAAATTCCCTGGTTATCAGCGTGTTGCGTATAAGGAAACTGAGGCTCAGAGGGAATAGTAACACATCATGGTCCGCAAAGCACTCAATGTAGCTGTCAAAACATTCATTTTTTGCACTTCTCTGTAGTTTGGCTGAAGCTGCAAAGATTTCTGGTAGATGCGGCGTTGCTGCCTGAATTACTGCGGGGGCAGATTTTGCTGTGTCGAGGCACCTGCTCAACCCATCCCAACCATGTCCAGTTAACATGTGACTCGTTCCATGGGTCTATTTCTTCAGATAACAGAAGTTCTCTTCCTCACTCGGGAAAGACTCTAATACCCATGAGCATGTCTGCGTTCTGTCTTTCCCTACTTCTGCAAGAATGAAGAATGAATGCCACGAGCCAAGAGGAAAACACAGTGGACTGAATCAATTCTTTGACATTCCTTATCTCACTGGAGTCCCATAACAACCTTGTGAGGTGAGTGCTTGGATTATACCCATTTTACAGGTGAGCTCCTCCTCAAGGGTCACACAGCATGTAAATATCTACTTTCAGGGACAGGATTCATACCCAGGTTTTCCTGACCCCAAATCCACTATTTTATCTACTATTAATGCGATCCGGGGGAATTGATGAATTTGGGCTTAAAACTGAGACCCTGTGAATCCCAAGCCAGTGTTCTTTCCACCATGTCTTATCTTGACATCAGTTTTTCAGGATTTCAACCCATAATCCTATTTGCCCACATCCAAATGCTCTCTAGAACACAATGCTAAGCCTGAAGAGTAAGAGGGACACTATTGGGACCGCAAGAGCTATCACGTCACCCTGTCACAAACACCACGCACACATGTTAATCCTTATTAGGATTCTGTCCTTTGGAAATAAAATTTTATGTTAAGGAAGAGTTGATAAGGGTAATGAACTTGATCACATGATTTACAAAACCACTGCCAATTACAAGCACTAAGTTAAAACAAGGGCAGGAGTTATTCGAGGGAAACATATTGTTTTATAAAAATACGAGAGTCTTGACCTCAGTAGGACTGAACAATCAAGACTGTCCCCAGAGTGTCTGAAGCATTTTCTCCTGGATGCCTGGGCCCACTCTGTGAAGTAGGAGACTCATCCTGGGGCAGGCCTTTTCTCCTTCCTGCTACTCAGAATCCTCCTAGTATTTGGGGCCACCTTTCCTCCAGATCCAATGGACACATCCAATGTGCATTTGTCCCCCCACAACACTGCCACTACTGCTTGCCCTGGTACAAAATTTCCTAGCTATGGCTCTTGCTGGGTTTTCCATCTTTTTTGCTTTCCAATACCCTTCAGCACACATTTATTAATCATCTACACACAAGACTTTCCCCTAAGATCTTTCAGGCTCTAACGGGGCATGGAAAGAAGCGACTATGAATTCTTAGAGCAAAGCCAGGGCCTTTTCCATTATGCCACATTGACTTTCATGAAATGGATGAGACTTGGTTCTTCTGGAGAGAAGCTCAAGCTGGGGCCAGCCCTTCTGGCTAGCATTGCAGGGAAGCTGGACTTGGGCCTTCCTCTCCTTACACTCTCCCCTGAGCTTCCTGAAGCCCGACACCCCTGCCTCCCCGTCCTAGCTTCACCCACCTAATTGTTTCTAATTTCCTGCCAGTAAATGGTACAAGGTAAGGAGCTGGTCCTCCACCTTCCCCATCCTTCGGCCTCCCCTCTCCCCACACAAACACCTTCTGCCTTTCAATCATTTGTCGGCACTAATGGCTTTTTCAGATGTTGGTGCTTGTGCTTTGGAGGTTACATGTGTTTTTAAAGTCTATAGGGGAAGGTCGGAAAGGCCACTCGTGCAGCTTCCCCAGGAAATATACTGAAAATAACCAGGTTTTCTCCAATAATAAAAGCAGGACCCCCAGTTCTGAAACCCTATGGTGCTGAATTGTAATTATCTACCATTCCTTGTCTTTTTCCTCTCCTCTTTTCCCTTAAGAAGCATTAAAGTTCCAAGTACCAGAAACTGTGGTAGTTATCTGCAGCCTCGAGGACACATGTAGCCCTCTAGGTCCTCAAGTATGACCCTTTCCAAATGGGTCACACTTGAGGACATAGAGGGCCATGTGTGTCCTCGAGGCCACATGTTCCCCACCCCTGTGAAATACAAAAGTGAAAAAAAAGGCTATGGCCTGCCCTCAAGGAGTTTGCATTCTACTGGGGGGGGGGAGGGCAGAGAAACAGCACATACAGAGACAGGTATATGCAGCATAAATACACAGAAATTAAAAATGAGAGGCAGCATGTAGGGGGGTATAATTGGCTTTAGATGCCAGAAAGCCTGGGTTCTAGACTTGCCTCGGACACATGCTAACTGGATGGGTAACCTGGAGGAAGACAGTTCATCTTTCAGGTGTGACCAGGTCACTCTGAGAGTCCACATTGTGAAGAAGTGACCAGTCTGCATTGGCAGAGGCATTGTCTTGTGGGGGCTCACCACAGCTTTGAAGTGATAAGAATATATCTGTATGTGCATTTTATCGCCATTCCACCAAACTTCTCTCTTCAAAGTCACTGATGGTCTCTTAGTTGTTTTTTCCATCCTTCTTGACCTCTCTGCAGCCTTGGACCCTGTCGCTCACACTCTCCCCCTTGATCCTTTCTTCTGTCTAGGTCAGCATGCCCCCTTTCCTGGTTCTCCTCCCTCTCTGACCACTCCTTCTTTGTCTCCTTTGTTGGATTTTTAACCAGGTCACATTCACGGTTAGATAAGTCTTGGGCTCTCTTCTCCGTCTACATTACTTCACTTGGTGATTTCATGGACTTAATGGCCATCTCTATGCTGCCAATCCTCAGATCTACCTCTTCTGCCCTAATTTCTCTGCTGACCTTCAGTCTTGCATCTCCACTGCCTTTCAGGTATCTCAGACTGGACGACCAGTAGACACCTTAAACTTACTATGTCCGAAAAGGAACTCATTAGCAATACTTCCCCCCACACCAGACTTCCCTATTGCATTGAGGGCAACACATCCTTCTAGTTCCCATGACTTGTAACCTAGGTGTCTTCCTGGATGTCTATCTCTCACCTCCCATCCCCCATTGCCAAGATCTGTCGATTTCTCCTTTGCAATAACTCTTAGATATGGCCCCTTTCTCCTCTGACACCACTGCACTTCTGGCGTAGACCCTCATCACCTCATGCCTAGATCATTGTAATAGCCTGCTGGTTGACCTGCCTTTCACAAGCATCTCACCACTCTAATGCACCTTCCATTTACCTGCCAAAGTGATTTTCCAAGGCAAAGGTCTGACTATGTCACCGCCTACTCAGTAATCCCCACTGGCTCCCTATTACTTCCAGGATCAAATCCAAAATCTTCTATTTGGCATTCAAGGTCCTTCAGAACCCATTGCGTCTCCTCCATCTTCCTAGTCTTCTCGATCCAATGATACTGGCCTCCATGGTCCTTGCACAAGGCATCCCATCTCTTGGCCCCAGGTATTTTCGGTTGTTCTCCATCCTTCTCTCTGCCTCCTGCCTCTCCTGGCTCAAATCCCATCTTTTGCAGGCAGCCTTCCCTGACGCTTCTTAATCTGAGTGCCTTCTCTTCATTCATTGTTTCTTATTTGCCCTGTATATGGCAAGTTTGCACAGATTGTTTGCATCTTCTCCCCCATTAGATCACGAGCTCCTTGAGCATAAGGACTGTCTGTTGCCTCTTTTTGCATCCCCAGTGTTTAGCACAGTGCCTGGTCCTTAGCAGGCATTTTATAAATACTTGCTGTGGGGATGGTGGCAGTGGGGTAATCTCTCACAAGTTGGAGAATCTGGAAAGAGCTCGTGTATGAGGTCACTCCTCAGCTGAACCTTACAAGAACTCAGGGCTTACAAGGTGGGAAGGGATGAGATGTATCCCAAACAAAGGAGAAAGCGAGCAAAGGCAGGTAAGAGGGGAACCAGAACGCTGTGTATAGAAATTTCAAGTTGGTCCGTTGGGCTGGAAAATGTAGTCCCTGAGGGGACATTGTACAGAGTAAAACCCTTCACAGTCTAGCTCTATTTTCTCTTTTCAGATATTAGCATCAAATAGATGGATTTGCATCCTATTCCAGAATCAATAAAGAGTCACCGAGGGTCTTTGAACAGCAAAGTGACATGGACGCCCCTGGCCATAGGGATCTCAGGTTGGCAACTGTGTGAGGAAGGATTAAGGAGGGAGAAACTAAGAATAGGGACCATGTAAGAGGTTGGTACTGTATCACAGGGGTCTGTGAAGACAATATCAGCCAGAGTGGCAGCTCTATGAGCAGGGATGAGAGAAGAGGAATGGACGAGAGTCGTTGTCAGATGGAATTCAGGAGACTCAGCAGCTGGCAGGAGTTGAGGGGAGGAGAGGGGAGAGATTCAGAGATAACTCTGAGGTTGAGTGACTGGAATGATGGTGGTGCCCCAACAGGGAAGCTAGAAAGATGGGCTGTTTACCTTGGAGAAAAGAGGACCTTGGGGGAGGGGGCTGATGGCTGTCTTCAAATATCAGAGGACTGTTATGGAGAAAGGCAGTTAAAACTCATCTGTGTAGCAATGGGTGAGGACTGCAAAGAGTCACATTCAGGCTGGATGCCCAGAAAACAAAAATCCCAAATAACTAGGGCTATCTCAAAGGGGAATGGGCTGCTCTGGGAGGTGGGGGTTGGCTCCCTCTCCTTTGGAAGTCTTCAGGAATGTTCCAGTAGGGCTCCTAGCATGCATTGGTTGGATTTGATGGTCACTGAAGGCCCTTCCAGTTCTCAAATTCCTTGATCTGGGGGGCTTCTGAGATGATGGGTAAATGGAAAGATAGTGATATCTTTGACAGAAGGGGAAGGGAGTAAACATTTAGGTATGTGCCAGGCCCTGTGTTAAGTAATAATAATAAAGTTATTACATTTATAATATTATAATTGTTATATAAATTATTATTATAAACATTTATATAACACTGCATGGCAGGAACTATGCTGAACATTTTTAAAAATAATAATCACTAACATTTATATTGCACCTTCTATGAGCTAAGCACCTTTACAAGTATTCTCACATTTTATTTTTACAACAACCCTGGGAAGTAGGGTCTATTATTCATCCCATTTTACAGTTGAGGAAACTAAGGTAAACAGAGGTTAAATGACTTGCCCAGGGTCACTGAACTATTAAGAGTCTGAGGTTGAATTTGAACTCAGATCTCTCAGATTCTAGGTCCAGTGCTACCAGGTGCCTGACAGAAATAGAGAAGTTACATCTTAACATCTTCAAAATAAAAGATGTCCTCTCAAGCTATCTCAGAGCAATAATGGGCACGCTACCCACTATGGGGTGGCATTAGGGTCTGTGACCTGCTAGAATTAATCATCTCCAGATTTTAGATTTTAGAACTGGGGAGGGCTCTGGTCTTGTAGGCAGGAAAAGCCAAGTTTTAATCTGTTCTCATTGGCTTGTCAGATGTGTGACCCTGACCAAAACACTTCACCTGTATCACCGCTGCTTTCCTAATCTGTAAAATGGGGCTAAAATATCACCTGACTCACAGGATTATTGTGAGGCTGGAATGCGATTTTATATATATATGGGTGTATGTGCAGATATAGAACATATGTTGTATAGATATATATCACTTTGCAAACCTTACCCTCTGTAAATGCTGGCTATATTATTATTCATTCCTGTGCCATTCAGTTTACTGTCCTTTGTGCATCTTTAGCCTTCAGGGATTCCATTCGATTCCATTCACCCAACTGAGGAACTCACTGGGGAGTGGGGCAGCTCCCAACCATCTCGCCAGCCTCCTGCTTTCTCCAAACTCTGGCCTTTTACAGAACTCCCATCACCCAAAGAGGCTGTACTTTCAGAGGGAACATCCAGACCTTTTAAGGCCTTTTCCATTCTTCTTTGGGCCTTCAGAGATTTCTCAGCAGGGGAGAAACTCACTTAATGACTCTTGTTATGATAACATTTAGGGAAAATATCAATGGTTTTATTCACTGCCTTTTAAGTCAATGTGAAGTCAGTAGAGAAGCTGGCCCTATTCATAGCCATCTCTTTCCGGGAAACTGAGTCACTGATAAGTAGTTACTTTATTAAGAAGAAATAGTGAGTCACCACCAAACACTAGGTCCTGCTTTGCACTGTCGGACTCTATTGTTTTTATTTCTGAATTGTCCCCCCTTTCCCTCCCTTTCCCTTTCATTCTTCCCGTCTCTCTCTCCCGTTTCCTCTCCCCCTCCTTCCTCTGTCTGTCTGTCCATCCCCACCCCCTTTCTCTTCCTCTCTCCCAACTCCAGTGATGGTTGAGAGCTGATGCAGGAGGAAGCAGAGGTTACAAAACCGACTTGTCCCTATTCATCTTGCCCTGAGAGTAATGGGTGTGGACCATCTACTAAGTCACACTTAGAGATTGTTTCCTTTGGATTGTGTGATCCAGAGGGGCTGCAGGGGAATCATTCCAATGATTGGCTGTGTAACTCTAGGTAATTTGGTTCTTCTCCTGAGCATTGCTCTACCTATCTGTAAAATGGGGATAAAATGGGGAAAATAACTACTCTATCTCCATTTTATAGATAGGCATGGCTCTCTCATGCCTCATGGTGGTGGGGTGATAGTCCCAGGCTCTTGGAAACTGCGAATTCTTAGAATGTGGGCCCAGGAATAGGTGGCCTGGTACTTAAACGAGCTGGGAAATAACCTCCCACAAAAATAGATCTTCTAGGGAATAAATTTTGAACTGTAATAGCTCATGTAGAGTGTTGCCGAAGGCAGAGAAAAATCTGTTGGCAACATCAGTGAATGGACCATCCATATAAGTGAAATAATTGATTTTGGAACAGTAAGAGTTCTAAAAGATGAAAGGGACCTTCCCATCCAGAGGCAGAAACTCAGGATCATAAGTGGAAAGTGAATGGCCCATGGTGACATAAATATTACATATCAGAGTCAAGATACTAACTCAAATCTCTTGATCTGACATTCAACACTAGGGGCAATTAGGGAGTGTGGTGGGTAAAGTGTTAAACTTGGAATAAGGAAGACCTGGGTCTGAATTATGCCTCACATAGTTACTCGATGTGAGACCCTGGTCAAGTCACTTAACCTCTGTCTGTTTCAGTTTCCCCAAATGTAAAATGGGGATGGTAGGGTTGTTATGAGGACCTGAATGAGGTAATATTTATAAAGTACTTTGCTTTGAGAGCAGTTAGCTTCTATTTTTTTTTTTACAGAGCTATATTAATAAGGAAGGTGGCAGTAAGGGTGAGGTATTGGATTGAGAATTGGACTCAAGGTCAAGAGGCACTGGGTTCAAGACCTGCTTGTGACATACATTTATGGTGTGACCCCAGGAAGTCATATAACCTTTTGGTGCCCTAGGCTAGTAATATCAGGCTCAAAAAGAAATAGGGAACTACTAAACTGTACATAAGAATTTCTGCGGGTCATATTTTGACTTAGAAAACTAGATATTAACATTATGTTCTATTTTATTCTCTTAAATATTTCCCAATTATACTTTAATCTGGTTCTGTCTGCCCTGGGTAGTATTGTCTGCTTGAATGTGGGTACTTGACACCTTTTCTCTAAGTGACTCTTAAGGCCATAACTGGTGAGGGGAGAAGGGTCTCATCCGAGGGCCTTTTCTATGCCAGAAATCAGAGGCCCTGTCCTTATTCCATATTAATCAGTGAGGCTTTTCTCCCTTGTTATAAGCTTTAAGTGTTTTCTCTTCTCTTAATATGAGTTACATTTCCCACATAGAATCTCAGAAAGAGAGAAAAAAGCCAACATAGGTACAATTGAAAAACCTTTGACTATTCACGTAAACAAAAAAATCCACAACTGAAGTTCCTTCCTCCTTAATTTGCCAAATAACTGGCCTTACCACAGGAGGTAATCATTGCTTGCTTTTTGCCTTTCCGCCTAAAGCCAGATGAGAAAGGCTCTTTCTAACAGCTCCAGAGTGATCCTGGGCCCAAATGACCCCATAGCACCTGTCATCCCAGAAAGGGCCCACCATGCCCGCTTGTTAACCAACCTTGAGAAAATCAGGAGCCCGTCCATTCCCACATTTTTATCCCCTCCAACCAATAACAGTGTTCAAAGGTCTCAAAGCATCGACCTGTGCTTCCAGCACAGGCAGCCCCCGACACCTTCCTCTGCCAATCACTGTCCTGGAACCCTGAAAGAGGGAGCACCCCAAGCACGTGACAAAAGGGGGCTTTTTCTATACAAACCGGGAAGGCTGAACTGGAAGGGTAATGCAGAGGCACAGGCCTGTGTCTTTCCTTTGGCTGATACTGTGGATCCTATGACACCAAATCTCATTTTGGGCGCCATTTTTTCTAGCATCTGGCTCACTAGGAGGCTGTTTGGTAGATGGGAGGACACTGCTGTCTGGGCACCAAGCCTACCTCTGTGACTGTGGACCAGTCACTTAACCTGAGGGCCTCAGTCTCCTTATAGTTAAAATGGGGTTGGCCAGATGGGAATTGGCTGAGATGGCCAGCTAGCTGCAGATGTGTGATCTTGAGAGGTAACCATTCCTTTAAAAAAATCATCAGTGTTTATTTTGTTTTGTTTGTTTTTTTCAGAAGCCCTGTCAGCTGCACAGGGAAGATGCTGTGTGGTCTCAGAGAGATCGTCTGGCTCACATGGGCTGGTCCCACTCCCACCTCCAGGTCACAGACCTGGTTCTCCTTTCGTTGCACATTCTTCTTTCTCCGCACGTCTCTCTGACTCAGCCTTTCAGCACCAGAGGTAGCTTTTGGTCAAGTTTCAGCATCTTGTCGCTTTCCACTCATCTGTGCAGCTTCAAGCCATTTTCAGGGAGCCTGTTTCCAAAAGGAACTTTCTGTCCCTCCCTCTTACCTGTTTTTCTTTTTTCATGTGCCTGGGAAATTGGGGAAGGTGAGAATGTCACCTCGTTTTGCCTGTCTACAGTGTAATACATAGGCCAGAACACAGGAGGGTTAGAAGCCAAGATGTTTTCCTTCTGTGCCAAAGGGACCATAAAAACCCTTCCATGGTGGGATGCTGGTCAGGCCTCAGAGGGAGCCCCAGTGGGTCACAGATCTGCCCATCCTTGGTCTACACACCAGGAAGACTGTCTCCCCAAGGCAAGTCCTCCAACCAAGCTGTAAGAGGAAGACATCCCCAGGCCTTTCTTTTCTGGTGGCCCGGGGGCTGTGGCATGGGAAGGTGTTGCTGGTATCTTCATTCTCATTGAGATGACTGAGATGGGAACAAATTCTGAAGAAAACACAATTCCCACAATTACCAAGAAAAGGGTTAAGGCTACAACATGCAGCTTCTGGGGAGATGGCCTGGTCTATCTCTGGAAAAACACCTTCAAATCTAAAAGACAGAGCTGGGCCTCATTTGGCTCCTGCAGAAGGAGTGGCCCTGTAGACACTGCCCAGTGCAGCCACTGGCTGCCTGGGTCACAGGCGCCCTCCCCTTTCAGGGCCTCCCCTGCATCCCTTTGGAAGGGAGTTCAGAGCCGAACTTTTCTGCCCTAGTTTCCCTCCTCAGCCCTTCCTCCTTCCTTTCTTTCCCATCATCTTTTTTTCTCTTGCTTTCTTTCTCTCCCTTCATTTTCTCTTTCCTTCCTTCCTTCCTTCCTTCCTTCCTTCCTTCCTTCCTTCCTTCCTTCCTTCCTTCCTTCCTTCCTTCCGTCCTTCCTTCTTCCTTTTCTCTCTCTTCCTGTCTCTTTGTTCCTCTCTTTCTTTCTCTATTTCACTCTCTCTTCCTCTCCTTTCTCTCTACCACCTTCTTTTCTTCTTTTTCTCCCTGTCTCTTATTCTGTCATTTGTCAGTTTCTTTCTCTCCTTTCCTTTTTCTTCCCCCCTTCCCATCTCCACTTCTTCTTCCTCTCAAGTGATCTTTCCTCTTTTTTCCTTCTTTCCCCTACTCTCTCCCCATATCTCTCGTTTTCTCTCCTTTCTCCTTTTTTCCCTGTTCTTCTTCTCCATATCTCTCTTCTCTCACTTATTCTGTCTCCCTTTCTATCTCTCCCCGATGATCTGACATCGCCTTTAGGAGAGGAAAAAGGAACACAACACAAATGGTGAGTTGTGATGTGTTGGCATTACTGATTGGAATCACAATTCCCTGCTCTGGAAGGAAGTTTTATCAGCTCAAAGCAGAGTTGGGTGTTTCCTTGGGGTCCAACCAAACAAGTTCCCTGTGCATGGGTGAAGAGCAGATGGGAAAGGTGCTGGGGTAACTTGTCCTTCTTGGGGTTATGGTATGAAGGGGGTCCAGCTTTTCCTAAGGGGATCACTCCCCAGAGCTCAGTTCCCCAGGAAGGTCAGTTTGTGGGAGGTCGTGAGATGTCCTCCTACCAATGGCAGAATACAGGCCTTAGTCCTTCACTAGTAACTTTGGGGAGGTTCCTTTCCCGATCTGGGCCTCAGCCTTCTTATCTATAAAAAGAAAGGATGAACCAGATGTTCTCCTAGCTGTTTATCCTCATAACAACCCTGAGAGGTAGGCACTATTGTTACCCCTTTTTATAAATGAGGAAATTGAGGCAGAGAAGTTATTAATTAATAGCACATTAGAGTTTTCAAATCTTTTTATAAATATGAACTTATTGTTTCCTTAAAACAAAACAGAGTCTATTATTATCCCCATTTTATGGATGAGGAAACTGAGGCCAACAGAAGATAAGCGATTGGCTTAAGGTCACAAAGCTGGGAAGATTCTGAGGCAGGACTTGAACTCAAGTCTTCCTAAGGTCAGGTCCAGAGCTCTCCCCCCTTAGCCACTTTCCTGCATAATTGCCCATCCTGGCTTTGATGCTTCCTATCTATGCGACTTTAAACAAGTCACTTTCCCTCTCTAATTCTCCATTTCTTTATCTGTAAAAGATGGTTGATAAAGTAGGAATAGCTCTGAATTCAGAACCTAGCTTACCTTCTCTCCCTGTGTGGCTTTGAGTAAATCACTTTGCCTCTCTGGATCCCTGATTAAGGAACAAAGAAGTGTGGTCTGTCTGTTCTCTGCCCTCCTCAGACAACACATGAGGGACTCTTCATTTCTGGAGCCGTGCTTTGAGAAAGACCTTGAAGGAATGCGACCAGTACAGTTTAATAAAGGGCTCTGAGGTAATACCATGTAAGGATCAGTGGAAGGAACTATGGATTCTTAACTTAGAGAAGAAAAGGCTTGGGGAGAATATGGTAGCTGTCTTCAAGTATCTGAAAGGGTGTGGTGTGGAAGAAGGAATAGATTTGGGCTTCTTGGCCTCGTGGAGCAGAACCAGGAGTAATGGGTAAGAGTTTAATTCTAGAAGGCATCGGTTCTGCTTCACTGAAAGATTTCACAAGGATACTGAATGACCATTTGTTGGGCATGTTAAAGTGCGGATTCTGTTTTCAGGTATGGATTGAACTAGATGGTCTGAGTTTTCTGAAATTCTGTGGGAGGTGGGGTGGGAGTGGGGGAGAAATGGGTCCATGTCCACATTCTCCTCCCCACAAGAACCTTTAATGGCTATCTTGGGGCAAAAAGCACATGATAATTACAGACGATCAGCCACAGCTTTCTTGCCCTCACAGCCCAAAAAGAGAATTCCTGACAGTGAATTTTCCCAGCCCAAGAGATGGCAGCAGCTCGGGGCAGCATTGGAATATTATGAGTTCTTGCAGAAGCACATGGCAGAAGCAAACATGTGTTTGCCCACATGGTCTGAGGGGGGATTTCATGGACAGTGTCCCGGAAACCCAATTTCCTGTGTAGAGGAATGAGGATCTGAATTTCCTTGGCAGAAAAAGGATATCTTGGGCAGTGACAGTCTTTGGGGACTGCTGGAGAAATAGCAGTGCCAAATTCAAGATTTTGGGGATCTGGCCTTCTAGAGGAGGCGTTCTTAATCTTTATATTGTGTTTGCCATGGACCCCTTTGGCAGTCTGATGAAGCCTAGGGACCCCTTCTCTGAATAACACTTTTTAAATTCATAAAATAACACCCACACATAAAATGTAAAAAATTACAAAGGAAACAAATTAATTAAAATGTAGTTGTCAAACTATTTATAAAAAAAAAACAAACAAGTTCTTAGGGCCCAGGTTAGAAAGCCCTGCTCTCGTTAGCCAATGCTACCTTTAAAATGTGGACAGATAATTCCAAATGAGATCTGGTTAATGCAAAATGAAGAGACAGGATCATAAGAGCATAAATTTGGGGCTAAACGTGACGTTTGAGGCCGAGGCCAAACCTCTCATTTGACAGAGCAATGAATTGTAGATCTAATCTACCACTAGAAGGGACTTCAGAGACCATTTAATCCATCCTGGTCATTTTACAAAGGAGGAAACTAAGGTCCATAGAGATGCAAT
Organism: Petaurus breviceps papuanus; assembly: GCF_028583685.1. Taxonomy (NCBI): domain Eukaryota; kingdom Metazoa; phylum Chordata; class Mammalia; order Diprotodontia; family Petauridae; genus Petaurus; species Petaurus breviceps. Next base: position 20,254,418 of record NW_027185852.1, on the reverse strand, counting down.
GATTTTGTCATTCTGTCCTAGCCCCAGAGCTGGAAGGGGCCTCAGAAGCTAATTATTAATGCCCTCATTTAACAGATGAGGAAACAGAGATCAGATAAGTAAAAGTTACCTGTCCCAGGTCATGCAGGTAGAAAGTGGCAGGGCTGGGATTTGAACCCAGCGTATTATTCTTGGGGTATTTTATAAATCTACCAAACAATTACTCAGTGCCTGCTATTGAGCAGGATGGTTGTAAAGCATTTCGCACAACTTTTGGCACACAGTGAGTGTTTCACAAATGTTTGTCCCCTCCCTTGGGCCCTAGATTAGGAGTGGCACAAATAGAGTGTAGACGCGCACCCAGCCTGGGACTTCACAGTTTGGCTTTTGGGTGATCAGCCAATCACCCAGCATTTCTTCAGTGTTCACTCTGCACAAGAAAGGAAATACGGCCCCAGAGATAGGGAGCCGGCCTTGGTATCAGAAACACCTGGGTTCAAGTCCTGCTTATGAGTGACAGCCGTTAACTCGGGCAAGTCCTTTAACTTCTTGGTGGCCAGGCCCTGCCTCGGACTCTCCATTGGTAGAGGACATTTCCTCAGGTCTGGTCATTAGCCCCGTCACTGCAATGAGTCAGGCCCCATGGCAGAGCCATAGATATGAGGAAAAATGAAAGCACAGATTTGCTCTCAAGTAGCTTACAGTCTAATGGAGGAAACATGTCAGGTATGAACAGAGTGGTGTTCAGTCATTTCAGTTGTGTGACCCCATTTGGGGTTTTCTTGGCAATAACACTGGGACAGTTTGTCATTTCTTTCTCCAGCTCATTTTTCAGATGAGGAAACTGAGGCAGACAGGATGAAGTGACTTGCCCATGGTCACACAGTTAGTAAGTGTCCGAGGCCAGATTTGAGCACAGGTCTTCCTGACTCCAGGCCTGATGCTCTATCCATCTAGATAAATACACATATGCTAACATTAGAGGGAAAGGCACAGACCCATAGAGACAATATCCGTATTTCAAACTTGTTATTTTACCTGTATCCTGTTTAGCCACCCACATCACAGCCCCTCCCGTGACTGTTACAGGGCTGGAGAACCTATGGTCTCAAGGTCACATGTGGCCTTCTAGGTCCTTGGGTGCAGCCTTTTGACTCAGTCCAAGTTTTATAGAACCAATCCTTTTATCAAGGGGGTTTGTGCTGTGATGTTTGGATTCAGTCAAAGGCATTGACTGAATTGGGAACCAAGAGGGCCACATGAGGCCTTGAAACAGCAGGTTCCCCACCTCTGGTCAATAGACCATCTTCAGAAATTGTTATGGCTGAAAAATCCCTCCCCCTTTGACCAATCTGGCGTTCCACTTCTCAGTCCTGGCCAGGCTGATTCGTGGTCAGCAGACACACCACTAACAGCACTCAGAATCTCCCTAGCTTGCCAGGCCTGGCCCTTTCTTTCTCAATCTATCTCCATGCAGAATATTTCATGATATAACAGACATAACTCAGAATAATTATGTTCTGTATAATACAATACAGAATGATTCATAGTCCGCTGCACAGGAAAGTGTCAGCCAACAGCTGAGGGCCTTGAATGCCCACTCTCATGTTGCCAGGAGGAGGCTAACCAGACATTCGGAGGGCCCTGGACTGAAGAGTTGGCCAATGCCCCTCCCCCTGCTTTTCCCAGGCTTGTGCAGAGTGGGAAATGGTGGCGATCAGGAATCCCACCCCCAGTAGCTGTCAGAAGAGCATTTGACTGGAAGCTAATGCTACCTAATGAGCATTCGGTGCCATAGATCATGTCAGCCAGCATTCTCATTAATTTCCTGCTCCAGCCCTGGACACAGAGGTCTGATTCATCCACGAGTGATTCCACGCTCAGGTTCTAAATCATTGTCAGCCCAGGAATGCGGGCGATGAAGACAGAGATGTGCAGCTGTGGTAGGGACAGACGTCCGTAGACTGGTGCCCGCTTCCCTGGGCATCGGGGGCCTGGGAGGCTGGCGATCGTCCCTGATTCTCTCTGTGGGAAACGCAGGTCCTATCTGCATCCCCTGGCTTGGGGTCTATCAGGCAGGAAAGCAGCAGCTGCCCACAAGCTATCAAGCAGGGGAAAGACTCAGCCAAGGGGCCATGAGATCAGAGTTGGCAGCTAGTAGGGAATGGGAGGGGGGAGTTTACATTAGCTTCAGGCCCATCAGCCACACAGGCCAAATTGATTTGACGCTGTTGCTGCATAACCCATAGTAGCCTGTTATTAAGCTAATAGATAATTTCCTTCTTTGTAGTAGGAGTTAGTGGCTGAGAATGGGCACCCTCCAACGCAGGCATTTGAACATGGAATACCAGTCTGCTTTCTGGAGAATTCAGTTCCCAAAGTGCTTATCAACCACCAACTGTGTCTGGCACAAGGTCAGTGGAGATCCATCTGACCAGGACGTTTGGCCTCCATAGGGCGGGAAGTTGGAAAGGCCTTTACGGCCCAATGATAGAAAGAACAGGGAGTGTGGAGCGTTGGGGCTAGAAGAGGCCTTCAGAAAGGTAGGGAGTGGGAAAGGGAATGTGAGAGGAGAACAAGGGACAAGAGATCCCTCCACGTCCTCTCCTCCCACTGTCTGCTAGACCTTTTCCATCTGGCATCAGGCAAACTGCTCTCTTCAAATAAAAACGAAATATTCATCATCAAACAAACGAACAAAAAAAACCCAACTCAACAAAGAACTTTGAATAAATCACTTCACAGCGCTTTATTAATCCGGTAACACATTTTTGTTAAGTCCCTGCCAGGTGCCTTGGCTTGACTAGGGATGACCAGGTAAATAAATGCCTCCTTTCCCCCCCGAACTAATCCCTTCCCTCTAGGACCTTCCATTCCACTGATGCCCTGTGAGTTAGGATTCAGTAACAGCAGCAGAATCAGACCTAGAGCCCAGGTCTTAGGACTCTGCCTCAGTGATTTCTACCCACCACATGCTAGAGGCTTTTCAGGTGTGCTTTCCATCTCCAGCTAGGCCCCAGGTGTGCTCTCCATCCCCCCCACCCCATCTCCCGGAAAATGAAACAGATGCATTGAACAGGAAAGACACCAAAGGGCCTACACGGAGAAGGAGAGAACTGCTCTCTTCTTCCTCCTCTGCTACTAGAAAGAAAAACTGAAGCAATATAAACACAAAGCTATCTTAGCAAAGATCTCTTCAGCATTGCACAGATTGGGTTTTGGTTTACAATGATAGACCACGGGACACAGACACAAGACGCTCTTGTTAGAGGGGGGGAGCACAAGGGCTAAGGAGGGTCGTGAACTCAGCAGAAGGCCTGGCCTGGCCATGTGGGCTCAAGGCCATGGGGTACGGGTGGGCCAGGACTCTAAGCTCCCTCAGTCTCCCCCCTCACCAACCTGCCCATAAGTCCCTCCCTGAGCAGGCCCTGGGATTCTCAGTCAATGGCTCCAGCCTGGGTGGTCAAACCAACTATTTCCCCTGCTGGCAAAGGAGAGGGCTCCCTTCCAGTGTGTGGGCCCTGCCCAGGCTGAACCAGCTCCCTGCAGAGCAGGAGAACTGCTCCGTGGGAAAGGGCCCACTCTGGCTCAAGAAGTAAGATTCACAGCATCCTAGATTTAGCACCAGACGAGACCTCCGCCCTGTTCAGTCCAACATCCTTATTTTACACCTGAGGAAACTGAGGCCCACAATGGGCTAATTGTCTGAGGCAAGGTCTGAGCCCAGGCCTGCCTGAGTCCAGGCTCCACAGTGCCTGCCACTCCCTGAGAGAGTGGGCATGGTGGGGGCTCAGCCCCATGCTAGCTATCACAAAGGGAGATACAAAGGAGTTCATGGCATCATTGGGGGGCCAATGGCATGGCCTATGCTGGAAATGCCTCTGTCATGCCTGGTGTTATCATGTATGTGTCTGCTATGCAGACAGAGCATTGGGCAGGAAAACCTGGGTTTGGAGTCTGCCTCAGACCCTTCCTAGCTCTGGGACCCTCAGGACGGGGTTTATGTGCCTCTGTTTCCTCATCTTTAAAATGGGATCAGTAACAACGTCTACCTCGGAGGGTCTTTGTGAGAATCAAGCGAGACATGAAGCTGTTTGTGAACCTTACGGGACCATGTACGTGCTGGTTTATTGTTATTCTATATCTACCCGTAGTAATTCCATTACGTTTCAGTCTGTGAACGTCTATCACTTCCCTGCCTTGTATCCCTAATCCTAAGTGTAGCATGAAGGCAAAAATTAACAAGAACAAAAGAAAAAGAAGCTTAAAGAAACTTAAAATCATTAATAATCTCTCCTCTTCTCACTGAATGATAAAAATAAAAAATAACAAAAATACTCTTATATAACCGATAGGCAGAGTCCAACAGAGTCCCACGCTGGCCGTGAAAGCGCTCAGAGCAAGCACCCTCTGCCTTTCTACTCGAGTAATTACACCGTATTCTTGAGGATGGAAATGAGCCTGTCGTCTCATCCCGGGCATCCCTCCAAGCAATGGGGAACTTCATCTGCTCGTTTGCACTGCCCTCTAAGCCTTTCAAATGTTTTATGCACATTGATTCCTTTTATCTTTATCTGTAAGATCAGTACCAATAATATTCCCATTTTACAGATGAAAACACTGAAGCGGGTTAAGAGCCACAGAGCTAGTCAGTGAGATGCCATCGTACAGGTCCAACATGCAGTCCAGCATGTTTCTCATATCATAACAAATATGTTAATATTTAGTAATTATCATATTAACCAAAATATTAACATTAATGTATTTATTAATATATTGACTATAGGTTATTACTATATTAATAAATAGTAAATAATAAGGAGAATACTCATTTATTTGAGAGTAACAGTTTCAAAAATCATGGAGAACAGTCTGTATTTGACCCAGAATTCTCAATGTTCCTCATCTGATTCTCACTAGAAGACTTAGCATCAGGGAAAGAAAACTCCCTGAGGAAAGTCCATTCCTCTTTGGAGAAGGTTTTGTTGTAGGGAAGCTCTGGGCAGCATGTTAAAGCTTACAAAGCTTGTACCACGGGTTAGAGCAAAGGTTGGGTTTGGATTCAGCCTAAGGGCCGCTCTTGAGGACCTAGAGGGCCGCATATGGCTTCGAGGTTGCAGGCTCCCCAGCCCTGGTTTAGAGGAATGAGCACTGGATTCAGAGTCAGAAAACCTGGGTTCAAATCCCATCTTTGTCACTTGCTGCTTGTGTCACTGTGGGCAAGTGATTTCTGCTCTCTTGGCCTTGGGTCCTGACATAAAATCAAGGTGTCAGACTCAGTATCTTAGACACCTTTCAGCCCCAAAATCTATGAGCCTGTAAGTTACATAGTGCAAGTCTCAGGATGAGCTGCCTATGGACCAGCAAAGGATCAAGGAGAATCTGGGGCTTGCCCGGTGGCCAGAGACGTGGGGCTAGTGAGCATCTGGGCCGAGATCTGCCCACCTTCCAAGCCTACCTACCACCATCACTGGCTGTTCTCCCAGCCCGTGTCTACTAAGACTTTTCCCTCTGCTGCACTTCCATGCTCCCTTATGGCCTGATCACATTCTGCCCTGCACTTTTGCTACCTAGTTAAGCATCCCTCCTTCCTGGCTAGACTAGAAGTTCCATGAGGGCAGGAAGCACATCTGCTGCTTCTCTGTACCCCAGATTCTGACACAGGAACGAAAATCAGAGGTTCCTGCAAATGCAGCGACAAAGGAATATAATTTTCCATCAAAATGTTCCATGTTCTAAGTTCCCTTAAAACCCTTAGTATTCATTGTTCTCAGATTCCTCCCTGATCTAAAATCCTGTTATATACCAGCTCTGACATCCCCTGTTCTAAGGCCCCTCCCAGCCCTGACATCCCTTGTTCTAAGGCCCCTACCAGTTCTGATGTTCCCTGTTCTCAGGCCTCTCCCAGCTCTGACATTCCCTTTTCTAAGCCCCCTCCTAGCCCTGACATCTCCTGCTCTAAGGCCCCTCCCAGCTCTGACATTCAGTATTCCATTTCCCAGGGCAGCTTGGTGGCACCACAGTGGGCAGAGTGCTGGGCCTGGAGTCAGGAAGATCTGAGTTCAAATTCTGCCTCAAATCTTTACAAGCTGAGTGACCCTGGGCAAGTCACTTAACCTTTTTGCTTCAGTTTCCTGAACTATAAAATGGGAATAAATGGAAATAAACTAAAAAATGGGAGTGTTGTGAGGATCAAGTGAGATAAGAGTTGTAAGCATTGAACACAGCATCTGGCACATAGTAGGTGGTCTGTAAATGCTCATTCCCTTCCCGGAGGCCCTTCCCAGGGCTCACACTCTTGACTCTCCATTCTGAAGCCAGAGCACAGAGAGTGTGAGGACAGCCATTCCTCCCACGTCTCTCCGTTCTGCCCCAAGGAGGACCAGCCTTTGTTGTAAGCACTCGGTTCCACTAAGCTTTGCTGGTACCCACATGCAGCCAATTTATCCCATGAATCCCCAGGGACTAACCCTCTGCCACGTGGAGGCTTCCTTCAGAGCCAAGTAATGAGTTGGGGTCCACGTCATGGTCCTTATACTGAAGGGAGCTGCAGTGGGAGACGGCAGCAGTCAGTCTGAAAGCATCAATTAAGCACCTACTATGATATCACAAGCACTGAGCTAAATGGAGGGGGGTACAAAGAAAGACAAAATGCCCTTCTCTGAAGGAGCTCTCTCCGTTATGGGGGAGATGCCGTGAGAAAACTACACAGGAACAAGTTAGAAAGAGGATACGCCGGAGATGGCGGAAGGATGAAGAGGCCGGCATTGAGGGGGAGTGGAGAAGGCTTACTGTAGAAGGAGGCTAAGATCTAGAGGAATCCAGGGGCCCGAGGGGAGCAGCAGCAGCAGCCCCAGCATTGGGCACAGCCAGTGCAAAGTCTCAGAGTCCGCAGATGGGGCTCTCTGTGTGCAGAGCAGCCAAAGGCCAGGGCAGCAAGATTGCAAAGGGGGCGATGAAGGAAGAGTGGGTAGGGAGCCAGGTTGTGAAAGAATGTGTATCAAGCAGAGGATTTGGGGGTAAATAGAGGAAGTCTTGGAGGTGTTTCTCTAGAGTGTATGTGTGTTGGAGAGAGGGGGCCTTGTGCTTTAGTAAGATCCTTAGGGGCTGAGGGCAAAGGGGACATGTGAGATGCAAGGAGACCGACCAGCAACATCTTAGCTAGGAAGGATGGGAGTCTGACCTAAGACAGTCACAGAGGAGAAAAGGGCATGGTGGGAAAGAGGCTGTGAAGGTAGAAACAGCAAGATTGGACAAGGGCTTAGACTCAAGGGAAGAGCTAGGGTGATGCTGCCTCCCTGAGCCTGGGCGACGGGGGAAGGCATTTTTCTTGAAAGTAATAATAGTGAGAAGAGGGGAAAGTCTGGGGGAAGATGCAGTTAGACCCTCAGCTTGCTGTATAGCTGAAGTCAAGCCCCTTAGAGTTTCCTCCTTGTGCAGATAAGAAACTGAGGCCAAGGACGGGAAGGAGCTTCAGAGATTGCCGAGCACAGACGTAGAAGCTCGGGGTCATTGACTCCCTCCCACACTCTGTATAATCACGTGTTAAGGTCACAAAGCACTCCACATGCTTTAGCCGACTTCATTCTCACAGCCACCCAGTGAGGCAGGCACTGTTATTATTATCCTCATTTACAGATGAGGACACTGAGGCACAGAGTGATAGGTGGTTTGCCTAAGGTCAAACAGCTGAAGAGTGCCTGAGGTAGAATTTGAACTCAGATCCTCTGAGATCTAAATTCTGGAACTCTATTCTCTGGAATATTTAGCTGACTAATTTTATATTATGAGGAAAATGTAAGTGGTTTACTTACCAGAGCCAGGTCTTCTGATTTTAATTGTAGCCCCCTTTGTTCTGTGCAATGCTGTCCTCAGCTAGACCATCCAACCCAAGAGCCAGAACTGAGCATGTGTGGGTCTTAGGCCAAGTGTTAAAATTATGCCCCCCCCCAAACTTCAATTTCCTTATGTGGAAATTGAGGGGCTCTGGTTAGGTGGCCTCTGAGGTCCCTTCCAGACTTAGATCCATAAGCCTTTGAGTTGCCTTGGGCCACTGGGAATCCAAGGGACTTGACCAGGGTCATCCCATCAAGAAGTACCAGAGACAGGATTTGAACTCATAACCTCCTGCCTCTGAGGCTGGCTCTCTATCTGCCCTCACATGCATATACATGCAAAGAATGTGTACTTATAAAGTCTGGGGTTTCTGTCTCAGAAACATTCTGGTGCTACACAGTTCCCGTATAATCAAACAGTTTATTTGTTGACTCAAAAACTAAACAAAAACATTTACATTTGACATCACTAACGTTACCAAACTGGTTTGCTTGTGTAGCGATGAGTCATGTCTAGCAATGGCCCTTGCTGGAAACCTAAACACACTCGTGCTTTTAACCCGGAGGCAGGCTGAGAAAATAGAGAGTTGAGGGCTCTCTGATGTTTACGCTGAAGCTTTTGTTGAAATTTGGGCCTTTTTGTTTGTTGATGTGTGGAGAGGTTAAAAGGGTGTTTGGCCTTAGAGGACTCTTACCAGAAGATACACAGATGTGCCATGCCAGCCAGCGGGCATCCTCTCCTCCCTCCTGGATGGGTAGACTTGCCGAGGCCCACTCATGGGATCAAGCAAGGTTCAAATGCAAAACTGCCTGTCTCCCAGGTCCCCAGACCTGAGTGTCGTAAGGTCCCTGGCATGGCCTCAGATTTTTCCTTAATTCCTCTGGTTGCTTTGACAACTGTGGCGCCAACACAAGGGAAACCATGAATTGTGGGAATAAACACGTTGATGGTGTGTATGTATCTTGGAGCGGCATTCACAGCCTGTGTAAGTTTGGAAGAATTTTGGTAGAGTGACATCACTGGTTCTTGGCAACGTCTGATGTGAAAATCAATGGTTAAGACAGCATCTTCTCAAGAATTAAGGAAGCAAAACAAGGGGAAGCAGACAATGTCTTCCTCAAGGCCTTTTCTGCTTAGCCGACTGTAGTCTACCTTAACTGTGGTCTACCTCATGGCCTACTTCCTTCATGAATCATTGTCCAACTTCTTTATCTGTTAAATACTCTTTTATCCTGTCACTCCCCTGCTCAAGAACTTTTGAGGGCTCCCTATTTCCTTAAGTATAAAATCCAAGTCCCACAGTGTGGCATTCAAGGTCTGCCAATTCTTCCTCCAACCTACCCATACTTCCATATTTCACAAGGCTCCCCTTTGTATACTCTGCATTCTTCCAAACAGGCTTGCTTTCCTAGCTTCTAATGTTCTACCTCCTACGTCTGTTAATTTGCATTGACACCTTGATTCCTGGAGGAGGTGGCCTTTGAGCTGGATCTTAGAGGACTGGGACACAGGAGAGGAGAGTACGGATGAGAAGGAGGAGACCAGAAGCTGGGCTGCCCAATAATAATAATGGGCTTTCCACTAGGGTATTCTAGGAATCCAAGGGATGCCATGGAATCCTGGGGAAGTGCTGAGAGGCCAGAAGGATAGAGAAAGAACACTAAAGGACAAGCTTTCCCCCTTAGCATTGCTTCCAGGAGAGACATTTCCCATTTTGCTTTATAGCAAGTTATTCACCTCTTCATGGAATCGGAGTCCTGGGATCGAGTTCAATCCTCTCATTCTACAGATGAGTAGACTGAGGCACCCAGAAGTTAAAAGAATCATCCAGAATGTCTGAGGAGGAATCTGGAGTGAGGTCTTCCAGCAGCTTCAACATTCAACACAGGATGATATCCCACTGCCATCCTAGCTTTGACTGTGTGTTTCCTCCCCTACAAGAAAAGCTTTGGAGTCAGAAATTCAATATTTGGCTTTCTTTATACAAGAAGTGCCACAGGAAGGAGAATGTGAGCTCTCTGAGGGCAGTGTCTCCATCCATCTTTGTGTCCCCAGTTCCTAGCACAGTGCTCAGCACATAGTAGGGGCTTAGTCACCACTCGCTGAATGGGATTGAGCCAAACTGAAGTGGAAATGCAACCTGATGTAAAGAACTCAAGATTGATTTCCTGGTGATTGTCATTCGTGACTCACAGAAAGTAAAAATCCCAGAATTTCCCAAGAGAAATGCTACCTCCTGAGGGAACAAAATAGCCTGAGAATGCCTAGATGCATCTAGTTTTCTGGTAGGAAGCATGTCCTTTCTCACACAGCTTAGCTTTTTATTTTTCAAGGGTCAGTTTGGGAACAGGGAGGGCATCAAATGTGAGTTCTCCAGACAAGATGAATCAGGAAGGCCTGAGTTCAAATCATGGCTCAGACATTTCCCGGCTGCGTGATCCTGGGCAAGTCATTTAACTACTGTCCCTCTGGGTCAGTTTCCTTAGCTGTCAATTGGGGATGATAACAGCACCTACTTCACAAAGTTGTTGCGAGAATCAAATGAGATACAAATTTGTAAAGTGCTACATAAGTTCTAGGTATTTTTATTGTTAGCTGTTGATACTCTAAATGAGAGAGCTTGGTTCCTGTGATGAATGAATGGGAATTTTGCTGGAAAAAAATGAATCCTATCAAGAGTGACTTTTTCTCTATGAGAGAATAGAGAAGAAAGGAGTCACAAATAAATGGGGAAAGACTTGCTGGACCTCCTGAAGGGGCAAATAAAGGTGTCAGCAGAGTTGTTTCTATCTTGAGATGCAATTATTTCCATGATGGTCTTTTTGCAAATAATTACTCTGGAAGTGTGAAATGAGGCGAGCAAATGCCCTCACAAAGTGATGGCTTTATCATGCATCCAAAGCGTCTACATCTGCTGCAAGGGATGAAGGGACAAGGAAATTCCATGAAGAATGCAGTAAGACCTTCCAAATGAAATCCATATGCACTGGGATATTCATTGACTTCGAAGCAAAGGTAGGTATGGGTGAGGACAGTGAAAAATACGTTAGAAAATATTGTTCAGCAGCATGGAATGAGTGTGGTCAAGGACTCACAGATTACACAGGAGCTTTCTGTCTGTACAGCAGGAAAACTTTCCTCAGGAAGAGTTCTCCAAAGCAACGCAGTTAGAATTTATAACACTTCAGAGTTTGCAGAGTGTTTTACAAAGATGATCTCATTTTACCCTCACAACAACCCAGGGAGGTAGGTCCTACTGTCTCCATTTTACAGGCAGAGGTTAAATGACTTGCTTAAGGTCACACAGCTGCAAAGGGCTGAGGTCAAATTTGAATTCAGAATCTGGTGCCCTCAGGTTCATCATTGGAGTCATTGTGCCACTATAAATGGTAAAGGAGAAAAATTAGGAGAAAGAGAAGGAAGAAGAAGAAGAGAAAGAGAAGGAGGAAGAAAAAGAAGAAATCAAGTATATTTTAACATTTGGAAAATGACTCATTTTCTACAGCTGGGTAGCTCAGTGGATGGACTGTCAGGCACAGCATCAGGAAGACTTATCTTCCTGACTTCCAATCTGGACTCAAACACTCAGCTGTGTGACCCTGGGCAAGTCACTTAACCCTGTTTGCCTCAGTTTCCTCATCTGTAAAATGAGCTGAAGAAGGAAATGGCAAATCCCTTCAGTATCTCTGTCAAGAAAGCCCCAAACTGGGTCACAGAGTCAAACATGACTGGAAAAACTAAATACCAATAACAACAACAAAATAATTCATTACTGATGAGGGAATGATTCTTATATCCCTCCATATAATTAGACTGCTGACTTCTCAGGGGAAAAAAAGAGCAAAATGAATTCAAAGTTAGAAAAATAATTCTTTAAAAAACAGAAATAAAAGATCTAGGGAATAATTAAAATAATCTCAACCTAGCCTATTTGCAAAAAGAAGTTGTTGAACAATAATGGGAAATGAATGGAGGAAAGGAAGTCAGTTCCATACAAATATTTAACAAATGTAAATGAATTGCCATAAGGAGACAAAAAGAGCTTAAAACCACTTTAGTCAGGAAATGTTTGCCTTACTTTGTCAAGTAGAGAGAAACAGGCACACAGGTAACACCTGTTTGGAATTTAATTTCATTTGTAAGATCTGACAGACAGCCATGGTGGCAGATATGAGCAGTATTGCTTCATTAACAGAGAAAAGCAGTGAAGGAAGCAATGAGTTTGGTGAGAGGCCTAAGCAAAACCATGCTGAGAATGTCTGAGGATGAAGAAGAAGGGAGGAGACCAAAGAATTGCAAGATGTAAATGCTTTTCAGCGATTTTTATGACACATTCTTTTCACCATTAAGGAGAGTGGGGACGCTCCATTGGAAATCTGACATCACAATGCTGGTTATTCATAGGGACAGAGGACACAAATGGGAAAACAATCCAGTAGAAATAATCCAAATATATCCTGAAGAGATCTGCTGCTGAAAGGTGGCCCAACCTTAAAGGCATTGAGGAACTGCTTCTCAAAGTATTGGAAGAAAAGAAAGATTTTAAAGATACGGGAAAAAAAAACCCATCTTGGACCTTATTAATTCCCCAAAATGACCTCTAAGAGGACATCAATGACAGATGACCCATATGCTTATTTTCTCATCTGTAGGGATAGACCCCATTTTAACATCACCAAAATGAAAGATGCAGGGAATACAAGATCCCACTTTGATTTACTTGGTACAGGGTAAGAAAACTCCTTTTTTCTTTCCCAAAGCAGTTAGAAACTTCTTCACAATGTATAGTCTTGGAGAGTTGCCTATAGTAATAAGAAGTCAAGTGACTGATCCAGGGTCGTACCACCAGGATATGTCAGAGGCAGGACCTGATTTGTCTTCCTGGCTCCAAGACTGTTTTTTTCTCCTCTTCTTCATGCTTCTTCTCTTTCTATGGCTAGAGTGATGTGCACAGGCATGGAAGACAACATTGATGATTGTATTAAAAGGGAACAGGAAAGCTTTTGTGACTCATATTCCTCCATAGGCCCCACATCTTTACAATCACACAATTGACTGGAAGACATAGAGAATACAAGATTCCACTTGTGTTTGCTGCTGACTAAGAAACTTGGTCGAGCAAAAAAAAAAAGGCTCTCTTTCAACAAGTCATTTCTAATGCATTTGTGAAAATTCTACAAGATAATTTGAAAGATATTCTAGTGGAGAGAAGCTGGGTGGGTGATCATTAATGTCACTCACTGGAATGAACCAGGGAGCTGACTGCTCACCAAAAGTCATGGAGGAGCCCGCATGTAGAATGGAGGCTAAAGATGGGTTGTGCCGAGGATCTCCAGCTGCTCCATTTGTGGATGACATACCCGCATTGATGAGATCACCAATCCATTTGAGTGCTTGAGTCCCGAGAGTTGAATTGAGGACAGAGAGGGTGCTCAGTTTGGTCAATAAACACATTGTCTTCATATTTCTCAGTTACTGAAACACTTAGTTCTCCATATTCTTTTAATCTCTTTGACAGCTGCAAGGGGAGCACCCTGCATCTACAGTCAACAGCTTCACTGCGTGGTGAAAGTTTGCAGAGAACGGGGGCCGAAGCCTTACGTTGAGAGCTCCACGTCCATGGTGACCACATATCAAGAGAGAAGACACTTTAATCTGCTATTCGGCGGAGGGAGAAGGAAGGGTGACTTCCTCCCAGAGGATTGTGTCTGGGTTCCATTGCCACCTTCCACTGCAGTATTTTTGCTTAGATCAAGGTTTTTTAGTGTTCTGGACCCCTCTGGCAATCTGGTAAAGCCCATGGACCTCTTCTCAGAGCAATGTTTTTAAATGAATAAAATAAAAACACAGAATTATAAAGTAAGCCAATTATAGCAAAATGTAGTGATCAAGCCATAAAAAAAGAAATTCATGAACCCAAATTCAGCAGTCTTTGCTCTAGGCGGGCCCCTGTATCTGGAGAGCAGGAGGCCTTCCTTTCTTAGAGTCTTTGGGAGCCTCCAAAGCACAGCTCAGGTACGATCTTTTCCATGACGCCTTTCTTCATCTTCATTCTTTTAGGGCGTTCTCCTTCTTAAAAATGACTTTTGTAACTTCTAGTACTGAAAATTATGTTTTGTACTGATTTACCTGCATATATGTTGTATCCTTCCTGTCAGAATATAAACCCCTTGAGGGTAGGGATGTTTTTGGCTTTGTATCTATCCCCAGTGCCTAACACAGTCCCTGCCAAGTAGCAAGGAAATTGCTGCTTTTCGTCCTTCCTTCTTGAAGAGGATCATGATTTCAGGGAGATCATGCCACAACATGCAGTGAATTGGACTTAAGTGAGGAAGGGCTGTGCAAAGTCACCAGCCTCACTTCTCTCCTCCAGAGTTGTCTGATCCAGTGACCAGATATAGATCAGGATGACTGGAGATGGCCCAGGATGCACTGGGGAACTTTGACCCTTTCAAGTGATTAAAACTTAACAAGAAATGAGGAAGAGGATGACCTCTTTATCTTTTCCTCCCAAATAAATAAATTAATTAATTTAAAAAATTGATGTGGGAGGGAAAGATTGTCAGGGTTTCTGACCAAAACAGAAACGATTACTATTTGCATTTTTCCTTTTTTTTTTGGAGGAGGGAAGGCAGGGCAATTGTGGTTAAATGACTTGCCCAAGGTCACACAGCTAGTAAGTATTAAGTGTCTGGGGCCGGATTTGAACTCAGGTCCTCCTGACTCCAGAGCCAGTGCTGATTCACTGTGCCACCTAACCACCCCAGTATGCATCCATTCTGAGTCAATCAGGGCCCAAACAATGACCAAGTAGGACTTGGCCTATTATTGGCCAATCAATGGGAGTGGGCGGGCGGGGTGTTTAAGTGACAGGCACTTTTTACAAATATTAGCTCATTTGATGGCAGGCATTTAATAAATGCTCCTTGAATGAAAATGAATCAAATTATAGTGAGGACATAGGACATGCTCAATTCGATTCATAAGCACATTGCCTTTGTTTTTTCCAGTTGCTGAAATGCTTAGTTCCCAAGCTAATTGGGTCTATTTGAACATGCCACATCCATTTGGTCATAGCAGTTTTTCCAAGGGGCATGAAATTCTGCAGGAAGGGCAGGACAGAAAGCTTGCATTTTGGTGATACCGTGTCCATGGCAACCAGCCCATCAGGACCAGTGACAGCAATCATGGAGGAGGTGAGGTATGTGAAGAAGGAGCCCTGGAAGGTCAGGGCTTTCTATGAGTTTGCCTTCCAAAAAGGCTGTCCAAGGGTCCGTCTCCCTTTATACCAGGATACCAGTCCCTGGCTTGGGGGAAGAAAGTGATTAGCTAAGCTTCAGGTCATGGCTGGTTGCCTAGGAAAATGGCATTATCCCACCGACCCAGCTATGGGGGCTGTGCTATTCAGGGCATACAATCCTTTCTTGTCAACATAATGACAAAGTTGGATTCTGATGTGTGTGTGTGTGTGAGAGAGGGGGGGGGAATCAGAGCATCTGTAGAGGAATTTGAACCATGTGATACAGAGGAAATACCCATGATCCGTAAATTAGAAATGTGGGATTAAATCCAACTTCTGACACATACTCCCTGTGTGACCTTGGACAAGTCACTTGGTCTGTTCCCCTTTTATAACACAGGGTTGGGTCAGATGGTGAATATGGTCCTTTCCCGTTCTATCTCAATGATCCTTTGATACATTTGGTCACATCCTGCTGTTTTTACAAATGAATCAACCCAGGCCCAGAAGGGGAAAGTAAACCAGTATGCTCATCCAGTCAGAAGGTTTGATGACCAGAAGGCACTCTGAAGGTAATTTAATTCTTCCAATCCTTTCATTTCTATAGATCAAGCAAGCATTCATTAAGCACCTACTGTGTACCAGGCACTGGGCTAAGTGCTGGGAATTCAATGGAAAGGAAAAAGAGGAATGTGGCTGCCTTCAAAAGTTTCATTTCAAACCCAGGTCCTCCAACTCCAAACCCAACTTCCCTTCTGCTGCCTGGAGTTTACAAACAGGCTTTCTTCCGTGTAAACTTGAAAGAGCCCTATTGGCTGAAGCAAGATGGAGGGAATGCTGTCTGACCCCGTCTCTGACCTTACCCATACAGGATGCAATTAAGTCATAATAAGAGGAATCATTGCACAATCTGGCTTGAATTCGGTTCCCTTTCTCACTGCCACAAGGCTCTGTTAGATTTCTAAGGAACTTGGAAGTTCTCTCCTGCTGCTGAGCCCTGCAGGGCCCTGCCTCATACATTGTTGAATTAGCAGCAACAAAGCCAGAGCCCCCTCACTGGAGTTTCCTAACATGGCGGCCACCTGTAAGGTAGCCATCTGAAACAGAGATGATGCCACTGATAGGGAAACTGAGGCTCCCAGAGGTTCACTTGCCTCAAAGTCATACTGTCAGCAATTGACTGAGAGCTTTCTGAATACAAATCCAGCATCTGAATTCTATCAGGAGAGGAATTTGAGCCCTAGCCTTCCTCACTCCGAGCCTAGAAATCTAAGGATTACGTTAAAATTGACAGAGTTTGTTTTCGTGACCCTCTGATAGTGATCATAGGATTATTGAATCATAGATGTGGAGCTTAAAGAAAACTTAGGGGTCACCTAGTCCAGCTCCCTCATTTTTCAAATGAGGATTCTGGGCCCAGAGGGGCTAAGCTGCTTGGCCAAGATCAGACATACGGATAGTAAGTGGCAAAGTAGGATTTGAACCCGGGGCCTTTCGGCTCCATCAGCCCTGTCTTCTCCACTGTTTCACATTAACTCCCACACTACCTACAGAGTTATCATTACCATACTCGTTTTAAAGATGAAAGATCTAGGCATCTTGTCCTAGATTGCCCAGCCAGTGCTACTCAAAGCCACAGTTGGAAATGAGGTCTCCGGGTGGCCAAGTCGAGTCCACTTCCCAATGACATGATTTCTTCTTCCTAAAAACTGTTTCCCCCTTACAGTCCCAGTAAAGTTTTGAGAAACTGTGTGGCTGAGGTCACCTAGACCAGAAGCAGGTGTCCCTCTGGATTGCTTCCTGCCTTCTGGATCCCAAGCTCTGGGTTCCAAACAATTTTTGGCTTTCAGTCTCTAGCATAATTCCAAAAGAAAGTGTTGGCACTAGTTACTGGTGCTGCCAGGCTAACTGCCAGCACCCTAGGACCAGCACACCCCACTCAGAGCCATCCTTGCTAAGCCAAGGCCACCTAGGAAGGACATCAGATAGTGACAGTCTAGGTACTATGAAATAAACAGCTTTTGAAGTATTTCCTCCAGCTCCTCTCAGCCATGACATCCACAGCTGAGTTACATAATTCAGGCCGGTAAATAAATGCAGAGAACAAAGTGTTTTGAAGCACTGCACAAGCAAATTCAGCCCTTTCTCCCCAGCCCTTCACAAATGGGGGAAAGATATGTGCTGAACATCAAGTGAATTTTTTAAAAAGCCATCCCAGGCCAGCCCCCCAAAACCACATCTACCCTGATTATTCTGCTCTGGGAACTTTCTTAGCTTTCATACCATACACAGGCACCACCCCACCACCCCAAACACACCCACCCACCCACACGTCATTGCCCTGACCAGGTAACACGGGCATTTGGCCAGACAGAGAGAGGCATAGCCTTCCATCCAGAATTAAGTATAGTTTATAAAAATAGCAACACACCCACTGCTGCAAGTTGATGCAAAAACAGAACTCAAAGTCTGTGCATCTACTCTGTACCCCTGCTGTACCTGAGACATTCTTGACTATTTATTTCTCTGACTCCCCAGTAGACACATACACCTTCCATCCCTGGTCTAAGCCTTTGTCAGCCGTACCACCATGTTCTGTGCAATGGGAAATGACTAGTACTATTATTATTACTATTACTAATTCACTAGACAAGGATTCTGAATCCTGGGGTCCCTGAATTTGTTTATTATTTTAGTTATGACAGTTGAATTTCAATATATTTGGTTTCTTTTGTAATCCTGCGTATTTTATTCTAGGCATTGACAAACATGTTTCTGAGAAAGGGGAAGGTTGGGAGAGGAAGTGAGGGAAAGGAGCTTTTCTTGGAAATCCCCCCAGTGTTTGAGAAGGTGAGTACAAGGGTGACTTAGCCTGCCGCCTCCTCCCAGATACCCTTCTTTGTCTCTACCTTCTTCTCCATAGCCCAGATCCTACCGCCCCTCTTTTCTCCTCTGGGTCCAGGGCTGCCCAGGCTTTTCAGCTTAACTTTTCAGCCACACCCCTTCTTCTCCATGATTACACCCTCAAAATCTCTCTGGTTCCAAACTAGCTTCTGTTTTTTTCTCCTTTTAAAAAAAAAATATAATTTTCTCAGGAAGTGACCAAGTCCTTCACACAATGTCCGAACAAACTCCCAGATGCACCAAATTGAAATGGCCTTTGATCCAGGTGTCTAGACCTTGTTCATGTTTAGTTCTGATTGACTAAATCCATTAAGAAGTGATCTCACCTAATGAAGTGAGGATTACTTTTGAGTAGGGTGACACAATCCATGCCCCCCACCCTTTACATTGGGACTAGTGTGCTCCCAGGCACTGTGCTGTTCAGATAGAGAGAGTTAACAGACGTCCCTGCTTTCAAGGAGATCACAGTCGGGGTGGGGGTGGGGGGGTGATATGCCAACAGCTATGTACAAACAAGATGCAGGCAAGTAGGTGGGAAGCCACTTCTGTGGGACCAGAGGGTGTGTGAAGGATAGCAGCATGGACTAAGCTTAGGAAGGTCAATGTTCCCCGCTCCTGCCACAGCAAATATCTTCCCCAATTAGATTATCCTCCATAGAATCAGTATATATGTGTGGATATACATATATATATGTATGAATACATAAATATATACATACTTGTGTGTATATCTCTAATCAGTACATAATACATATATGAAATCAGTACATGATACGTGTGTGTGTGTGTACATATATATATATACGGGGGGGAGAGTTCCTAGTTATTCGCACATCGTCTCCCCCATTAGAATGAACTCCTTAAAGACATCATGGCTTTGTATTCCTTTTTGTCGCCAGCTTAGCTCAGTACCTCGCATACAGCTAGTGTTTGTGGATTGACTAGGCTAGAGCTGGGAGCGGCTTTGAATACCAGAGAAGGGAATTGCTATTTTATGTCACAGGAAAAGAGAGCAGCAGAAAAATAGCCATGTAGACAGGATTCGAACCCATTTCTTTTGTGGAGTTTGGAAGAAGCGGGCAATGCCTCAGTGAGTCTTAGAAATCACTCCTAAGAATGAAAATGAGGCTCCTGCAAAGAACATTTGTTCTTTTACCTCCCATTACATGGATGTGTGTAAGCATATATAAATGTATGCAAAGAGTACATGATATGTTGTATATGATTACATGTATGCACACATGCATTATGTTTAGATATACTATATGCACATGTGTACCTATGTAAATATTCACATTTATGTGCATAGTTGATTGAATATTGTGTCCCTCGTTAGACAATGAGCCTCCTAAGGCCAGGGGACTCTGTTTTTCCCTTTCTCTTTACCCCTTGTGCATAGCACAGTGCCTGGCATTGTAACATTTTAAAGCAATAATCCAAGGGGAGGCGGTGTGTGTGTGTGTGTGTGTGTGTGTGTGCGTGCGCGCGTGTGCATGTGTGTGTGCGTGTGAGTGACTTGTGTGTGTGTGACATGCCCCCATTTTCCAAAACTCTTCCAAGTCCCCAGGTCCAGTGCAGTGTTTCTTCTTCTGAGCTGCCCTATTTAAGAACAGAAAATCTCCCATAGTTCTTGAGTTGTTTAACCAAATCTATTGACTTTTCAGCCTTTTTACTGGACAAATTCAATTAGATGACCACAGCCATGTGGTTCACCAGACTCTCAGGTGTCAAATTCAAACTCGAATTTCCCATCTGTGAACTTATTAAATCAATTGTCTGATTTAGGTAATGTTTTTAAAGAATCACCAGTCATGCCAAAGCCTTTATGTTATTTCATAAAGGAAAGAAGAAGCAGGGGAAAAGATCACTCTATCCGGCAAAACATCCCCTTGCTTGGCAGCTGCTAGGATTTGGAATATAGATGACGTCACCTGCTTGGCCTTTTCCCATCACAAACAGTAAATCTCTGAATCTGGAGAGATCTTTTATTTGGTTACACACATTGTACTGCACCAAGGGGTCACGACACGTGTGCTGGGGATTATTAAAGTCATCTGGAGGAGGAGGCTTGTTAGAGAAACCCCTGAGCTCAGGAGGCTGGCCTCACCACTCTCCCCATCAGCGGTTCTCTCCCTGGCATTGCCTTTTCCCCAGGCCTCAGCCTGGGCCCACCGACTGGAACTGTTTGCAGACAGGTTTTTTGTGACAGGCCATTCTTGGCTCTCCCAGGCCACCCCTGGGGTATGTCAAAGAGAGACGATTACCCAGGGCCCCTGCTGTACTGACATGGGGCAGTCACTCAGAGGCCCATCTCTCCCCCTCCCTGCTGGGGTTCTGCAATCTAGATTACAAGGACCCTCAGATCTCAGACTGATTATTTTTTAAAAGCATATGAGATAGTAAATACCACCCCCTCTTTTTCTTCTGGATTCTCCTTTCTCTCTCTGTGCTGTTTTTTCCCCAGACTTCTGATTTTCCTTCAAGGCTGCCCTTCAGAGTCTTAAAGGACCACAGGAATTAGAAGGAAGAGGCAATAAGCGTGTTTATTTGAACTTCAGCAATTTCTAGATAAAGAAACTGAGGTCCAGAGACGTCAGAGGCTCAGAGCTCTAGAATCACAAACATCTCAAGGGCCAACTGGTCCAACCCTCATACTTTACAGATGAGGAAACTGAGGCCTGTTAAATGCTCCCATGGTCACGCAGCTAGAGGAACCAGTCACCTCCTGGATTCCTTCTTACCTTCCACCCCAGGTGGGCCTCCCCTTCCGCAACTATCATAACAACCAACTTCCTTAGAAACTGCACAGAGTGGATGAGAGAATCTCTCCCTTCTGGAGGGCAGGGAGGGAGAGGGGGATTTTATGGTAAGTCAATGACATTCCTGGTTCCTTTCTGGCCAGTCAGGCAGAGAAATTGAGTTTCACCCTAGAGGGTGAGATCTGCTGTTTGTGATTGTTACTGCTGACATTTCTGTGCTCTTGCTAATTAAACTATTTTGCTGTCTCTGCTCTTGGGGGCCAAATGATTGGTTAACAGCTAGAAGGAGACAATTCTACGTGGGGAAAATTGAGCCAAGCAGACAACCCTAGAATAGTAGCCAGACTAGGTTCCCATCAAGGGAAGGGGCAGGGGAAGAATAAACATTTATATAGCACCTTCTGTGTGCTAGGTACTGTGCTAAGAGTTTTCCACATATTCTCTTATTTGATCCTCACACAAAAGGTGCCTTTCTACAGTTGAGGAAACTAAAGCAAACAGATTAAATGACTTTCCTAGCATCTCAGAACTAGGAAGCCTTCGAGGTTGGATTTGAACTCAGGTCTTCCCAAATCTAGACCCAGCCCTCTATCCCTGTGCCACCAACTGCCATAAACCTCAAGAAACCAAAACATTGACATTTGCCTCCTTGTAAATTCTGCCTCTTGCCTTCTGGGGACATGAAGAATAACAGGCATCCCCAAATAAGCAAAGACGAGTATCTCATAATCAGAGGAGGGAACAGAAATGGAACACCATACATGCTACAGAATGGCTCATTGAAAAGATTGGCCAATCAGAAAAAGGGAAGAAAATCAGATTAACAGATTGAAAATGGACAAAATGAAAGGACAGCAGAAAAGAAATTAGAAATAATTTCCACAATGAACCAAATGTATTTATATGCAAAAAAGTCCTCTTGAGAATTCAAAAGAAGGAGAATTATCAATTAAAAAACTATGGAAAGACCCAACTAATCAAATATCAGATAGAGATCTTAAATAAGCACTTTTGGAAAGAAATTGAACTTGCTATAAAGTTCAGCAGGGGAGGTTTGTGTGGGAAGGGGTTGGAGATCTGGGCCAGATGCATTTACCAGAGAATTCTATCTAATGCTTAAAAAGCTTAAATGAATTGTTATACATATATTATTCTAAAAACCTATACTAAACTCTTTATGAGAGAAATGCAGTCCAAAGACCTAAACCAGAGAAAGATAAAAAAAAAGAATGAGAACTATATGCCAATATCATTAAGAAATATTGTTTTGAAATTTTAAAATCCTGGCAAAACTACAATAATTTATCAAAAATATAATTCAACATTATCAAATGGGAGCCATACCAGTGATCAAAGGATTGGTTCAACATTACTGGAATTATTAACATAATGAGTCATATTTTAAAAATATATTTTTTTAAATTAAAAAAATAATTTTACCAATTGATGCAATAAAGCTTTTGACAAAGTACAGAACAGGCATAGGGGGACATTTAGCTGATACTATTAAAAAGTATATAAAATCCCAATTTGGTATGACCTACAATGGGGAATCAAATGCTAGAAGGTTTTACAAGAGACACACTTGAAACAGAAAGACACACACAGACTTAAACAAAGGGCAGGCGCAGAATCTAATATGCTTCAGCTGAAATAAAAAGGCAGGAATAGCAATCATGATCTTAGACCACGTAAAGGCAAAAATAGACTTAGTTAAAAGAGATAGTTGGGGAAACTCCATTTTTCCTAAAAGGTACCAGATATAATGAAGTAATATCAAAAAATTTACAGCAAGTTTCCCTGAGAATGGCTTTGTTTCTCAAATATACAGTGAGTGTAGAACTGAGTCAAATTTATTTAAAAAATAAGATCTCTTCTCTAATTGATAAATGGTCAAAGGATCTGAACAGGCAGTTTTCAAAAGAAGAAATCAAAGCTACATAAAGTCATGTGAAAAAATACTCTAAATCACTATTGTTTAGAGAAATGCAAATTAAAACAATGCTGTGGTACCACCTCACATCTATTAGAATGAGAAATGCTGGAGGACTTGAAGAAAAATAAGCACACTGATGAACTCTTGGTGGAGTAGTGAACTGGTCCAACCATTCTGGAGAAAAATTCAGAACTAGACCCAAAGGTCATATAAAATTGCGAATATCATTTGCGCCAGCAGTGTTATTACTATGTCTATATCCTAAAGAGATCAAAGGAAAAGGACCAATATGTACAAAAATATTTTTAGTAGCTCTTTTTGTGGTGGCAAAGAATTGAAAATTGATGGAATGCTAATATTACAGCTGGGGAATGGTTGAGTAAATTGTAGCATGTGATCATGATAGAATACTACTCTGCTATAAGAAATGGTAAACAGGATGATTTTAGAAAACCCTGAGAAGACTTATACGAACTGATACAGAAAGAATTAAGAAGAACCTGGAGATGACTGTGCACAGTAACATCAATGTTGTAATGATGATCAACTGTGAAAGACTTGACTGCTGTGATTCATACAATGATCCAAGACAATTCCAAAGGACTCACAAAGAAAGAATGCTATACACTCTCAGAGAATGATGAGCCCTGAGTTGTAAATTGAAGAATAATTTGCTCACTTTCTTCATCTGGCTCTTTTTTTAATATAGAAATGTTTTGCCTAATTTCATAGGTAAAATTGATATCATATTGCTTGCCTTCTTAGTGAGTGGGGGAGGTGTGGAAGGGAAGGAGGGAATTTTGAACTCAAAATTTAAAAGGAAAAGAATGGCAAAAATAATAAATAAAAATGGAGTTAGGTACAAAGTACTTTGAGAAGGAGGGCACAAGCAGTTGGGGAGATCAGGAAAAGCTTCAAGTAGAAGTTGGTTCATGAGCTATTCCTCAAGGCAGAAGAGGGATTTTCCAAGGCAAAAATGAAGAGGGAGTTCATTCTAAGTAATGCATATATCCACTAGAAAGTTATGGAGACGGGACATAAAGTGTGATGTGTTAGTAATACAAAGCCAGTTTGGTCGGATAAACTACTGTATTTTAATTTACAGTCTTGAAGCATTGAGAGGTTGTGCCTTACTATGGTTTTAAAATCAGCATGTGTCAGAAGCAGGTCTTGAGTATGAATCTTCCTAATTCCAAGGTCAGCTTTCCACAGCTCCATGCCTAATTCTCATGTTACCTCGTACATCGCTAAAAAGACAAGGAAGGAAA
The DNA here is from genome assembly GCF_028583685.1 of Petaurus breviceps papuanus. Taxonomy (NCBI): domain Eukaryota; kingdom Metazoa; phylum Chordata; class Mammalia; order Diprotodontia; family Petauridae; genus Petaurus; species Petaurus breviceps. The sequence continues at coordinate 20,230,496 of NW_027185852.1, read as the reverse complement.
ATGTGTCACACCTTTTAGCAAAATTTCTGAATGATTGGCTCTAACTCTTGCCATCCTTTTGATTTTAATGACTTTGGATAAAAATTCCTAGACTGTCTTATGGCTCCTAACCAGCATCATTGGAGAATTGAGGTATCCCCAAGGCAAAGCAGAGTGGGGCTGGGAGAGGGTCATGGATTTGCATCTAGAGGATGTATTTGCATCCTGGCTCTCCAATCCACCAGCTGTGTGTGGAATTTAGTAAATTTCATCTCTGTGCCTCAGTTTCCCCTTATGTAACAGGGCAGTTGGATACAATGGAAAGATTCCAGGATTAAGAGTCACAGGGATTGGATCCAAATCCTAACAATCATAATGGCTAACACTTCTCCAGGGTTTTAAAGCTCCCCCAAAGCTACATGAGCTTAATGGACATGTGATGCAGAAACTAGAGGTATTTTGGAGAGTTTCCTGGGCCATAAGAGTTGGAGTCTAGGTCATGCTGCCAGGTCACCAAGGTGGGATTTGAACCCAGTCTTTGTGATCTCCGGCTCTCCCTCCACTATCCAACAATGCGTCTTGCTATAGGTATCATTAATCTCATCTTATAGATGAGGAAGCCAAGGTTCTAAGAGATGTATACTAGGTCACTAAGAATATGTTTAAACAAGGATTTGAACTCAGATCTTCCTGAGTCCAAATTCATCACTACACCCACTAACCAAAGGCTCCCTATGTCCCCTACAGGAAGTCTCTTCCTCTCCATTTTCTCCCCCTTACAATGAATGCGCTAGTCTAGAAGACCTCTGAGGTCCCTCCCAGCATTTGATACTATCCTAGCAGCTCTGGGAGGGAAGCAGAGCAGGCAAGTGTGTAAAATTCAAGTCAATAGCAAGACCAGGGTCAGGAAGAACTGAGTTCAAATCCTGCCTCAGAAACTTCCCAACTATGGGACCCTGGGCAAGTCACTTAACCACTGTCTGCCTCAGCTTCCCCATCTGTAAAATGGGAATAATGATAGCACCTTCCTTCCAGGCTTGTTGTGAAGATTCAAGAGACAAGTTTGTAAAAGAACCTTAAAACTCTAACTATCATTAAAATGTGAGTTATTGGTGTTATAATACTTGAACCATGGACCTTTATTTCCTAAGGGATAGGTCTCCATGAGCCCCAGCCTTATTACAGAAATTTGAGTAAAGCAAAGTGACTTCTCCACGGCCCTTGAACTCTGCCTATGATAATAACTCCAACATTCACAGCGCAGTGCAGTTTGCTGAGCACCAGCCCTGTGAGGGAGCCAGTGAAAGCATCATTAGGCCTGTTTGATAAATGAGAAACCTCAGCCTCAGAGAAGTTAGCCAACTTTGGCAAGGTCACACAGCCAGCGAGTGCTGGAGCCTGGATTTGAACCCGGTCTTCCTGCCTTCTTCCCGACACCCCACTGCTTCTTCTCGCTGATACCTCACTCCCTGGCAAAGCTGGAGTCATAAGAATTTCCACAGGCGAGATGTGAATTTTCCAGATGACTGAAGTTGACTCCTGACATATTTTTTATTTTAATAACCTTGGAATGGAAACCTTTCTAAAATGTCACTTCTGTGGGATGGAAAAAGTCCCAAGCTTCCCTCTCCCTGCAGCTCCTTCCCAGAGAAGCTGAGCCCTCTGTCTAGCACGGGGCCAGGACACCATCGCAAGCTGGTGTTTTTGGGACCTGCTTAATCTATCTGGTGTCTGGCCCTGATCTCTCCCTAGTCTTGGAAGGTTTCCTCTTTCAGCTCATTTTTATTTACGTTGCTGAGGTTGGCCCTGTTTGGGGTTTGCTTCATTAGCTGTTTTTCTTGGACTCTGTTCCCCTGCCCTGGAGGATGTCCTTCCGATGTGATTCCATTGTACTGTCCCAGGTTACAGATGGTTGGGTATTACTGCAGGGCCCTGACTTACAGAAGTGCTAGTATGTCATAGGTGCATGTATATGTATGTGTATGTGTTTGTATATTTACATCATATATATATATATTTATATGCCCCCACATATTTCTATCTCTCTATATCTCTATCTATACCACTATATATCTCTATTTATATATCCATATCTATCTATCTATCTATCTATCTATCTATCTATCTATCTATCTATCTATCTATCCCAGAATCCCTCTCTCTTGATCTAGAGAGACAGATGGATGGGTAAATAGATAGATATATAGACAGACATAAAGATAGATGGAGACAGATGGACAGACGGATAGACAGACAGACAGACAGATAGATAGATAGATAGATAGATAGATAGATAGATAGATAGATAGATAGATAGATACATACATAGATACATAGATAGAGGTATGGGCAGTGAATCTTAAGTCCAAGGTCTTGGATTCAGACTCTGGCATTATCTGCCTCTATGATTTTCCCCAAGTCCCTTGTTCTCTCTAAAGATCAGTTTACTCCTCTCTGAAGTGGTGATAATTCTACCTCCTACGACTATCTTGATGGTCAAATGAGATAAAGCCTATGAAAGTGCTTTGGAAAGGGTTGGACTACCAGTTGTTGCTGTGGCCTTGGTGCTATAATTATGACACTATGGGAATTTTTCTTAATATCCAAGACCTCTCTCAGCTAAACCTCAGTTCAGAATATTATTTAGATTATCATCTGTCCAAACAATAGCTCTGAGCCCCCACCAATGTATGTTGATGTCACGCCATGCTAAATGGCATACAATTCAAAGTATAATGCCTTTAATTAAGGCAGAATAGCAATAGTCCCCCTTTTCAGTCCCCATAAGCCAGAAGCTTTCATCTTCTATGGCTCCAGGAAGTATGATCAACCTCTCATTAATGCCTTGTTCCTCTAAATCCCCAACATAACAGGAGGACATAGTTTAGACTCATAAGCATTGGAATTGAAATTTGGAGGATGAGACTATGCTTGCCTAACCAGCTTCAGTGCTCTACAACCCACTGGAGTTATTAAAAGATACTGTCCATAATCAGTCTTATAGACTTAAGGGATAGGACATATATTAAATGTGTACTGTGTGCCAGGCTAGGCACTTTTCAAATATTATCATAATATCCAATACCTCTCTCAGCTAAAGCTCAGTTCAGAATATTATTTAGATTATCATCTGTCCAAATGGTAGCTCTGAGCCCCTCACAACAACCACTGTTTTTCTGTCTTATAATTGAGGAAGCTGAAGCTGAATTTGAACTCAGGTCTTCCTGATTCCAGGCCAGTGTTCTATCCACTGCACTACCTAACTGCCTCATTTAAGTCTGAAGGTACCTCAGAGACTATGTAGACTGATACCTTCCTTTTATACTTGAAGGAATTGAGGTCAAGAGAGGTTAAGTCGCTGGCCTGACCTCATTGGTTGCAAGTGTAAGGGGCTGGATTTAAACCCAGGTCCTTTGATTTTCAGACTCTTTCTACTAGACTACCCTGCTTTCTTTTTTTAAACTATTTGCCTTGGGTCAGATTACTGAAGCCGACTGTCATGATACCATAAGCCAAGATCAGGGTTCAACTCTGAGGCTGGGGGTCAGAACAGTCATAGGCAGATTTGCATGTAGTCATAGCTCCTGCCCACCACCCACGGGTAAAGTGTGCTAGCAAATATTTAACAACTGTCCCTCCAAAAAAAGTATGAATGACACACTTTTAAGTTCAATCTATGTTATTAAATCGTTTGCCCATCACTTTCTTAAGTCTCAACACTCAACAAAACAGCAAAATAAGCCCTGATTTGTAGCATTTGCTGAGTTCCATGGTGTAAATGTTCACACTGAAAATTTAACAACCAGCTCAGTTGGAGCTGGCTCCCATACATCCCCGTCACCATCTCTCATTCTCCAGCCCCCCAGCTTTGAGGTTGTCCATGTCACTGGCACTGCCTTCTCTCCTCTAACAAGATTTTTCCAACAATTCTTAAGCTTTCTGCAGTGGTCACCTCCTCACCCAAAGGAGGCTTCTGGGTCATGGAGCCCAGAGGACCCCCTCTACTGAGTAAGACTACCTTAGCCCCGGTGCCATGTGACAATTAGATGGTCCTTGGATTCGGCTTCTGCAAAGATAATTGCACAAATTTCAATATTCTTTTCAGGACTCTGGTAGGAGGCAAATTTGCCAGTGCCAAGTGTATCCAAAGGGCCCTGGTTCTTTTCATATGCCAAGAGCTCTTCTATTCTTCACAGTTAATAGTCTATTGATGGAATCTGGCAGAAACCCAAGCATTTGTTCCCAATCAGGAACGTTGGTTCTGGATAGATTTTCTTGGGAGGTGAGAACAGCAAATACAAGCCAGGGCTGGCTCATTAAACAGTACATCCAGAGCAGGTCTGGCAGGCTTCATACAGGATGATCAGCCGAATTAGAAAGTGGACCTCTCGCTGAACAGGGATTAAACTCATCTGTCTGACCGTGGAGGGTCATATGAAGCCCCATCGAGCCTCAGTGTCTAGAACGGGAGAGCTCAGAATTCCATTGCACTCTCTCCTGGCCAGACCACTCCCACAGTGGTGTTGTGCTCAGTTCTGGGTGTTATATTGGGGGGGAGCATTATTGGAGAGCAATCAGGGAAAGGCAACCAGGACAGTGAAAGGCCTGAAGGTTTTGCTATATGGGTTCTTCCAGGTTCAAGAGGAAAAAAACTAGAAACCAGAGTTCAAAGCTGCAAAGAGGAAGCTTTGGTCTTGATGTTAGGAGAATGTGCCTAATGATTAGAGCTCCACAGAGTTATGACAAGTTCTTGGAGATGGTGGGTTCCCTCTCACAAAAGGGATGGATCCCAAAGATGGATGAATGGCCACCCTTTGGATACATTGTAGAGGGGGTCATTGTCTGGCTACAGGGCCTACTAGAAGGAAGGCTTCACGCCCTTTCCACTCAGAGATGAATTCTAATAGAAAGGATACCAAGTAAGTCTTAGTGTCATGTTTTTCCTTTGCAGGGGCTATGACCTAGGGGTTAATCTCAAATTAATTACTGAAGTCTTCTATTGGGATCTTGGAAATTTTTTCATGTTTGCTGCTTTTTTTTTTCTTAGTCTAAATCTCCAGCATCTTACCTAACTTTCATATAGAACTTCAAGGTTTACAGAACACTTGACAAACTTCATCTCATTTGATCCTCCCAACAGATTAGGCAGATGAGGCCCACAATTGCTATCAAGCAGAGACCAAGATAGAACTGATCATCCCGTTCTCTGATGGGCTGATCACCTACTCCATAGAGTCGACCCAGGGCCCCGACTCTTCCCCCAAAGATAACGATATCTTTGACCTAAGAAGGATAACACCCATTTTGTGAGTACTCGAGGGTTATAAAGCACTTTATTCAATGTTCATAAATTAATTTTACAATTTTTCTAATTCTGATTTTGACATACATCCACAAATATGAACATTTCTATATACACAGAACAGAAAAATAGAATTGTACCACATATCCCTATGATGTGCATCTTGCATTGCAAAATAATAAAAAAAAGATGTGTCAAAGCTGTCTTGTTTGTATCTCCTGTGTTCTTTTGTGAATTTCAGCAAAAAAAAAACAACAAAAACAAACTACATGACCCTATTTTCTTTCTTTTCTTTTTTTCCCAAAAAGTATCACTATCACTAGCCCCCTCTATCTCCCCAAATTCTCTCAATTAAAGAAAACCCCACCTTTTAACAAATAAGTATTATCAAGCAAACAAATCAACACGGTCACGTCTGTAAATGTATATCTCAATCTGCCCCCTGAGCCCCACCTTTCTCTCAGGCAGTAGTCAACTTGTATAAGTAACTTTCCCTATAACAACTTTGTAGGCAGGCAAGTTCCAGTGTCACTAACTATATTTTGTTAAAAAGTAAATGAGAGCTTCAAGTTGGGAAGTTAATTTTTCATGATCACACAACTAGGAAGATCTAAAGTCAGGAGGCTTGGTCTTGAATTCCAGCTGGAAATCTGCTCTTTTCCGTCCCATGCAGCCCCCGGTAAAAGACGACTTGCAGAGAAGTCCATAATATTTTGATCTCAATTTATTTAGAAAATGAAACTAGAAGAAAAATGTTTGACTTGGTTTTGCTTTGGTTTCATAATATTTCTGTTAAGGCAACTGATTTATAAGATACTTGAGGGCAGAGATAGTGATTTCTAGTACTTTTTCTTCTACTAGGTAATATATGGCTAAACATATATATATATATATATATATATATAGTAACCATTCAAAAAATGTGGATAACCTGAAGGATAGACCCATGCCCTGTCCTTTCCCTTCTTGCTTATTTATAACTCTGCCATCATAAGCTCTAATTATACCATTAATAATAAAAGTTCATATTTGCATGAGGGTGGGAGATACATGAAGAATGAAGTTGGAACACTGAGGAAAGAAGGCTTCAGAGCCCAGCAAAGAACTATACATAAGGGAAACTTCTGGAGAAGTCCACAAAGGGAGAAAGGGACATCTAATAACCAGGGGTTGCAAGTTTATCCTTTGACAATTATGCTTTTTCGGTCTAAGCCAACTCTTCTCAAGGAACTAGTGTGGATTCTTCTGGATCTCACTCCTCCAGGCCTTTGTCATGAATAAACATGACCTGGAAATGGAATTCCAACTTCAGGGGACAGTAAGCTGCTGTGTTCAACTAGTGCATATAGTGGATGTATGGGGAGGAAAGTGAATTGAGACAGAAAAGGCAGAGGGAAGGTTAAAGGGAAGGAAAGGGAGAGCAACACATAGGAATAGCAAAGGACAAAACGTTCTTGCTGCTCGCAAGGGGAGGGAGCAGATGACAAAGGGAGCAGTCTTAGCAGTGAAAGCCTCCATTGCCTTTACATGAGGGAAGCACACAGTGGTGTGGTCTCAGACAGGAAGTACAATAGTATTCATAATGTAGTGGAAGGCCCAAAGATGCTTAGTGCTCTGACTTATGTAGAGTTTTAGACACAGAGCCCAAGTGGCATTAATAGGAGACTGCTTGTCACCCATTGGTAGTCTGGACCAGGGAAAGGAGGCTGTTTTCTTAATTGCCTAATAAAGAATGAGGAATGAGGGGCAGGGACCCAAGACACTTAACTCTAGCTAGGCAGTGCAAGCAAGAAGCTGGAAGTTGGGGGAAGGGAGGGGTAGCAGCGATTGCCTAGTCTCTGCATTTATTAACCTTAGCATACAAGCATACAAGGTGGGGCTGAGGCTGTATTACACACACACACACACACACACACACACACACACACACACATATGTTACAGGTAAAAGAGAGACAAATGACCTATCAGGATGGTGTCTGACATCTCTTCTAACCTCATGAGAATATATCTTTATAGGTTTAAAGGTCATTCTGCTTTCTCAAGACTTGGAAATATTCTGAGAATTTAGCAAAGGGGAAAAAAAAAAGCAAAAACAAAAAAAAACCTCTTATTGACATCTACCATGTAGAAAACTAGGAGTTTCTGCACTGTCTATGGGGGAATTGAAGGGTTAAAAAGTCACCGATTGCTTCCTAATGTTCTGTTATATTTGCCTTTCACCTACAGCCACCCAGTAGCTACCCAAGAATAAGTGACTGCTCTATTGTCTCTGCAAATAGTTAGATGCTGACTAGCAAGTGTTTTGTTCTTTCCAGGTTGTCGTTGCCCAGTGTTCATCACGTTGACACTCTTGTGGAGGAATTGGGCCGTGTGAATGTTGGCACCCTCCATTTAAAGGAATCTAGAAATCTGAAAGAATTTTTGCTGAGGGAAATTATTGTTACCACATAGATCAGTAACTTTCCCATAACTTATACTCTTAGAGAATTTCCTGGGGGCACTGAAAAGCTAAGTAATTTGCCCAGGGTCACACAGCCAGTATGTGTCAGAGACAGAATTTGAACCCAGCATTTCCTGGTTTTGACACCAGCTTTCCAAGTCCTATGCCACACTGTCTCTATAGATTTTGTTAAATTTCTTATATGAATTATGCATAATATAACCTTCCCTCTACCACTTGAATATGTTTCTTGAGGGCAGGGACATTTTTAGTTATTTTTGTGTTTGTATTTGCAACATTCACTATGGTGTCCGATATCTAGTAAACACTTAAAAAACAAAACAAAACTGTATATTGAATTGAATTGATCTAGCATCAGTGTAATATGTCACACTGGAAAGCACATAGATACGTACACATTTTAAGCCTGGTCATTCCGGGCCAGCCTTCTTCTCCCAGCTCACCCAAATCCCCATCATGTGGAGTTCCTGCCCCATCCTTGTTCTCCTTAGCTATTAGGAGCTCTCTAAAGCCATGGGCTGACACAGAGCCACGTCAGCTGAGATCTGCTGAATAAAGCCCCCTCTATCATTAACCTCCATGGATTTCATGAGGCGGCAAACAGTGCCCTGTTTTCAATAAGCCAAATGCTTTCCTAACTGAGTGCTCCTTATTACAATTTAATTTTAGACATTCCCTCTTATTTCCTTGATAATCCAAGTTACCAGCCACTGTTTTCCCGTCACAAGGGACCATGCTCCAGATGGTGACTGTTGACTCAAAGAAAATTGAGTCAACTCTAGGAAAACATTTGCTGGGACATCATTTCCTGACCAATGACTCTGTGCCCACCCCTGAGCTGCACGTCATACAACGGTGTGGTGAGAGGATTAATTTTGGAGCTGAAGGATATGGGTTCAAATCTCAGCTCAGTCACTTATTTCCTGTATGACATTGGGCAATCAATCAATCAACAAACAGTAATTAAGAGATTCTGATATTCCAAGAACAGTGCTAGCTAAAAAAGTCTTTGCCTTCTTTGAACCTCTGTTCCTTCTATAAAATAAGGGGACCACACTTACATGCCTCTAAGGTCTTCCACCTTGAAATCTTATTATCTTATTTCATTAGTTTTAGTGTTAGTTTCTCTCCCTGTCTCAAGTCACTCCCCACTGCAGTCTATCCCCCATTAAACTGTCAAAAAGATCTTTCCAAAAATGCAGGTCTCCTCAGCGAGTAAGAGCACCGGCTCCAGTGTCAGGATGACCTGGATCAAATCCGGGCTCAGATACTCAGCACCACACCCAGAAATAACTGGCCGTGTAACCTGGAGCAAGTTACTTAACCCCAATTGCTTTAAAAAAAAATGCAGGTCTGGCTACGTCACTAACCTACTCAATAGACTCCAGTGGCTCCCTAGGAATTTATGGGGTAGGGTAGTGACATGGGAAGTGAGACTATGGTACTGACCCTGCTTCATGCGTTTTTTGTAGCTGGACTGCCCCAAAGCCATGGGACAGTCTTTGCAAATCCTCAGTCCTCCAACTAGCGCTTCTAAGCCGCGGGGACTGGTGGTCACGTGTGTGCTTCAGTAAGATCTAGGTCATGGCCATTTCCTAGCATTCAGCGTTGAGTGCGTGGCGGGTGGGTTTTGCCTTATCATGCTGTTCTATATTAGTCATAGTGGTTCTTTCTTACAGGGAAAGAAATATAGTATCCAATTATACTCATTTCTTTAAAATTGCTTAATCATTCCCCAATCCGTGGGCATCCACATTGTTTTGATTTCTTTGCTTCAACAAAAATTTCTGCTACATATTATCCAAAGGACCTTTCTACTTGTCACCGCCTTCCTTAGGGAATATACTTAGAAGTGGTCTAAGTCAAAGGGTAAGGACATTTCCGTCACTCGCCTTTCAAAATGACAATTTGCTTTCTAGGAATACCAATTCATAGCTCCAGTGAGAACAAATTTACACAACCCCTTCAACGAAAATAGAAATTATTCCCTTTTGGCCTCTTTAGTAATTTGCTGGGTGTGAGGTAAAAGTCCAGGCTTGTTTTGATTTGCATTACTCTTTTTATTAATGATTTGGAACATTACTTATATAGTTCTTAATAATTTCTTCTTTCAAGAGCTGATTACCCATATGCTTTAGTCACTGTTTTATTGTGTACTTGGTTATGGTCTTGTAAGTTTCTCTTATTTTCTATCTATCTTAAATATCAGACCCTTACATCGAAATTTGATATAAACATTTCTTTTCTGTTGACCACTTCCTTTTTTATTCTTGCTTTATTCATGAAAAAGTTATTTTATTTCATGTAACCAAAACCATCTTTTTTATCTTTTATAATCCCATTTATTCCTTGTTTGGCTAACAAATTACCCCCTATCTAGAATTGTAAAAAAGTATCTTACCTGGTTCACTGCTTCTCTTTTAATTATGAGTTTTAATATTCAAGTCACATACCGATTTTGAATTTATGATGTTATATCGTGTGAGGTGATAATCTAAATTCATCATCTGCCTGCCTGCTCTCCAATATTCCTAGCAATTCTTGTCAAATATAGAATATTTTGCTAGGTAATTTATATTTTCAAGCCTGTCAGAAATGGAGTTGGATTATTTCTAATTCTTTTCTAGATTGTTTCATTGATCTACTTTTCTATTCTTTAACCAATAGCAAAAGGAATTAATGCTTTATATTATAGTTTGAGTTTGGGAAGTACAATTCCCTCTTCAGTCCTACTTCCCCCCCCCATTATTGCCCCTGATTTTCTAGCTGTTTTATTTCTCCAAATGAATATTATTATCATTTTGTTTATGTCTCTAAAGCATCGCCTTGTTAGCTTAATTTCTTTGGCAGAAAATCTATATCTTTATATCAATATGAATGTATTTTTTATAATGTTGGCCCATCCCACCTCTGGTCATTCCCACTGTCATTTGAGCTGATCCATTTATATTTAATGATCATTTTGCAATTGTAACTATATGGGTTATGCATGTGCCATGGTAGGTTGAATCCTACGCCTATTTTGCATCTTGTAATTATTTTGAATAGGATTTCCCTTTCTATTAGCTCATTTCTTGCTGGGAGGAACAGAAAAGTTTCCTTTCCGGAGGAAGCAGTTTTTCTCATCCTTAAATGAGACATGTTCTACTCAAGTCCTATTCTGGCACTTTGTGGTGGAGCCAAGTTGGCTCTAGGTCAACAAAAAGTAGACCACCAAACCTCTGGCAGGTTCTACTAAGCCCGAAAACTTTCTAGGGTGCCATGAATTAAATTGCATCCTTTTGGATTGTTTGTCTATTGTCCAAGGGCTGGATTACCTCAGTTCAGAGAGAGGCATCACTGGGCTGACCATTTTGGCCACTGATATTCTAAAAGACCATCTATAGAGTTATAAGGGGTTGTGCCCCTGAATATAACAGGATCATGGTTGTAGAGATGAAAGAAACCTCAGGGGCCGTGTAGTATAATGCCTTCATTTCACAAATGGGGAAACTGAGGCCCAGAGAGTTGCAGTGACCTCATAAGGCCATAGATGTAGAGGTGGAATGGATCTCAGAGGCTTTTCCCTCTCATTTAAAAATAAGGAAACTGAGACTCTGGGAAAATAACCTTCCAAATTCAAAAAGGTGGCAGACTTTGACCCCACGTCCTCTGACTCCAAACTCAGTCCCTTTTCCACCACACCTCGTTGCCAGGTGGAAGGAGCACCCATGCTAATTAAATAGAGGACGTTTGAAGTATTGAATGAGGAGCAAGGCTACTGTTAATGAAGAAGGAGAAAGAGAGCTTTCCAGATGAAGGGCATGTTATGAGCTAAGGAATGGTGAGCGGGAGAGGAGGGAGGGAATGAACATTTATGTGGCACCTACTATGCGCAGGCACTGTGTGCTAAGAGATTTACAGATGTTATCTGATCTGATCCTCACAACCAACAGCATCAGTGCTGTTATCATCCTCATTTTACAAATGGAGAAACTGAGGCAGACACTGGTCAAGAGTCACACGGGCAGGATCTGAGGTCACATTTGCACTCAGGACTCCTGACTCCAAGCCCGGTGCTCTATCCACCTACCTGCCTTGGGAATGGGATGGGATCCTTGAGGAGGTGCCGTACAATTCCTAAAGATCAAGCATAAATAGTCCATTTTACACGCATTCATATGTGCATTTATATATATGTTACCAGGCTGCATTTACCAAGCTCCACAAGACTGGTGCTTGGGATACAAAGACAAGTTAAAAGTGCCCCTTGCTCAACGATCTGCCATTCTGCCTGGGTTGGGGAGGGGGGAGGCACAATTTGCACACAATTCAGTAAATACAAAATACATCAAAGTAATTTAGCGAAGGAAAAAGTGCTTGTATAGTAATTGGGAACTTAAGGAAATGTCTTGTGTAGGCAATAACAACAGCCATGCTTGGAAGAAAGATGGGGCTTCTACTGCTAGTGAAGAGGGAGTGTGTCCCAGGCATGAGGACCACTTGTACAAATGCATGGAGGTGGGAAATGGAATCCCATATGTGAGGAGTACCAGCTTAAATATAATGGGAAAGTATGATATGATCACAGGATCATAGATCTGGAGCTAGGAGGGCCTTTGAGAGGCAGCTAGGTGGCGCCATAGTGCATAGAGTACATGGGGCCTGGAGTCAGGAAGACTCATCTTCATGAGTTCAAATCTGGCCTCGGACACTTACTAGCTGTGTGACCCTGGCCAAGTCACTTTACCCTGTTTGCCTCAGTTTCCTCATCTGCAAAATGAACTGAAGAAGGAAATGGCAAACCTCTCCAGTATCTTTGCTAAGAAAACCCCAAATGGAGCATCAGACACCATTGAAAAGACTCAACAATGATGGGCCCTGAGAGGTCATCTAATTCAACCTCCTCATTTTATACACCTTGAGAGTGACCTGCCCAAGGTCACACAAGTCATAAGTGAAAAATGTATGATCTAAATAATCTTAAGTAACACTAGAGGTAGGCATGTGCCTATGTCTGTTTTTATGTGCAATTATGCTATCTCCAGGATAATATTTCAACAACAGACCTTAAAAAGGCAGTTAGTTACCTTTGGGGATCACACACCCAACCTGCCACATTTTCTCCCTACTCCCTGGTCATCAATTCCATGATTACCACATGCCTTTTGTCAGAGCTGGCCTCGCCTGCAGGGAAGGAAGGGCATTGACCCTTCTAGATTCAAGCTGGAGCTGAGGCCAGTCCATGCTTAATGCACCTTCTAAACCCTGAACTGGCTCTTGTGGATTATAATTATTGAATGGTGACATTATGGGAGATGGATTTTCCCCAATAAATACTTGGATCTAAATTAGGGTCTGATGGGAGAAATGGAGAGTGTGGAAATCAATTTGATTCAGTGTTCACAAATCATCCACTGCCCACAGACAGCCCTGTTCTCAACTGTTGAGAGAAGACCCCATCTCTGTTCTCATGGAGTCTTTGGACAACAGAATCCTGGAACCCCAGGTTCTGGTTTCAGCTCTGCCACAGGCTGGCTGGGTGACCCTGGGACTGTCATGTGTACCCCATTGGTTTGTTTTACAGATGCTGAAACAGCTAGATGCTGCCTTAACTAGTCAATCAAGCAGCATTGGTGATGCACCCATTATGTGAAAGGCACTGACTGTGTTAGGAGTTAACAATTAAAAACACAGAGGAAATAGACTCTGATCTCTCAGATATTACATTCCAAAGACCTTTGAGATCATCTATTCCATGGCAACTTTCTGGGTATTCAACATTAACTCATTAATCCCTTATTATTTGCAGAACTGGGTTGGGTTTTTTTTGGGGGGGGGTTGGAGGGAGTATGGGCAGGACCCATGATTTTATCAAGGTAAAAAAAACACCTTCCCTTTTTTTTTTGCTTTTTGGAGGGCAATTTGGGGTTAAGTGACTTGCCCAAGCCATGGCAATTTTTTGTGTTAAGTGTCTGAGGCCGGATTTGAAATCAGGATCTCCTGACTTCAGGGCCAGTGCTCTATTCACTATGCCACCTAGCCACCCCAAAATACCTTCACTTTTGTAGATGAGCAAATTATCTGTAACTCATTGTCCTAAACATTCTGAGCCTCAGAGAGGTTAAGGGATTTGTCCAGTACAGGACTTCTTAAGTTCAAGGTTGGCCTTCTGTACAGTATGGGAACCTAGCTCTGCTTCTCAGAATTGTGACATAAGGAGCTAATAAATGTGGATTCTGAAGGTGTCTGTTCAGAGCTACAACTTCAAATCAGTATCAACTTCTTATTTCAATTCCATGCTACATCTTCCTTGGACTGTTGTAGTAACTCTCTCTGTCTGTCTCTGTCTCTCTCTGTGACTGTCTCTCTTTCTCTGTCTCTGTCTGTCTCTCTGTCTCTGCATCTCTCTTTCTCCATCTCTCTGTCTCTGTCTGTCTGTGTCTGTCTCTCTCACTCTCTGTCTCTCTCTTTCTCTTTCTCTGTCTGTCTCTCTGTCTGTGTCTCTCTGTCTCTGCATCTCTCTTTCTCTGTCTCTCTCTGTTTCTCTCTTTCTCTGTCTCTCTTTTTCTGTCTCTCTCTGTCTCTCTTTCTCTGTCTCTGTCTGTCTCTGTCTGTCTCTCTGTCTCTGTCTCTCTCTGTCTCTGTCTCTCTCGCTCTCTGTCTCTCTCACTCTCTGTCTCTCTCTTTCTCTGTCTCTGTCTCTCTCTCTCTGTCTGTCTCTCTGTCTCTGAATCTCTCTTTCTCTCTCTCTGTCTCTCTCTCTGCATCTCTTTTTCTCCTCTCTCTCTCCCCCTTTGTCTCTCATTGTCTCTTTGTCTCTGTATCTCTCCCTCTATCCCTCCCTCCCCCACTTCAATCACTCCTTCCCATCACCCCTAGTTCAGTCTTACCAAGGCAGGTCTGACCGCATTACTCTAAAACCTTCAGAATCTCTCCATTGCCCCTAGGACACAGTATAAAGTCCTCAGTGAGCATTCAGGGCTCCCCTTGTCCCAGCTCCAGACTACCTTCCCAGCCTTATTGTCCTTGTTCCCTTTTCATACTCTCCATTCTGGCCAAATGAGTCACTCACTTGATTGGTTCCATCTTGCCCTCTCCCATCTTTCTGATTTCACACAACTATCCAGAGCTCTGGTCACACAATCCTTCCTTACCATGACTGGTGAAATCTTCCTTTCCCTTCCAAGCCTCCACATCCTCCAGAATCCAGCTGTCCTAAGCCTACTGACTATGCTTCCCATGTGACATTCCCATCTTGGACCCTGTGCCTTTGCACTGACTTAGAATGCCCTCCCTCCTTACCTCTGCCCCCTAGTCTCCTTCAAGACTCCGAGGCTGCCTTCTACAGGAAGCCTTCCCTAAAGAATTTTAATTAAACAATTCTTTCGAAGCACAGAGGATGATGATGGTGGTGAGGATGACAAAGGTGAGGATGCTTTCCTTATCCAAGAGGAAGCCTTCTGGTGCCTCCTCATGGCATAGGGAGGGGTGAGCTGGGTCTGAGAGCCATGCCTCCTCCTCTACCCAGGTAGAAAGCCTCCAAGCACTGGCTTCATGTCCGTTGTCCTCAGAATGCTTTAACAGAACATGGCATTACATCATTGATATAAAGTTTACACCTCAGAAAGACAAGTCTGATATTTGAATGGCGATTTTTACTTTGCAATAATAACAAAAACCCGCAATGATTCCATAAGATGGGGAGTTCAAATATCATTATGCTGTCCTTCCTAATTTACACATGGGTAAACATGAGCCAGAGAGATTTAATCACCCAAGCTTGTGCCCTTGGAAATACTGTCACTAGGCTTGGGGTCAGAAGCCCTCCCTAGAGCTCTCAGGTCTTTGTCTACCATAACATGTCTCTACAGGTTTTCTCTCTCTTCCATCACTCTTAGCTCTCTGGGTGAAGCCATTGTTACAATGACATTTGAAAGAAAGGGAGGATCTCACTAGGGGTGGGAGGTTCAATTTCATTTTTCAGGCCCTCTGTTAACAACTCCATGAAACAACAAAGCTCTTCTTGACCATGCTGACTCAAGGGCATCTGGTTTGGATTCGTCCACATCTGGAATGACAAATTCCACAGCTAGTGACCAACCAAGATGGCTCCCCCATGAAGCTATAGGCAGATAGACATAGCTATTGTTTTTGGCTAGGTGGGAAGACCACTAAGGAATGACTGGACCCAAGGGTGAGCTGGGGCATGTAAAAGAAAGGTAGGACCCTTCTCCTTCAAATTTCTCCACCTAATATTTTTTTTAAAACGTTTAATTCCACATCAGAGAAATAGAATGTTAAACTAATAGCAAACCTGACCTGAGAGGGTGTTGTCCTGCCCAATGCCACAATAAACAAGGAGCTCTCCAGCCAAGTGGGTTTCATGAGGAGGAAAAGCACCCAGAGACCTGGAGGTCTGACCACTGGCCTTTATTATTGTTCTTTAAAGTCTGATTGAAAAGGACTTCGCACATATAACCACATTTGATTCTCAGTTGTTGTGAGACTACATATTCAGGTATTAATGACCATTTTTTTTTCATAAGCAATGAGAGGCTCAGGTGTTAAGTGATTTGCTGATGGTCACATAACTATAATGAGCTTAAATGTGAATTCTAGTCAAGGTTTTCTAACTTCAAGTCCCTTTCCACTAAACTGTGATGGGACTTGCCATATACAGTTAGGAATAAAAACATACATGTATCCACAAACTAACTGAAGATGAAGACCTTAGTTAGTCCTTTATCTAGTTCAATATTTTACTACTGAACTGGAATGAAGCCTTAGCAATCTGGACCACAAAACTCACCACTCACTGTCCTGCTCTCAGAACTCAATTCCTGGTTTGGGCCACAGTTCCATTTTGGACCCTGCTTTGGGCCTCTTTCTTAAGCTCCATATGGGCCTTACCTACTAGATGCTCTTGATACACATGCCTTGTAAGTCTGACCTCACCCTGTGCAGGAAATTCATGGCTGCAACATCTCTTCCTCCTATGTCCTCAAACCAGGAAGATTTCAATCAGTGCCATGGCCCTAACTTGGCCATCATCCTGGTTGGGCCTTGGATCCAGGCCCATATATAAGTAGGAATGGAACCAACAGTGCATGTTTTGGTATATAGGAGAGTAGAGCTAAAACCAGAGAAAGGCTAAAGGGCGAGAGGTGGGGGAGCATCTCATAGGTTTTATGGCCCATTAAAACCATTCTTTAGGTGTTGAGGTCGAGTCTCAGAATCAACACTAATTCAAACGTGGATCCAAGGCTATCTCTGAAAGGTTTTCTCATTATAGACTCAGCTTTTATTGGAAAAGGGACTACTGTCCGAAAGGGGATAGTGTTGAGTATAATAAAAAGGAGTCAGAGAACATGAGATCAAAGTCCAGAATTTCCACTTACTCCCTGTGTCACATTGGACAGCTCACATCACTTTCCTTGTCTATAAAATGAGTGGATTGGACCAGAGGACCTCTAAAATCCTTTTCAGCTTAAATCTATGATATCTTATCCTATAAAAATAAAAGACACCTTATTCTGGATGCCTCCTTACTCATTGGCATGCCAGAGAGGTGGCACAGACACCTCCAAGAGAGGAATATTTCTCTTGGAACAGCCCAGGCATTTATTGATGCTCTTCCCAAGCCCCTGAGACTCACCTGACACTTTCTCTCAAACTACCAAAACACCATAACATCCTAGAATTTCAGAGTTGAAAAGGATCTCAGAGACAGTCTAGTCCTGGCCACATCTAACCAACTGTGTCCTCTTAAGTAAGAGAAGTAGAGGAGGAAAAATTAGGGAAAGAAATGAGAGTGATACAAGAAAATCATGAAAAAAGTCAACAAATTGGTAATGGGGGCACAAAAATTACTAAAGAAAATAACACTTTAAAAAACAGAATAGTTTAAATGGTAAAAAAAAAAGCACAAAAATCCACTGAAGAGAATAGCTTCTTAAAAAGCAGAATTATCCAAATGGAAAAGGAGGTTTAAAGGGAGGGCAGATATGGGGAGCAGTGGTCAGAAGCAAAACACTGGTGAGGATGAATAGATTGAAAGGAAAGATAGAAAAGGATAAACAGAGGAAAGAGTAGGATGGAGGGAAATTCACAGTTAATCATAACTGGGAACGTGAATGGGATGAACTTACCCATAAAATGAAAATGGATAGTAGAGCAGATTCCATGATTTAGACATAAAAAGTGATACCATAAGCAAGTTAGGGGAGCATGGAATAGTTATCTGTCAGAACTATGGATAAAGGAAGAATTTATACCAAATAAGAGATAGAGAGCTTTATGGGATATAAGTAGATAATTTTTATTACATTAAATTGAAAAGTGTTTGCAGGGATGGCTAGGTGGTGCAGTGAATAAAGCACCGAACTTTGTTCACTGTATTGCAGACCTTTCTGCACCATACCCTGGAAATATAAAGGCAAAGAGAGAAGAGTCCCTGCCCCAGAGAGCCTCTACAGCATGATCCCAGGTAAGCAAACCCAATGTATCTACCAAGGAAAGCAGGGCTGGGCTGACTGTTTAGAGTATCCCTGCTCCTGGGACACCACAGATGTAATTATAGTGAACCACTCTGCACCATGGCAGGACATCCCGTGCTCATAGCAAAGAGAAGAAACAAGAGCATTCTGTTATTATGACCCAACTCCCCACCCTCACCCCCTGCCGCATAGCCTTGGTCCCCTCCCTCCCTTCTACTCCCTCATAACTATTTGGGATTGTAACTGGAAACATTTTTCTAAATGACGAAGACATTTTTAGGGTATTTGTATTGCTTAGTCAGAAGGAACATGCTTCCAATTAGTACTGGCCTGCACTTTTTCAAAACCAATGTGTGATGTATTATCAACTGGTTCCACTGTTTACTAGTTGAAATATAACTGGGAAGAAATGTATAACAAAACCAAAGAAAATATTCCCAATAGGAAGGAGTTAGGTGGGTTTCATTTTGCTTGGAGATGGTCCCTGCTAATGCTATGAAAATGTTACATGACAAAGGACATTAAAACATGGCATGTTAAAAATGGAATCAACCCCAGAATTTTAAAAGTCAGGAGACAAAATGTCAGAACTAGAAGAGGCTAATGGAAAAGGGCCTAGGTACAGGGAGGTAATTTAGAAAGCTGTTACCACAGTAGTCCAGCCTCTTAGAATAGCTGGGAGTGAGGACCATGGCAACCCCAAGCAAGAGAAGGTCATGTCAAACACACCCCCTGGGTAAATGAGCAAGGAAGCGTGAGGCAAAAAGCCACCCTGTTGTGCCTGGTTGTTGGCATGCTATCTCTCCCACTAGACTGTAAGCTCCTTGATAGCAGGAACTATGTTTGCCTTTCTTTCTAGGCATACCTATCTCCCAGACTTGTGAGGATCAAATGAGAGAATAGTTTGTAAAGGACTTAGTATGGTGCTGCTCACACAGTAGGTGCTATGTAATTATTAGTTCTTCTTATTGATGTTTTTGTTATTACATGCCTCAGTTTCCCCTTGGTGTTTTCCAGGGGGGTGCCTCCCTTTTAGGTACCCTTTTCATATACCATGTGCTTTTTACACAGAGAAATACAACTGGGGAGACCAGTTCTTGGGAATTTTCCCAAGACCTTTATGCTTGTGCCTGTATGCTTTGTTGACCTACAGAACCTTTCAGGAAAGTGGAAAATAGAATGAGTAGTATATGTGCTTGTGTGTGTGTGTGTATGTGTGTGTGTGTGCCTCCTGGTTATCCATTCACTGCCTGTGTTCATATTTATGGTGATGCCCTACATTAGGGGAAAACCACACAAAGAAGAGATCATGCTGGGTCTATGGCTAAGCTTCAGGAGAAGCCACATATCCAATGGAGAGGATCCAAAGTTCTGTCATTTTCCTCCAATGAATGACCAAATGAAAATATATTTTATCAATATGTTTTCATTTTTATTTAAATTTTCTTAATATAGTACTATGTTCCAGGGACTATGCCAGCGGCAAAGATCAGAGTGAAGTCAACCTTGACTTCAAGTAAGAGATTCTAATGGTTGGATATAACACATATGGGAGTTTTGGTCTAGGGAGTCATAGGGAGGGTGAAGAAAGATGTAGAGGAGTCCACTATCATGCTCTTAACTGTGTGGGATACCCTGGAATCCTGTTGAATGGCTAAACCCAATGTGATGCATAGTCTGGGGCTGGCCAGTTGTGGTGGGTCAGGTGAGTTTTCATTCATTCATCTCCCAATCAGGTTAGCTCAGCCCAGGAAGGAGTGCCAAAGCTGAGGAGATTGACTCCCTCAGGGTGAAGGGTTTGGTTTCTGTAGATGCAAGGTTCACAGATCTGGGTGTGAGCCTTGCTTTAGAAGGTCATTCATTGTTCCTGGTGGGCAGCACTACAGCAGAGATGACCAGATGCTCACAATGGGTGTGCTGGTGTCCCAGAGGATGACTAAATGGGTCAACCCAGGGAATACATATACTCCCCAACCATTAACAAGGGACTTCTTGCTCTTCTTCCCACAGAATAGCTTATGGCCCTGCTCTGGGACTTCTCATTGGCTGTCTCCATGCCTGGGATGTTCAGAGCTAGTCATCGCCTACAAACTTTGTCTTTCCCAAGACCACAGAAGCAGCTCATAGCACACTTGAGAGCATAACACTTTCAAGGGAACACGCACAATATGAGCGAACCCAAAATTGAACATGCAACAAATACCATCTGGGCACCAAGGTCACCTTCTATCATGCTACTCAACTGTGAATAGGCATTGGCTGACTCGCTCTTTCTTCTCAATCAAGGAAAACCAGCTCTGCCACACATATATAATGGGTCAGGGTTTAACCCAACCAGGTCTGGGTTGCACCTCCTTTTGTGTAAGCACCCTCAGCATAGGAGGAAGGCTCATACTCTCCTCAGAGCTCCTGGCCACAGCTGTTACCTTCCCACCTCAACAACAACAACAGAAATAATAATGATGATGATAGTGCTTTAAGGTTTGCAAACATGCATATGTTAATAAAGCTGATCTTCCTAACAACCTTCAATACTATGCCCAGTGTTATAGAAATGGAAGCAAACATACAGAAAGCTTAAGAGACCCACCCAGGGTCACAAGTGTCTGAGGCAAGATTCACACTCAGATCTTCCCATTCGCAAGTCCCATCTTCTATCCTCTGAGCCATCCAGATACCTCAACTTCCCTATTGTGGTCACACTAGACTAGAGGGAAAGCAATGAGAGTGGGGGAAAAAAGGATAGGGGCCATATATATCTGGCCAAGAAACAGGCATTTACTTTGAAAAGATAAGCTCTAAGCTTAAGGAAAAGGGTATATTTGACTATAGAAATCATTAGTTCCTATGCACGTGACCATCTCCTCTTGGCCCATCATGACCGAGTTATTAATACATACGTTACTCTTAAAAAAATAAGAAATGCCTTCCAGATTGCTGAAGAGAGGAATGTCCGTTCTATGATTTATCCTGAAATGCTCCAAGAGATCTTTGGTATTTGGAGAAGATGGACGCTTGGGAGGGGGAAAAAGGCCAATATTTCATGTAACTAGATGTGCTTCTTGACAGCATCTGGAGATCATCTTGAGAATCAGAATATGTTCTCATTTTGCATTGAAGGCCCCGACCATCAAATCACCCAATAAACAAACTCAGCCTGAGCAGGAGAGGGGGCAGGGCAAGTACAAGGTCCTCCATCAGAATAAACCCTGAGGATTGACAAAGCATTTTTCCACACATGAAAAAAGTAAACACAGTTACTAAAGTCGACACCTTTTCTCAGCAAGCACTAATTCCTGCAATGCTGTAATTGGAGGCATCCCTTCCCTGGGAGGGACCCTGCTGTCTAACATAATCTTGAAGAGTTTGTGGGGTGTTCAAGGTGGACTAGCACCTCTGGTGTGAGGGCTGCCCATCCATCTGTGGTGTCTACAAGGCATTCAGCTCTCACTTGTGCCTCCAAGAGGTTAGTTTTAGCATGTGTTGTGGCCATACCCCAGCAAACCATCTTGGTAGATAGGCTAAAACAGGTTGAAGGTAATTGACAGGCTTCAAACCCATCAAGGAGTTGGTGAAGAGTGTCTACCCCAAGCATGTGTAGACTTACCCTGGCAGAATGAACAAGTGAGAACAATTTATTCCAATGGCCATGAAGGCAGCTGAAGCAGGCACTGTGGAGTGCTTAGAGTTTGGTCAGATAGAAGACACTAAGATCATCTACTGCACCCTGGGCCACCACCAGTCATCTTGACTTTTGTCCTGCCACTGGACTTCAATGATTCTGGAAGAGAGAGTGAGGCTGATGGCTTTGTGCAACTCTGGCTCACTTCAATCCAATTCACACACAAGTCAAGACATAACCTGTGATGTCATTGGTCTTCAAAAACGAAAGACAACACCATATTCTTGAAAATCATCATTCAGGGATAAATCTCAGACTGTTATCATTCTTAAGATTTCTACCCTAGTACAGTCAGTCAAAAAGCATTTATTAACTGCTAGTATGTGAAAGGCATTGTGCCAAATGTTGAGGATATAAAAAAGACAAATGTTGCCCCTGCCTTCAGAGTTTCTGTTCTAATGGGGGAAAAAACAACATGCAAAGAACCATCCCGCTATCTCAACACAAACAAGTAAATACATATATGTATGAATGAATGGATAGATGAAGAAATAAATACATAAGTAAATAAACGGGATGGTTATTGGGTAAATAAATAGAAGGTGATTTCGAAGAAAAACACTAGAAGTATATGTGGAAGGATCAGGAAAGTTCCACTGAAGAAGATGAGATTTGAGCCTAGACATGAAGGAACCAGGGAGCCAGGTGGAAGCGTTCTCCAAGCATGGGAGAGAGCCAGTGAAAAATGTCCAGAATAGGGAAACAGAGCATTGTGCAAGAAAAAAACAAGAAGGCTACTGATACTGGACTGATTGTTAAAGCTCATGGAGGGGAGTAATGTATAAGGAGACTGAAAGGGTTGGAAGTGCCCAGGCTTTGAAAGACTTTAAAGGCCAAAGAGAGTATGTGATATTTGATCCTGGAAGTTATAACCAGTGTTATAACCTGGAGAGTATAGTATAGGGAGCCACTGCAGTTTGTTGAGTAGGTTTGGGGAGAGGGGCGTTACATGATCAGAAAACTACTTTGCTGGATGGAGATTTAAGGTAGGAAAACCAGAGAAGGCTGTTGCCACAGTCTGTACATGAAGGATTGAAGGCCTATACCAGGCAGGCGTATGAGAGTTGAGACAAGAGGTCATACACAAGAGATGCTGGAAAGATAGAAATGATATGATTTGACCACATATTAGACAGAGAGTGAAGGTGAAGGAAGGGTTGAGAATGAAACCTAAGTTTTGAGCCTGGATGACAAGCAAGATGGTGGTGCCCTCAACAATTCAGCAGGGGAAGTTCAGAAGAGAGAAGGGTTAAGATGGAGGGAGATAGCGAGTTCATTTTTGGACATTTTGAGTTAGATATGCCAATGGAATGTTGAGTTCAATATGTCCAAAAGGCAATTGTTGATATGATATGTGTGCTCAGGAGACAAGTCAGGGCTTGATGTATAGATTGGAGAGTTAACTGAATTAAGATGACAAATGAACCAATAAGAGCTGATGAAATCATCAGGGGAGATACTACAGGGGAAGAGAAGACAGCCAAGAACAGAGCCTTGGAGGACGTCTAACATTAGATGGCATGACATGGATGAAGGAACAGTCAGACAAGCAGGAAGAGAGCAAAGCAGTGTTATAACCTGGAGAGTACAGAATCTCCAGAGAAGAGAGTGACGGACTATGTCAAAGGTTGTAGAGAGGATGGGGACTGAGAAAAAAGAATCATTGGATTTCCCAATTGAAAAATCATTGGTAGTTTGGAGAAAATTATTTCAGTGAATAATTTCCAATAATATTGGAAAGCAGATTGTGGAGGGTTTAAAATCAAGTAAGAGCCAAGGAAATGGAGACACTGAGTGTAAATAGTTTTCCCAAAGAGTTTAGCCACAAAAAGGAGAAGACATATGGGACGGAAGCTAGCAGGAATGGTAGGATTAAATGAAGGGTTTTTAGAAATGGAGAAGATATAGGCATGTTTATAGGCAGGAGGGAAGCAGCCAAAGACGGGATTGAAAATAAGAACAAAATTTTGATGGGAAGTGGGGCAACCTCCTGAAGAAGGGCCCTTCTCTTGAAGGTTCATATTCAAGAATTTGTCTTGCTAAGGAGAAGGGACCACCTGTGAAAGAGGTACTTGGATGAGAGAAAAAGATAATGAAAGAAGGTATCTGAATGAAGTGAAATGAGAAAGAGAGAAGAAGAAACTCTCAGTGAATGGCCTCTTTTTATAGAGAAATATGAAACAAAGTTCTCAGCTGAGAGGGGGAAAAGAAGGGGAACTATGGGACGTTTGAGAAAGGATGAAAGTTTGGAAGAGCTGCTGTAGTGAATGGTAGAGAGAATCCATTAGGGACATTTCAATTTCAATTTCAAAGGGTTGTCTTGTCATAGTGAGGACTCAGTTGAGATTATGTCACATAGATTTGTAGTGGATCCAGTCAGCATGGCTTTGTGATTTTCTCCACTTCATTCAACAATATATGAATAGGAATAAAAGTCATGGATGGTGAAATTAATCCAAGGCTGGCATTTGGCAAGACATGGTCAACAAGGGGTCAATGGATTCAAGTGTAGAGGAAAGTACAAAGTTGAACTGTTTCACCAAGGGGATGAGTTAGGGAAGAGAGGTGAGCATAACTAGTTCAGGGATGATCTGGAAAGAACCGAAGGGTGGAGGGATTGGAGGTCATGATAAGGATTAAGAACAGAGTTTGTGCTCATAAAACAGAGGGAAAAAGGAAGTGACAGAAAACGAGATAAAGGAATTTTGGGGTTCACTTCTAGACTGGGTGAGCTAGGGAGAACCAATTATCATTGCCATCACCACCACCACCATCATCGTCAGAATGCTTCAGCAGACCCCACTTATGATGACATCATCCTTCCTGGACCCAAACACCATTCTTGATCCACCATCCATATATGTGTGTATGCATGTACATATATGTGTGTGCATGTGTGTGTGCACATGCACATATATATCTATAAATACACACATATACATGCACATACATATCCTTTATTAGAATGTAAATTCCCTGAGCGTAAGGACTAGCTTACTTATATATGGTATGGTATTTGGAAAAGAGCAAGCCCTTAATTAATGGTTTTCATTACTTTTTTCATTCTATTTCTTATCATTTTATTATTAAGGATCTTTTAAAAGTCAGTCTTTTCTGGTCAAAGATCACTTTCACCTCCTCTATTCTATGTCCAAACATTCTGTGTTCCAAGATCCCTCAAAGTTCTCATATCCTTTGAATTTACTTTCTGTGTTCTAAGGTCCCTTCTGGGTCTAACATTCTATTTTTTTCCAACTTATTTATTTATTTTTAGTTTTCAACATTCATTTCCATCATATTTTGAGTTACAAATTTTTCTCCCTGTCTTTCCCCTGCCCCCACCCCAAAATAGCAAGCCTGCTGAATACCCCTTCCCCCGATCTGTTCTCTCATATCCTCCCCCACCCTCCTAACTTTCCAGGAGGGCAAGATGGATTTCTATACCCCAGTGCCTATGTATCTTATTTCCCAATGGGTCTAACATTCTTAATTCTAAGCTTCAATTTTTCCTCCTTACTCATAGTTGATCGCACGTTGTCTCTTCCATTAGACAGTGAGCTCTTTAAGAGCAGAGACTACCTCTTCTCTTGTCTTAACAGTAGTGCCTGGTGCATATTAGGTGCTTAATAGATGCCTATTCAGACTAATTGACTTAATTCTCTCCTAGCTATGACCTTCTATGTCCTGACATTCTATGTTCCAAAGTCCCTCCCAGCTCTAACATTCTATGAATTAATTTTCTATGTTCTGAGGACCATTCCAGCTGTAACATTCTATGACTGAGTAACTCACTAGTGTCCAATTTCCTGTTTCCTTAAGCACACCACTCCTCCCAATTTGACTTAGCCCTGGGATTTATCCCCCTGGCTCATAAGTGTTCAATAGCTTTCTCTTGTTCTGGACTTTCCACAGTGGCTTCCCCTGCACATATGGAAATGTTACATATTGCATGTGTTCACCCATTAATTCCTTTGCTGCCGTGATATATTAATTATATGAGCCACATAAAACACCACCATGTTCCTTGACCATAAAAAGAGATGACATTTGCAGAATGCATCCAGGCGTCTTTTTGGAGGCTCTTCATGGGCTGAAGCATCTGCTATATTGCTGAGTTGATAATTCCATATCCCCTTTTCCTCCTATTATGTTGCTTATTTTAAGGGCCCCTAGAGTCCTCCTTACAACCCCCTCATCCCCATTCTACTCATCACAATTCAGAAGCTCAGTGTCTTTCAGTGTTTTCAAAAAACACAAGGAACATATTTTTTTCTTTTTTCCTCCTCAGATGACTAAAAGATTTTTTTTCTTTACCTTAGTTTTCAATTACAGACAACAGTTATTTTGGTTTTAGAAAATCACAGTCCCTTCTAACTGGAATGAACCTCAGAGACCACCTGGTATAACTCCTGCTTGGAGGAGGTCTCCCAGCTACTACACCAATCAATCAAGTAGCAAGCATTTACCAAACACCTACTACATTC
>NW_027185852.1:20203808-20204098 GCF_028583685.1 Petaurus breviceps papuanus | reverse complement strand
AGATAGATGATGGATGGATGGGTGGATAGGTAGATAGATAGATAGATGATGGATGGATGGGTGGATAGGTAGATAGATAGATAGATAGATAGATAGATAGATAGATAGATAGATGATGGATGGGTGGATAGGTAGATAGATAGATAGATAGATAGATAGATAGATAGATAGATAGATAGATAGATAGATAGATAGATAGATGGATGGATGGATGGATGGGTGGATAGATAGATAGATAGATAGATAGATAGATAGATAGATAGATAGATAGATAGATAGATAGATAGATA
>NW_027185852.1:20200885-20203798 GCF_028583685.1 Petaurus breviceps papuanus | reverse complement strand
ATAGATAGATAGATAGATAGATAGATAGATAGATAGATAGATAGATAAGTATCAAGGATTCATCTACAAGTAAGAAAGACATTTCCTGCCCTCAAGGAGCTACATTCTAATATTAGAAACAACACATAAAGGGGAGTTGAAAAGAGGTGCTGGAAAGGAGGGTGCCCACACAAGGGGAAGAAGGAAGGAAAGAACTCCAGATGGTTGGGTTGTTAGTGGAGTGGAAGGTGGCTAGAACATGACTGGGGTCATAAAATGGGAGCATTGTGAGAATCTTTGAGATGATCTGGTCCCTTGGGGTTTCTTTGTTGTTGTGCTTGCTGTTCTCAGAAGACCAGAACTAGGACGGGGTGCATTCAATAAGGTGAAAGACAAGAGAGAAAATGCAGACTAGCCATGTAATTTCATTAGTGTAGGTAAAACCTGGGTGAAGAAGTTCCCTTTGCCAATGCAAGTTGCCAGTTTATACCCTTAGGGCAGATGATCTTACCGTGGGGGGCATGGGTAGATTGGGGGGGGCAGTGTCTGTAAACTTGGATGGAGAAAAGGTGCATCTTTATTTTCACTAACATCTAACTGAAATGTAGTGTTTCCTTCTATTATGATTTAAAATAAAATAATATTATTTTGACAATGGCTTCATAGGCTTCACCAGACTTCCAGAGCATTTTCTCTCTCTTGGTCTTTCTCTCTCTTTCTTTCTGTCTGTCTGTTTCTGTCTCTCTGTGTCTCTCTCTGTCCCTGTCTCTCTGTCTCTTTCTCTCTGTCTCTGTCCCTCTCTCTGTCCGTCTCTCTCTCTCTCTCTCTCTCTCTCTCTCTCTCACACACACACACACACACACACACACACACACACACACACACACACACACACATACATGTGCACACTAAAGAAACCTTGCTTTGGAGGCCTGTCTAGTACATTGAGAGATTAGGTAGCTTGCCCAGGATCACTAAACTGTGAGTCCTTTATGTGTAGGAAGGGCTGTCACGTGGACGAGGCTCTGACTTGTTCTGCCAAGTCTCAAAGGGCAGAATTGGGATGGGCGGGTAGACCATGAATCTGTAAAATGAGAGATTCCAGCTCAATGGAAGACAAGCAAATCCCAGCAATTCGAGTTGTCCAGAGATGGGACAGACTTCCTGGTTAAGGATTGAGTTCCCCACCCCTGTAGGTCTTCAAGTGGGACCTGTTGAACCCCGTGTTTTCACGTGAGAGTAGAAGGGATTCTTGTTGGAGCATCAGTTGGACTGGATGGTCTCTAAGATCTCTTCCATCTCTTAGTCTTTCCTTGAATTTCCTCAGTTTACAGGTCTGGAGGACTCAGCAAAGAAGTCCCCAAAAGAGGAAGTGAATTGTCAAAAGGCACTTGGAGCATCTGGGGCAGAGTCAGGACAAGAACCAACCCAATGCCTTCTGACTCCCGCTTGGCGGCTCTTCCCACTGGGCCCCACTGCTGTCGTTTAAAAATAAATTAATAAAAGATGTGATTTTATTTTTGTATCCTGATGAATAGACCAGAACAAACTAAATTAACCTTTATTCCCAGTCTGCGTGTCAGATTCCTCCTCCATTCATCTACCCCTTACTCAGTTTCCTCTCCTGACTGGCTCCTATGTCTCTGGCCAAAGGGGAGATTGGCAATGGAGCGAGAGAGGAGGTGAGATGAGAAGGGGGAAATGAGAATTAAATGGGAAGCCATCTTTCCTGCTGTCCATTCAGCAGGCAGTCAGGCCCTCTGCTTTCTACATCTGTTTTCCTGCATGGGAGAACCTTGTTCTTATACCCCCATTGCCCGCACTCTCCTATGCCATCTCCTGCCAGATCCAACTATCATCAATCTTCTCAGGAGAGCAAGGGGCTCCCTCCACTCAGGGGGGCATTCTAGCAGCATCTCCAGAGCAAGAAAAAATACGGAGAATCCACCATTCTCCCCATCTTAACACTATTCTGGGCGAAACAGTCTGACTATTTTTGTATTTTTAAAACATGGTACCATGGAAATGAGTGTGCTGGGTTTGGAATCAGAGACTGGAATCTTGGCTTATTCTTTAACTATCTGAGTGACTTTAGGAAATTCACTTCAATTCTCTGGGCCTCAGTCACCTCATCTGAAAAAGGAAGTCAGACCAGATGACACCTAAAGTCCCTTCAGATCCATGAATCTGTGAAACATGAGACATTCTCCCTGAAAAGGAGAGAGGCCTTGTCTCATCTGTGGAATAAAGCTAATCCATTCCCTGCCAACTTTACAGGACTGTTGTGAGGACAAATGAGACGAGAGTGGGATGTGGGCATGCGTTTCATGCAACCTGGAGAACGCAATACGAATGACAGTTTTCTTATCTGTCCAGTGCCAACTTTGAGTGTGCATTGGGAAGATTAATGCATCAGTCAGCCAGACAGTGGGCATTGTCTATATTCACTCCGCTAGATGCTGGAGATGTGGAGATGAAATGAAAGTCTGTTCACATCCTGCTATCAAAGACAACCGACTAGCGAGTGTTTGGCAAGCGCCTGTGATGAGTTAGGCAAAGGGAACGCAAAAGCACTGAAATGAATTAGAGCTTATCCTCAAGGTCCCTTCTACTTTAGTGGGTACGTATATGCAAAATATGTAAAATGTTCACAAGAGTGTGCTGTATGCAAAGCATGTAGACTGAAATAATTTTAGCTGAATGGGCCCTAGAGAAATGAATAAATGATTGAATAGAATTTCCAAATCTCAGAGTTGGAAGGAACCTCACATATCATTGAGCCCAAAGGTTCTTAGCTTGAAGTCCTTGAAATGTATGTACTTACATACACATACATATATTCATGCATTCATACATACACACACATGCATGCATGCAATATGTATAACATATATAATATTGTATAATGTATACAATATATAATAGTATATGACA
>NW_027185852.1:20193607-20200875 GCF_028583685.1 Petaurus breviceps papuanus | reverse complement strand
AAAGATGTTTATATATTTATTCATAATATTCATATATTGATATAGTCGTACATAATTTACATTGCATATATTTATAATATTACATAAATAATATGTAAATATTATATATAAATATAATTATATATGTACACCCATACATGTATGGGTGTACATCTATACAAGCACACATACATGCAATATGTATAGCATATATAATATTGTATAATGAATACAACATATAATAGTATAGGACATAAAATAAATATTATATAATTTGTTTCTATATTTATTCATATTTATATTATGTTTATACCAATATTGTATTTATATTATATGCTGTGTAATTATATATTGATATAGTCATATGTAATTTACATTACATATATTTATATTCTATAAATAACATGTATTTATCTCTAATTCTTTAGTTATATTTATGTATGTACACACATACATGCATGAATGTGTATACATGCATATATACATATATTTGTATAACTATTTCAATAGAATTGGTTTCCATTGTAATCTTATATATTTTATTTTGTGCACTTAAAAACATGATTCTAAAACGGAGTCCAGAGGCAGTCCCAGACTGGCTGCCCAAAGGATCCATGACACAAAGAAGGTGAAGAACCCTTGGACTAGCCCAACCTATATCCAAGAGAGAATCTCCTCTGTAACATATGAAATAAGACTTTTTTGGAAACTTAGGGTTAGGTGGGAGCCGCTACCTTCTCCCCAGGTGCTTTCCATTTTGGGATAGCTCTAATTATTTGAAAACATTGACCTCAAGCATCAGTTAACCTCTTTTGAACTCGTATGATCCAATGCTCCTGATTCTGCCCTCTGGAACCAAATAGAAAAAGATGAATGCCCCCTTCACATCGTGATGGATCTTCAGATCCTTGAAGATAACTATCATCTTCCCAAATCTTCCTTTCCCCAAGCTAACCATGCCCAGTTCCTACAATCAAAACTCATATGATTATGATAGAATACTGATGTTCTGTAAGAAGTGATCCCAGGCCTGGAGGCAGGAAGACCAGAGTTCAAATCTAATGTCAGACACTTACTATCTGGATGACCCTGGGCAAGTCATTCCACCCTATTTGCCTCAGTTTCCTCTTCTGTAAAATTAACTGGAGGGACAGCTAGGTGGTGCAGTGAATAGAGCTCCAGCCCTGGAGTCAGGAGGACCTGAGTTCAAATTCTCCCTCAGACACTTAATACTTCCTAGCCATATGACCTTGGACAAGTCACTTAACCCCAATTGCCCTGCCTTCCCTCTCCAAAAAAAAAGGTAAAAACAAATGAGCTGGAGGAGGAAATGGCAAAAATAAAACAAGCCCCAAACCCACGCTGTAAGGTTAATGGGATATAAGATCTTCCCTGCCCATTCTTAGGCCTGTGTGCTCAGCTGTGATACATCCTGAATCACATCAGAGCCCACTGGGGAAGGAACTTGCTTAAAGAGAAGCTTGCTTAGGGGAGGCTTGTTGGTACTAACCGAATTAGGCACTGAGTCATGAGGTTTGTGATGACTTCTGGCTCTGAGAAGTGTATATATACTATGAGTTGCTATTTTGTTTTGGGGGCTTGCTTATGAGAAGGATCATTTGATTTCCTGGTTGAGACTCTGAATAGCCATCTTTCAGAGCCCCCGACTGCTCAGAGGTTGTCTGTGCTCCCTCAGTTCAGTGACATATGTAAGTTTATGGCAGTATTGCTATGCTCAGATAGCTGGAGCCCTGTCTGTTGGTCTTTATGCTAATTTCTCTGCTTGTATTTTCTCTGACGTTCAGGGGGCTGACTTTTGCCCTGAACTAGTGAATGTAATTAAAGAAGATTGTTGACCCCTTAAAAGTTGCTTTCCTTTAAGAAAGGCAGATCCAAGAACCTGTGCTAGCAGGCCATCCTGGGTGTGTCAGGGTGCTTGTTACACACTCCAGGATCTCTGCCAAGAAAACCCCAGATGGAGTCACAAAGAGTCAGACATGACTGAACAATGAAATAAGAAACGATGAGCAGGATGGTTTCAGAGAAACCTGGAAAGATAAACACCAACTGATGAAAAGTGAAGTGAGCAGAATCAGGAGAACATTGTACACAGTTATAGCAATATTGTCAGATGATCAACTGGGAATGACATCAATACAATGATTCAAGATAATTCTGAAGGATTTATAATTAAAAAATGCTGTCTGCTCCCAGAGAAATAACTGTTAAAGTCTGATTGACAATCAAAGCGTACTTATTTTTACTTTCTTCATATTTCTTGGTCATTTGGGGGTTTTTTGTCTGTATGTTCTTTTGCAACATGGTTTATATGGAATTTTTCATGACTGTATATTTATAATCTATATCAAATTGCTTGCCTTGTCAAGGGGAAGGGAGAGGAGGAAGACAGAGAATTTAGAACTCAAAATTCTAAAAAAATCAGTGTTAAAATTGTTATTACATGTAATTGGGGAAAAACTATATAAAAATTTTCACATGGGGAAAAAAATCTCATGTTAGGTTCTTAAAGGCCCATGGGTGGAGGGTCGGATCTGGCAGGTCCTGCTGAGCTGCAAGGGTTTTGCATTTTCACTGATGGTGGGCTATCCTAGCTAAATTCAGAAAGACTCATTACCATGTTGGCACCTGGGTGATGACAGAGTTGCCACAGCCACTCCAGCAGGCCATCTAGCAGAGGGCAGCTTACTATGCCTGGAGTTCAAATCCTGCCTTTGACACTGACTCCCAATGGTAGGTAAGTGGTTTCACCTCAGTTTCCTCCCCTGTTAAATGAGACAGTTGGATTCAATGGCCTTTCCAGGGCTCAGGATCCCACCAAAGTGTAAATGCATTCTGATATGCATGAGAGAGGGAGAACCCATGGAGAAGCTCACAGACCCTTGAGTTACAGTGAATCACAAAGATGCTTAGCAGCTTTTACACATAGCTGCCAGGAGGGGAAGAAGTCTCAGGCAGTTGAGGACAAAAAAAACCCAATATTTTTGCCTGGAAATTATCTATGCTTCACAGGTGGGCAATTCCCTTTCATTCAGCCCTCTCTGAAGGGGCCCCTGTTCTAAGGACGATTAAATCAAGAGGCCTTCAGGACTTCCTCTCCTCTTAGGGCTGAAGAAATCATGATGAGAGTGACTAGCATCATGCCCAGGGCTTCATTTGCAAACGCATTGTGACCAGCATCTCCTCTGATCTCCACTCTTACTCTGTGACTTGGGTTTTATAAGGTATCATTAGCCCCATTTTAAAGGTGAGAAAATTGAGGTCATGCCTTAGCATGATAGGTTCATCGGAGCAGAGAGGAAGAGCTAGAGAAACCACAGAGGTTTTCTAGTTTAATGCTCTCATTTTAGAAATGAGGAAGCTCTCACCCTCCACTTCCCTAGTTTACTCCTAGGCTAAGGTCAGACGCCTTTGTCTGGCATTCAGCCCTGGTGTCTCTCTACCTATCAGGACTGATTTCACTTGGGGAGGAAGTGGGGGTGGGAAGCTCAGTAGTTCAGGGGATGGTGTTTGAGGCCTGAAGACATACCTCAGACATTTACTAGCTGTGTGACCCTCGGCATATCAACTTCTGTTTGCCTCAGTTTCCTCATAGGTAAAATGGGGATAATAACAGAACTTACCTCCCAGAGTTGTGTGGCTCAAATGAGATAATAACTGTAAAATGTTTGGGACAGCACCTGGCACAGAGTATGTGCTGTTTAAATGTAAATTATTATTCTTGTTGTTACTATTTTCTCCCCATATAAATTCTCTATGAGATGCCATGTGCCTTCATGGATAAACAAATGGACTTGTAGTGGGGAAGACATGGATCAAGTTACTCCTCTGATGTACATTGGTTATATGGCATGTGCCTAGAGCAGCTAGGTGGTGCATTGGTTAGAGTACCTGGGCTGGAGCCAGAAAAGCCTGACTTCAAATCTGACTTCAGACCCTTACTAGCCATGTGACCCTGGCCAAGTCAAGTCACCCTGTTTGGCTCAGTTTCCTCATCTGTAAAATGAAGTCAGACATGACTGCAATGATTGTGGGCAAGTTACTTAATCCCTTGGTGCCTGAGCTGTTCTCTCAAATGGTCCATTGCAAAGTAGAAGCTGGTCTGCTTTGGTAGAGGGAGTGTTCTCATCAGGGGTTCACTGTGCCCATGGGATCCCAGGTCTGACCCACTCCCATTCATTCCAGCCAAACTGGAGGTGGCCTGGCCCACAGGACATTGACTGTAGATGAAGGCATTGGATTCAGATCCTGCCTCAGACACTCACTGCCTGGGTGACCTTGAACAAGGCACCTTGGCCTTGAGTTTCTTCCTCTGTTAAATGAGGGCTTGGATGAGGGGGTTTCTGGGATCTCTCATTTTCCTTGGGTGCTGCCCATTAACGCAACCTGGGTTCTGTCTCCTCCCCTCCCTCTGTGGCTTTGCTCCTGCCCTCCCTCTTCCTCCTCTTCATTTGTAGAATTCTTATTCATCCTTTAAAGCTGAACTCAAATGTTGCCTCCCCCCCATGAATTCCTCCTCCTTGCCAAGTCAGTAATCCTGCTCCCCCCTCCCATGTCACAAAAGGCGCTGTTTGTGCCTCTGTGAGGAGCTTAGCAGGCATTGTTGTGTAGGGTAATGACCTGAGTGCCTTCTCCCCCCCTGCCCCCCCCCCGAGACTGTAAGCTCTGGGAGGGCAGGGACAGTGTCCTCTCTAAACCTTCTAAATCTCCTAGCACCTGGTGCTGAGCTTTGCACACAGTAGGAGCTTTTTGGGATATGTTCAGTAAATGAAACTGGGCAATAAGCAAGTAGAGCAGAAGACAGAAACAAGGGATGTTACCAAGGCCAATCCGCCAGGATTCCCTTGTGTTCACTTTGTCCTGTTGTGTGAATCCTCATCCACATTCTTCCTCCAACGGTGGGCCAGGATCCATCACTATTGTGACCTGTTTGAGGGAAGGGACTGTTTCATTCCTTGCCTTGGTATCCCCAGCTCCAAACACAGTTCCTGCACATAGTAGGGGCTTAGAGAATGACTGTGGGTGGACTGATTGCATTTGGTGATTGATGGTCCCTCTCTCAGACACCGCCTTCCTAGGCTGATTATACTCTTGCCATTGTCCTGAACTCCTGCCCTCCCTATCCCCCCTCTTCACCCCAAGCATAACCTTGGACTTCTGATGAGAAATCTCGAGTGGTTGAATGATTCTAGCAAGGAGTAGGCGTCCAGGACTGGACTTCTAGCTTACTTTCTGGCTTTCTCCACATAACTCTGCCTCAAGTGGATAATCTTCCCCCCACACACTTATATGTATTGTCTTCTCAATTAGAATTATGCTCTGTCTTGCTCACTTCTATTTGTTTGCCTAGAACTTAGAACAGCACCTGGCACAGAGTAAACACTTAGTAAATGCTTTATCTATCTATCTATTCATCTTTTATCTATCCATCAGTCTATTTATTCGCAGAAAGTTCTATTAATTCAAACCCCTCATTTTACAGATGAGGAAACTGAGGCCTATAAAGGAGGGATGCCTCTGACTGCAAATTTAACACCCAGATCTGCCAAATAGTCAATGTCAGAGGTGGGATTCGAACCCAGGTCTGTCCTCATTCTAAGAACCATTCTTTATTCATAGCAACAGGCTCTATCTCTCAATTCCACCCCCTGGCTTCCTTGAGTCTGACCTTGGCAAGAGACCTTTCCCCATCTTCCTCAATGGCAGGGGCTTCACCTCTGATATCACCACCCATTTGCACTGTATGTATATTGTATGCACACACTTGCTTGTATATTGTCTCCCCTATCAGACTCTGGGCTCACTGAGGATAGGAACTATGTTTTCACCTGTCTGTATCCCCAGTGTTTAGCACAATTCCTGGCACATATGGCATGGCACCCAACATGTCCAGGATAGCCAGCTCACAAGTCATCTGCTTGAAGGAAAGGACAAAACCATGAGGGAGTCCCTCCCTACCTTTGCCAGCTGTCAAATACAAAAACCCTGACTCCTAGGGTTCCAGCTCTCAGACTGTGGAGTCTATTTGGACAAAGGGTGGAGATGCCTTCCCTTGTTCCCCACCCTTGCTTCCAGTCTGCCCACTGGACACGCAGCCCCAGCCCCAACCCTGCCCGTGGGGTGCTCAGGCTTCCTGAGCTCTTTGCAGGGAGCCTGCCTGGGTGTGGCTACCTCCTACCCCACAGCAGACTAAATAAACAAAGGCAGTTTGCCAGGTTTCCTTCCTCTCCTTCCTCATCTGCAGGGTGCTCCCCTAGAGGTGGAGGGGAAGAGGGAGGAAGGACAGGAGGTGGATAAAGAGGAGGAGGAAGGAGGCTAAGGATTTGGAGAAGAGAGGAGAGAATGGGGAGAGGAAAAGGGAGCAGGAAGAGGAAGGAGAGGGGGAGGGATGGGGCGGGAGCGAGGGGGGGGGGGAGGAGAGGGAGAAGAGATGATCCATGAAAGATTGGAGTGTATGGAATGGAAAACTGTATCTTAGCCCAGTTCTGTAGCCACATTAAAGCAGGGTGGTGCTATGGATTTCTGTGATTCTGCAATCTCAAGTGGAAAGGGATCTTAGAGGTCAGGCCATCTAAGCCAGCCTCCCCCCCTATCTCAGAATCCTTTCTACAACACCTTCCCTTACCCAGTATATACTTGAGTATCTCCAGAGTTGGGGAATTTATTTGAGGCAGTAGACTCCAAATTTCACCTCTTCCATTTACTAAAAAGGATCATGGGTAAGTACCAACCTCTCTGAGACTGTCTCTTCATTTATAAAATTGCAAGTATTTACTTTATAGGACTGTGGTTGGGACCGGAGAAGATCACATCAATCAGTCAACAAGCATTTACCAAATGCTTACTGTGGGGCAGGCATTGGACTAAGAGCTTGGTATACAAAGAGAGGCAAAACCATGGTCTCTGTCCCCAGGGAACTCTCAGCCTAATAGAGGAGAGGACCTACAAATAGCTAGGACAGATAATGGAAGGAGGGCTAGGAAACCCCCCAAATTACAGTCTGATAGAACATGGAAACTTAGGCTTGGATACACTGAGAACAATTACAGAGGGTGTGTGGAAGACGCTTTACAGATTAAATAGTTATTACCGACATTAGGATAAGGCTTTTCAGCTTTCAAAATGCTTTGTATACAGTCTCATATTAACAACCCCAGAGTATTAAGGGTATTGTTGTCCCTGTTTTACAGATAAAGAAACTGAGTATCAAAGAGGTTATTTGCCCATATTCATGCAGGTAGTGGTAGCAGCAGCAGCAGCAGCAGCAGCAG
>NW_027185852.1:20170121-20193207 GCF_028583685.1 Petaurus breviceps papuanus | reverse complement strand
GGGGGGGGGGGGGGGGGGGGGGGGGGGGGGGGGGGAGGAGAGGGAGAAGAGATGATCCATGAAAGATTGGAGTGTATGGAATGGAAAACTGTATCAGCCCAGTTCTGTAGCCACATTAAAGCAGGGTGGTGCTATGGATTTCTGTGATTCTGCAATCTCAAGTGGAAAGGGATCTTAGAGGTCAGGCCATCTAAGCCAGCCTCCCCCCCTATCTCAGAATCCTTTCTACAACACCTTCCCTTACCCAGTATGTACTTGAGTATCTCCAGAGTTGGGGAATTTATTTGAGGCAGTAGACTCCAAATTTCACCTCTTCCATTTACTAAAAAGGATCATGGGTAAGTACCAACCTCTCTGAGACTGTCTCTTCATTTATAAAATTGCAAGTATTTACTTTATAGGACTGTGGTTGGGACCGGAGAAGATCACATCAATCAGTCAACAAGCATTTACCAAATGCTTACTGTGGGGCAGGCATTGGACTAAGAGCTTGGTATACAAAGAGAGGCAAAACCATGGTCTCTGTCCTCAGGGAACTCTCAGCCTAATTGAGGAGAGGACCTACAAATAGCTAGGACAGACAATGGAAGGAGGGCTAGGAAACCCCCCAAATTACAGTCTGATAGAACATGGAAACTTAGGCTTGGATACACTGAGAACAATTACAGAGGGTGTGTGGAAGACGCTTTACAGATTAAATAATTATTACCGACATTAGGATAAGGCTTTTCAGCTTTCAAAATGCTTTGTATACAGTCTCATATTAACAACCCCAGAGTATTAAGGGTATTGTTGTCCCTGTTTTACAGATAAAGAAACTGAGTATCAAAGAGGTTATTTGCCCATATTCATGCAGGTAGTGGTAGCAGCAGCAGCAGCAGCAGCAGCAGCAGCAGCAGCAGCAGCAGCAGTAGTAGTAGTAGTAGTAGTAGTAGTAGTAGTAGTAGTAGTAGTAATAGTAGTAGCAGCAGCAGCAGCAACAGCAGTAGCAAAAGTAGCAGCAGCAGTAGTAACAGTAGCAGTAGCAATAGTAATAGATGTAGCAACAGCAGCAGCAACAGTAGTAAAAGTAGCAGCAGTAGTAACTGACATTTCCATAGTTCTTCAAAGTTTACAGAACACATTATAAACATCTCACTAATAGGTAACACTATTCTCGCCATTTTACAGGTGAGTGGTGTAATTAGACTCTAAGCCCAGCAATCTAGTCACACTATTGCTCTAAATTGTTGGTGAAAATGTTAGTTACTGTTATCATTACTTCATGGGGAATCTCATCCCATTTTGGGATGGTTCTGGTTGCTAGGAATTTCTTCCTGATATTGAAATGAAATTTACCTTCCTTAGGTAAATGAACAATGAAAAGAAGTGAATGAAAAGAATGATGGTCTTGAATTCAATGGACTTAGATTAAATCTTGCCTTTGTCACTTAATTCTTGGGCAATTTGGAGCAAGACTTCTTTGTCTCAATTTCTTAATCTGTAAAATGAGGGTTAGATTATTTTCACCTTTAAATCTATGATTTTAGGATTGAGTTTGGAATTCTGACTGTCATTTGATAATTGTATGACTGTGGTCTAGTCTTTTGACTTCTGTTTTCTCATCTATTCAATCTTATAATTCTTACCAGTGCTTGGCACATAGTAGATGCTTAATAAAGGCTTACTGATTGACCAACTGACTTCTTAACCCACAGAGGATTCATGAGAAAATGATATAAAAACAGGAGTCAATGTTATATGTCAGAAAACTCCCTTTACCAGCCCAATAATTTCAGTCTTTGAGAGTTACCTGAGGCTCAGAGACATGAAGAAACCACCTAGGGTCAATATAGATAATAAATTCCAAAGGCAGGATTTGAACCTAGGTCTGGGTTCAGCAATAAAACACGTTTCTATTTCCCTATTAAACTGAGATCTAATTCCCTGTAACTCCCCCTTATTGATCAGTATTTGGATCTAGACCATCTGCATCCCCCATCATTTTATAGGCAAGGAAATTAAAATCAAGAAAGTAGACAGTAAATCAGTCGATAAGCATTTATTAAGTGTCCTCTGTATACCAGGCACTGTGCTGAGTATCTGGGGCACAAAAAAAAAAGAGCAAAAGATTCTCTGGCCTCAAGGAGTTCACTGTGTAATGGGAGAAAAAAAGATGACTCAGGATTACATCTCAATTTAGTGGCAGATCCAGGGCCAGAAGTCAAGGTTCCTGGAGTCTAGAGCAGTGTCATTTCCACCACACCACGCAGGCCCTTTGGGATCGGCCAGTCGAAGTTATCATTGCCCTGTCATGAAGCAGGCTCTATTTCTGCTCCACCCCACAATGAAAACAGTCTAGCTTGGCTAGAAATAATAGCAAGAAAGAGGCTTCTAAGAATCAGATCATTTCTGGGGAATCCTCCCACCCCTATTCCTCTGTTCTTCAAAGACCAATTTTCCCCAGAACAATACAGGATATTCAAAATTTGTCATGGGAAGGAGAGGTTAGAACTTCCAGACATTATTAGTAATATCATTTACCATCTCTGAAATGTTAGGGGAAGAAGCTATTGGGTGGTGAAAAGAGCACAAAGATTTAGTCAGAAGCCCGGGGATCAACACTGGGCTCTTCTGATGACCAGCAGCCTGGCCTCAGAAAAGCCCTATCATCTATCCGGGCCTCAGTTTCCTCATCTATAAAAATGGTAATAATACTAGCAATTTCATGGGGCTAAGTGAGTTAGGACTTGGTAGAGTGACTAACTAGGAATCATCAGAAAGCCCAGTGTTCAGTTACTGTCTCAAATACATCTTAGCTGATGGAGTGTGAAGAGACAGTATATCTTTTATCTACTGTTATCCCCATTTTATCCCCATTTTAGTGGCAAACCATCTTATTTGCTGTTCACTAGACACAACATTTCATCTCCTACCTTTGTACTTTTGCATGAATGGAAGGCTCACTCACCTGATCTCTACCTCTGGGTAGCTTCCTTGAATGCTCAGCTAAAGTAAAGCCTTGCCAAATACCCCCAGATGGTGGTGCTCCCCATTCCCTGAAAATACTTTGGTTTTAGTTTGGATACAGGATCCTTAGTGCTAGATCCTCTGATTGCAAAGTTAGTTTTCTTTTCCCTGTGCCATGAGGTCCCTCCCATTCACTCAACAAACATTTATTAAGCATCTTTTAGGTGTCCAGGAGAGAGACAGACAGACAGAGACAGAGAGAAAAAAAGAGGAGGGAGAGAGAGAGAGAGAGAGTCAGAGCTTGTCTCTTTTTTTTTGCGAAATTTTCAGACAATGTTGTGCTTTATTTAATAAAACAACAGACTTTTTTAATGGGTTGGTTAGTTTTGT
The DNA here is from genome assembly GCF_028583685.1 of Petaurus breviceps papuanus. Lineage (NCBI taxonomy): Eukaryota > Metazoa > Chordata > Mammalia > Diprotodontia > Petauridae > Petaurus > Petaurus breviceps. The sequence goes on along the minus strand of NW_027185852.1, from coordinate 20,189,868 downwards.
TGTACTTTTTCCTCTTTTTGTCACAAGAGGTGAGTCTCTAGGTAGAGTGGTGGATAATAGAGTGATATAAAAACAAAAAATATAAATTAAAAATTTTAAATGCCTCTCAAGGAGGAAAGAAGGACAAAAAGAAAGAAAAGGGTAATAGAAGGAGAAAAGGAATAAAGAAAGAATGGAAAAATGAAGAAGTGAGGAGAGAAAGGAAGAGAAAATGAAGGAGAAAGAAAAAGAAAGACAAGGAGAAAGAAGAGAGAGAAAAGGGGGGAAGACAGAAAAAGGGAACAAAGTAAAAAGAGAAGGAAGAAAGAGACTGGAGAAAGAAGGAATAGAAAAATGAAGGTGAAAGAGAAAAAAGAAAAGATATAGGAAAGCACAAAAATGAGAAAGAAATCAAGAAAAAAGGGAAGGAGAAAAAGAGAAATTAAGAAAGAAAAAAGTTAGGAGAGAGAAAAAATAAAAGGAAGAAAGAAAGGAGGGAAGGAAGGAGGAAGGAGGAAAGAAGGGAAGGAAGGAAAACAACCATTTTGTCTCTTCTGAACTATCTCCTCTCCAGGTTAAACATTCTTCCCCTGTCTTCACATGGCATGGATTTTCAGTCCAGTCTGGTTACCCTCCTCTGTACAATATCCAGCTTATCAATGCTTTTCGTACATGTCACACCCAGAACTGATTGCCATGTTCTAGATGTGGTCTGACCACGGCAGAGGACAGGACAACTACTTCCTTATTCCTCAGAGTGATATTGTGTGCTGCCCTTTGTTGGTTGTGTGGCCTTGGATGGTCCCTTTATCTCTCAAGGCCTCAGTCCATTCATCTGTCTTCAGATAAGGTTGGGTATTCACAATCTAAGGCCTTTCTGGATTCTCCCTGTCTGGACAAATGCATATTCCTTCATCTGCCACCAGCCTTGTTCTTTCTTTGGAAATAAGCAGTGAATAAAGCGTAACTGGGCTCCAGTGGTTTTTCTCCCTGTCAGAATCCTGAGTCTATGAGAACACATGCGTCAACAGGGTTTAAAGGACTGTTTGTTTACTGATCAAGACAGATGTTTAAACAGGCTCTCAATCCCCTCAGTTAAATAACAGATTCAACTGTGAAGCTTAGTACTAACCTTACTAAAGCTGGTGGTCTTTCTGCATTTATATTTCCCCACTGGAAGGCTCCCAGCAAAAGGAAACATCCTTTCAGTTGAGTGGACATGGGAGATGTTCTGCTACAATTCCTTCCTCCTTTCCCCCTTCCCTTCCTCCTTCCATTCTTCTTTTCCTACCTTCCTTCTTCCTTCTGTTCTTCCCTTCCATCCTTCCACAAATTTACAAGATGGAGTTGAGTGTCTATGATTTTATAACAGTAAAACTCCCTTCAGTTTTCAAGTTAGCAAGAACCATAAGACAAAATAGAATCTTAAACCTGTTGACTTATGTGTCACCAATATTGAAGAAAAGAGGAAACTTGCAACATAGAATTTTTTTTAAGCAATTGGGGTTAAGTAACTTGCTCAAGGTTACATGGCCAGGTATTTCTGGGTTGGTGCTAAGTGTCTGAGCCTGGATTTGATCCCAGGGAACATAGAATTTTAAAATTTGGAAATCTTGAGCTAAATATTCTGAGTTCTAAGGCCCCTTTCAGCCCTAACATTGTATTGTTCTAGCATTCTACTGGAAATCCAAGAACACAAGCTGGCAGGATCCCCATAGACATTGATAAGAAAACTTCCAATGCCTGTTTCAGTCTATTTCCTATTCAAATTATCAATCCTTTCTACATTGCCCCCCACCCTGAGGGGTTATTGAAGCACAGAATAAAAGTATTATGGATGGGAGGAACCCAGGGATGTAGAATATATGAACTGGTTGGTGCAAGGGACTCACAGTATGGAAACTCCCTCTGGATCAGCACCTTGGAGAGCTTCCTAGAGGTCAAGAAGAGATGAAAGACTTCCAAGATCCCATGGCCAGTACATGTGAGATAGGAGACTTCTGACTTTAAGTCTAGTACTCTAGACACCACCCCACACTGCCTCTTGGAAGAGACATTCTTTACCTATTCTGTACTTCCCCCAATGGATGCATGTGCAAAATGTGGCCAGTGTAGACACAGTGTAAACTAAAGAGGCTCTGTGTCTGGGCCCAGTCACAAACTTTTATTTTTCTTGTAAAATTTGACCTCAGATGCTTACAAGCTATGTGACCTTGGGCAAGTCACTTAACCTCTGTTTTCCTCAGTTTCCTCAACTATAAAATGGGGGTTGTAATAATAGTGTCTAATTCCCAAGGCTGTTGTGAGGGTCAAATGAGATAATAATATTTGAAGTGCCTAGCACGGTGTCTGGAACACAGAAAGTCCTATATAACTGCTTATCCCTTACCCTTTCTTCTCCTTTTTCTGAGAACAAACTGATCCTGGTTCCTATCAGCTTATTGCAGAGGATGAATATTTTTCAGCAATCAATCAATATGCTTTTATTAAGTGCCAGTCACCTCCAGGAGCTGATGTATCTAAATATATGCAAAATATATGCAAATAAGTGAAAGATAATTTTTTGGGGGTGTAGTTGAGAAGAAGCCCTTCCAGCTGGGATCAGCAAAGACCTTGGGTAAGTTATGGTCTCAGAACTGAGCTTTGAAGGAAGCTAGGATTTCTAACAGGTGGAAAGGAGGAAGGATTGCATGGAGGGCAACCCAGACATGGAGATAGTGTGAGACCCCAGCAGTTCTTGTTGACTTCCTACTTAGTCACAGAATGATTAACATCTGAACCAGTGAAAGAAAGGACCCATCTGAAAGACAGATTGTTTGAACGTTGGAGTAACATGTGCGTCACTACTTATCCTGACCACGTGGTCCTGGCCTTTTACATTATAGCAATTAATCAGGTAACACATTTGTTCATGTGTCTGAACATGTGGTTGGGTTAAGAATGTCTTCGTTATATTCTAGAATGGGTTTCTGGAACACAGAATTTTAGAGTGTGGAGTCATTCAATCATAAAGCCATAGCTTCAGAGCTAGAAAGAATCTCAAAAGCTATCAAGTTCAATTTCCTCATCATACAGATGAGGACATTGAGACTCAGAGAGGCAGTGGATTTGTCTAAGGTCACCTAGACAGTGTTTCAGGCAGGATTTGAATTCAGATTTTCCTGATTCCATGCCCAGTGCTTTATCTACTATGCCACCTGAACTGGATTCATAGAGTCCAATGTATACCTAAAAACAAAATCCCTCGGCTTCCTCAAATAGTAGTCACTGAGCCTTCTACTTAAGGACTAGCAGGGAGGTCCCATTCAAGGCTGTTTCATTCCACTTTGGGGCAGCTCTAGTCATTACAACTGAATCTGCTTCTTTGAAACGTCTACCCATTGCATCTAGTTTTGCCCTAGAGCCAATACCAATAACCTCACCCTCCCAAATTCAGAGCAAAACCAGGTTTCCAAGTCTTCTGGCTGTTACTAAAAGCCTTTCGCTTTTTATACACTTTCACTCTAGAAAGAATTTGGCTGTAAAGTGAGTGCTTGAAGTATATTTAATAACTGAAATATTTATCAGGAAGAAAGGAAATGGGTTGACCAATATTTAAGCAACCATCATTTCTAAAAAGATGTGTGGCTTGGACAGGACAATGAAAAGGGAAATCCTGTGAGGAGGGGAAGAGATAAGGAGCCTGTTAGGGCCAACCTTTCAGACAAAGTTCTCCTTTCATTGTGTGTGTGTGTGTGTGTTTGTGTGTGTGTGTTTGTGTGTGTGTGTTTGTGTGTGTGTGTGTTTGTGTGTGTGTGTGTGAACTTAAGGATCTCTGCAACAACCCTAGTACCTAGCAAACTACTTAGACAAAACAGGTGCATAACTAATGGGGAAGGGAAGGGAAGGGGAGGGGAGGGAAGGGAACGGAAGGGAAGGGAAGCATATTCCCTTCATAGTCAGTGTGATGTACTGGAGAGAACATGGGCAGGGGGTGTCATAGGATTATAAATCTAGACTTGGAAGAAACCTTAGAAATCATCTATTCTTTTTACAGATCACAAAGCTAAGATCAAGAGAGAGAAGTCAAGCCACTTTTTCAGGGTCGCACAGCCATCAAGCTGCTGAAGTATGATTTGACCTCAGCCCCTCCAACTCCAGATCTAGCACTCTTCCCATCTCCTTGTACTCAGCACCACCCCCGACTTCTCTGTGACACGAGATAGGATGTGAACCAGGATGAATCATGGAGAGAAAAATTGACGCAAAAAGGCTGCTGAGCTGGTAACATTGGAACTTGGGTTCAAGTTCCAGCTCTGTCACTTATTACTATAACAATGAGCAGTCATCTTATCTCAGTTTTCTCATCTGTAAAATGGGATGAGGTGGACAATATGTCTTCTAAAGTTCCTTCCAGTACATGGCTACATCTACTTTTCTCCTTCTCTGGAAGCTTCTCAGCTCCCTTGTCTGTTAAATGAGAGGCAGAACAGATGATCTCTAAAACTCCTTCCAACTTTAAAATTCTCTGATATTAGAGAGATGCTTTCAGTTCCCAGTAGTGGGAAGAAGGACCTTAGAGGTCATTTGCCAAATGTCTGTAATGCCGATAATAATGAATAACGTGCATGTCTTTTATGGAGATCCCCAGTTCAAGAAGATGCACCACCTTTCCCTTCCAAGCCAAGGTGGGGGCTGCAGGTGTCTACCACTGCATATCCTGCCATATGGTGGTGTGGTAGCTTTTGTGAACTGCTTTCCCCCACCCTGTTTCTTTTTTATTCTTTGTTACAAGGATGGCTCTCTGGGGAAGCAAGGGAGGAAGGATATATTTGGAAGTGAAGACGATGTAAAAACAAAATATATCAATAAAAGTTTAAAAATAAATAAATATTCCACTTTTTCATTTTCAAAAAGCACTATGCAATTCCCCAGGAGTTTGACAGGAAAAGCCAGATTCTTCTGTAGCATTGAATGCTGGTCTGATTTTGCTTAATTAAATTCCCCAATCCCACTGTAAGTCCAAGAGGAGGGTCTGACTTGCATTCAGCACAAGGCCCACAGGAAAGGTCAACTGAGAGCAGGCAAAGCATTCTTAGAGTTTTGCTTCATGAATTCTCATGGCTTCCAGCTCCTTGCATCCCTCCCCCATGTGGCTTTCTTCTTTCCTGAGCCCCCTGAAAAGACAGGATCCAGGCCCCCACCAAAAGCCAGGACAGAGCACACCTGGCCACAGATATTGGCTATTCCACTCTCAGGTCGTCTCCGGGGTCAAGATGGTTCTGGAGTCCCAGGTGTTCTTGGCCAGAACATCAGTCCCTCCCCACTCAGCTTTTAACCCTTCCTCCCCCCAACCATGTGTTTTAGTGAAATTTAATCCATATGTTCCTTCCTATTCATAGATAGCTCATCTAGCCATGATTTAAGTGATGCAATGACCAAAAGCCAGGGGGAGGAGGTGGGTCCTCTCTCTCACCCTTCCTAACCCTTCGTGTTGGGGGTGGGGAGAAGAAAAATCATTATAGGCAAAATGGAAGCCAAAGTTTTCAGAATTGGCTTAGCACTCATGGGAACTAGGGAGGAATGTCAGCCTAGCTCGGTGGTTTTAGGAACAAGATTCAACCTCTCTACAGCTTTGGATCAGACTGGAGGAGCTCTGAGGTCCCTTCTTCCAATTCGGAGATTCTGAGGCTCATGATGCTTAGACTGAGAAAGAGAAGATTAGAGAAGAATATGGAGCCTGCCTTCAAATATCATGAGGAAGGAAACCTTAGTTACCTGGCAGGGTGAGGAAGAGGGAGAATTCACAAAGAGATAACAAGGTCTTAATCAGATGGAATTCAAATGTAACAGCTGGAGATTTTCTGTAATGAGAAGGGCTTCCTTTAGAGGTAATGAGTTCCCTGTCACTGGAATCAAGTACAACACACCAGGAATACTACAGAGGATCATACAAAGTACCTGCAAAGATTTCTTCCACCACTAAGAATCCTCAGCCTGAGCAAACATGTCTCACATTCTTGGATACCCAGAGGGCAGAACTAGAAGCCACAAGTGGGAGTTTCAGATTCTGATGCAGGAGAATTGAAGATTTCCTTACACTGAGCGCCAACACAGGCTGCCTGGAGGAGTGGGGTGGGGTGGGCAGGCTCCCATTCCCTGAAGGTCTTCAAGCAAACACTGGATGAGGCCGGGATGCCGGGTAGGGAATTCTCAAAAAGGGAGAGATGGACCCCGTAAGCCAAGAGCTCCGTGCCAATTGCATGCTCTGTCTCAGAAACCACCACTCCGCTGATTGCATAGGGTCTCCTCTTCCTTCAGCGCCCTCAGATCCTCTTATCAATCTAGTAGGATGACCTAACGGTATAAAGAAGTTCATGATAGGTCCACTGGAGAGGTAGGAAGCAAAGTTCTACGTGCGGTCCAAGACCTTACCAGGAGGGGGAGACTGGAACTTCGCCTTTGCACTTAACCCCTCCCTTCTGACGTCGAAGGGGATCATCTATTTTCACCCTTCTCGTGTTTAAAGTAAATTTTGTTTTTCCATGATTCACATTTCCCAGAAATCTCTTCCCCCTTGGCATCCCCTTTGATAAAAAATGTTTTAAAACTGGGGAGCAATTCAACAAATTAAATTAGATAGCCAAGACTTCTGACATTGTATGCAGTGGTCCACGCTCGTAGTTCCCTTCCCCTCCTCTGTGAAGACTAAGAGAAGATAGATGCTTTCTCATATCTCGTCTTTGGGGTCAGGCTTGGACAGCAACACTCTGCAATATTCAGTTTTGATTGTTCGGCTTCTTTCCGTTTGCATTATTGCCTTATTGCGCATCTAATTTTCCTGGTTCTATTTTCTTCAATTCTTTTTTTTTTAATTTATAGAATAAATCAAACATTTCCATAACATAGTACAATAAAAAAGGTGATTGCACATGAAACTTCAAATCTGCTGTGCACAACTGGCTCTTCTGTTCAAATATGCTATGAAATTATCATGCACATTTTTTTTTATCTTCCCTCCCCACCACACCCTAGAGATGGCTACCATTAGACCCAAGTATGTATATATATATATATATATATATGTAAAATTATTCTATCCACACTTCTATTTATCAGTTCTTTCTCTACATACAGATAGCATCTTTCTTTATAAGGCCTTTACAATTTGGGTATTTATAATAGACAAAATAATTTATTCACCCAAAGTTGTTCTTAAACAATAATGCTGTTACTGTATACAGTGTTCTCTTGGTTCTGCTTATTTTACTCTTCATTATTTCATTCAAATCTTTCCATGTTTTCTTTTTCCCTAAAATCATTGAGCTCATCATTTATAGTACAGAAATACTCCATCACAATCATGTACCACAACTTGTTCAGCCATTCCCTGGTTGATAGACGTCCCTGCAATTGCTGGTTCTTTGCCACCACAAAGAGTTGCTACACATATTTTAAAACATATAGGTGCTTTAGGTCCTTTTCCCCTAATCATCTTTGGAGATAGACCAAGTAGGGTTATTGCTGGGTCAAAGGATATGGGAAGTTTCATCACTCTTTGGGTGTAATTCCAGGTTACTCTCCAAGATGGTTGGATCAGTTCACAACTTATTTCAGTTCATGTAAATCATCCCAAGATTCTCTGTAATCAACATAACATTTCTTACAGCATCTTAATCTCTCATTACAGCTATGTGCATTTCCCTTTATGTGTTGTCTTCTCTCATTAGAATATGAGCTTGTTTGGGGCAGGGACTATCTTTTTTTATTTCTTTTTGTATTCTCACCACTTAATACAACCTCAGGAACAAAGGTACTTCATGTCTTCTATCTATCTATCTATCTATCTATCTATCTATCTATCTATCTGTCTGTCTGTCTGTCTGTCTGTCTGTCTGTCTGTCTGTCTGTCTGTCTGTCTGTCTGTCTGTCTGTCTATCTATCTATCTATCTATCTATCTATCTATCTATCTGTCCATCCGTCTGTCCATCTGTCTGTCTGTCTATGTAACTATCCAACTACCTAGTTACTCATCTACCCATCTACCTACATATCTATCTATCTACCTACATCTCTCTACTTATCAATATCAGCTATCAGCTCTGTCTCTATCTATATGTTTATCTCTACTACCTGCCTACCACAATTTACTTAGCAGTTCTCACTTGATCCTAGCTCTCACTCCCTTATCATTTTACAAAAAAAAAAAACCAACAAAACAACAAAACACTGAGACCCACAGAGAGGAAGGGTCTTACCCAAAGCCACAGTGAGATACTGACCACACTGAAACTTGAACTCAACTCTCCAGATCCCCAGACCCATGATCATTCCATGACAACAGTCATAATAACAGAGACACCGTCTTGCTTCTTGCATTTAATGCTCTTATGGTAATGCTCCCATTACCAGTACAGACGACTGAGAGAAGAGGGCCACCTCAAGGACAAGAAAATGCCAGCACTCTTGTACATCCTTTGGCTACTCTGGTGCCCCAGTCGGGCCTGCATTGCTAGGCAGACTCCCAAGCTCCAGACATTGCCTTTTCAACATAGAATAATGGAGAGAGAGTCGTACTTGGAAGGTCACTATCCAAATCCTGCCTGTTCAATTTCCTGACTGTGTGTTCTTGGTCAAGCTCTTTGATCCTCAGCTTCCCCATATGTAAAATTAGGACAACAATTTTTACAGTAACTACCTAGACCCATCATGAGTATCAATAATCCCTTGCCATCTTGGAAGCCCAATGTAGGTGCAATTGATCAAGGTTTCACCTGACTCACTTCTGCTCCTTGTTCTCTGGTGAGTGATACTGGGCATCTAGTCTTTGTCTTAAAGGCTTTTGTGGGGCAAAGGCCCAGATTAATTCATTCTAATTTGAGGAAGATCCCTCTAGAACTCAGGGAGAAGAGTAATCAGGGAGAATAGGGGAATTATGCAATATCAGAAGTGTGAGGCTGGAAAGCAGCCTTGGCTAAGAGATTGTTCAGAACCCCAAAGAGATCATCAGGAAGGCCTGGGAGAAGTGAGGGGAGTGGTTAAGCTTTATTTGCTCTGGTGTACTTTTTTTTTGAGGGGTAAATTAGTAATGATGAAAATGCAAAAAAGAAAGGAAAGAAAAGAACAGAGAAAAAGTATCAATAAAACATTTAAAAATACATAGGAAAAAAAGTCCAGAACAGGGCTTAAATAAACAGGGTACTTTTATTGCTACCTTGCTTAATTTAACATGCATTTAAAACTACAAACTGGGCCTAACAGTTCAGAGTTTCATATATAATCTTTTTCTGTTTATTTTTCTTTGTTTATTGAAATTTTTTTCTTTGTTGATGATTGTTAAGTTAATAATAAAAAAAGGATTTATATTTTTAAAGAAGTAAAACTAATTCTGAATGCTGTCTTGGAGAAGGAATAGGGAGGCAGGGTAGAGTAGAGAATAGGGTATCAGACTTGGAGTCAAAGAGACCTGCGTTCATATCATACCTCAGTACTCTCTGTATTCCAGTACCATCATCTGTAAAATACAGGGAGTTGGCCTCAGTGGCCTCTTCTAGCTCTAAATCTGTGAACCCACAATCTTGATAAAGATCAAAGGCATGTCCAAGATTCCTGGGCCTGTAGTATAAGAATATTTATCAGGGAGTAGAAATAAGGGAGGTCTATGGGGAAAGCCAGTTGGCTTCTTAGTCTGCCTAGATATATAAAGTAAGTCTCTTGGATTTTTCCTTTTAGATAACACTTGGAATCAGCCTGTCCTTAAATAACAGGTTCTCTGGGTAGGGTGGATAGGGGGAGGGAATGAATCAATGAACAAAATACCACAGATATCTTACTTGATCCTCACAACAACTTGTAGGTCAAGTATTTTATTTTTGTTTACAGTTTAGGAAATTGAGGCAAACAGAGTTAAGTGACTTGCTCAGGGTCATATAGCTAGTAAGTGTCTGAGGCCAAATTTGAACTCGGGTCTTCTTGCCTTCCTGACTTCCTTTCTCTGCTCCATTGAGTGGCTTCCTCAAAGGCAAAGACTGTCTTTTTGCTCTCCGTATTACCCCTACATCTTAACCAAGTCTTTTACAAACACTATCTCATTCAGTGTATTTCTCTATATACAAATCATATGTGTGTACATACATACATATCTGCATACATACATTCCTGCATGAATACAGGGTATCCTCAAAGTCTGACTATGAGTGTATTTTAAGCCTACCAAAGCTTAAATTACTGCTGTTCAGTCATTTCTGACTCTTCATGACCCCATTTGGGTTTTTTTTTTGGCGGAGATATTGGAGTGTTTAAATGCTATTTCCTTTTCCAGCTCTTTTTACAGATGAAGAAACTGAGGCAAGCAGGGTGAAATTACTTGCCCAGGGTCACACAGCTAGTAAGTGTCTGAGGCCAGAAGATGAGTCTTCTTGGTTCCAAGCCCAGTGTTCCATCCACTGTGTCACCTGGCTGCCTTTTAAACTACACTGAGACCTAATAAATGTTTATTGACTTGACCCTTGATGGGAGTCTCAAAGTAGCATATCCTGTGGACTCAAGAACCAGGAGAAGTACCGTCTATACAGCTGCTGTTGTGGTGGTTTGCTCTCAATTCAAGTTAGTTGTTATAATCATATTTTCAGGGTCACCAGTGTGGTGGGTGTTCCTTTATCACTGAGTTCTTTTGCTTTCATAGATAAAAGTTGTTTTCTTGACTGGTTGTGACTGAGAACGATTAATATCCCAGTGGTCACCTTTTGGTTGATGAGTCTATCTTGCTTGTCTCCAGTCACCCTGCCTTGGCCCATCTCCCACTGGAGTTACCCTATTTAGCTTGGAGATCCTTCCTGGGGTTTGGCTGCCTTGATCGGTGAATTAATGAGTTCAAACTCTCCTGCTTCTGAGAAATGGTTATTTCTCTCTTGTATTTAATAACTGATTGTTGTTTAGGATCCGTTTTTTCTCCTTTTCTGCTTCTTCATCCAGAAACCAAGCATTGTGAGAAATCTCTTTTGAAGATTTACCCAGGTCAGACAGTAAAAGAAATTCTAAGTTTGGGCTAGTGGGAGTATTCCTACTCATTGTGTTTGCTCAGACAGGTCTGGGGAAGTGTTTATTCTCCCTTTTGCTAGAAACTGATGTCTCTTTGATCAAGATTTGGGTGACCCAAGTCATGTTCCTCAAGACGCTTTTTGTAATATAACCCAGCCTCTCATTGTAGCATCCATTTTCTCATTAATTGTTAACCAGTCAGAGTTGATTGTCACCGCAGAGGAATACCTGCTCTTCAAAGGGCATATAAACTGTGAGCCCACCCCCACGAGGGGTCTTTGGTCAAAGAGAGATGGTCAAATGACCATCTTTTTATTAATAAACATTTTTGCTTTATCAACAAAATGATTACATTGCCCAGGAACTGTGTCTTTGGGGATTTTTTATTTGTAACACATTCCGCTCTCTTTAGCCAGCCCCAGATAATACCTCACATCCCATCCAGGCATCCATCTCGGCAACCCAGGCTTCTTTCCATCGGCCACTGTTTCAGAAAGAGTGTGATGACCACCATGTACGATTCTCCTCATCATCCTTGAGATTCCTTGGACCAAAACTCTCTTTCTTGACCACTTCTCCCCTATATATGTTGTCTCCCCCATGTAAGCTTCTTGGGGGCTGGCCCAGGCTGCAATCTTCTTGTATTTGTAACCCCAAAGCCTAGTATGGTGCTTGGCATAAAATAGTTGTTTAATACATGGTTTTTTTTTCATTCATTCATTCTTCATTCGTAAGTCCAGGCCTCATAAAATGTACAAATCCCATCATTAGAATCATATTCAAAACTTTTCAATCAATTAATCAGCAAACATTTATTATACACTTATTCTGGCTCTGTGCTAAGACAGTCGGGTGATGTCTTGGGTGGAGTACTAGACTTTGAGTCAGTTGATTTTGAATAGTGCCTCAAACATTTACTAGTAGTGTGACCTGAGCAAATCATGTAAACTCTTTCAGCCTCAATTTTCTCTTCTGTAAAATCGGGATGACAGCAAACGTATGTATATACACATACATGCACAAAGGATGTCCCAGATGTTAAAACTACACTAAGAATCTTGGGATATCCTGTGCATATGTACATATGTATATACATATAGAAGTATATAGATACCTGGGTAGATGGAATAAGCATTTATTAAGCACCTACTATATGCCAGGTGCCGAGTACTTTATCAATAGCATCTCATTTGATATATGTGTTAGTCTGTATGCATCATATATGTATATGCCTACGGCATACATAACTCCTGCTTGCATACATAAATACAGAGTGTCCAAAAGTCTGAGGCTGAGTGCACTTTAAGCTTATTAAAGCCTAACCACTAAGATTGTATTTTTGTGGTTATCATTGTCAGCTAAGTGCAAGGCTACACACGGAGGCAGAAAAGCCCCTGCCTTGGAGCCTGATGAGACCTGACACATAAGTGACCGGAAGTGCTTTCAAGGATGTGCCATGGAGGCCATGGAGGAGCCTCAGGGAGGACTGCAGAGCACAGCTCATTGTACTTCTCACCATCCCTTCCATTGCTTCTTGCTTTAGCGTTGACAAAGTTTTCACCCCCATTTCCATACTTAACCCCATGAAGTAGGCAGACCTCTTGTAATAACCCCATTTTCTAGAAGAGGAAAGTGAGACCCAGGGAGGGTCAGTGACTTGACCAGGGCCACACAGGGAGAAAATGGCAGAACTGGGGCTATAAGCCGAGTCCCTCTGGCCTCCCAAGCCTCCCCTAGGCCCCTGGAAAAGTAAGCACAGACACCGAGAGGTTCTCAGTGGCCGCCAACAAACCCCAGCCTGTTATTGTTTTGTTAAATTTGTGCAGCTGTGATGAATTATGTGAAACCATAATTGTTTTCCTGGATCCCGGTTAAAGAGGGATGGTGTGCCCCTTCTCCCCTACCCTAGCCTTCATTATTTTTGCTTTGTTTTTATTTCTCTTCAAAATGTTTTGAAAGTATTTCAGCGTGGGGAACATGGCAGCAGTAAAATGGAGAATCATCCCTAGAGCAAATTGACAAAGGCCAAATCCAAAATGTCCCACTCCTGGGGCCTCTATATTCACAGAGGGCATGGGAAGATCAGTTCCACCGACTCAGAAAGGAATCAGGCCTGGCAAGTAAGGGGTGGCCTGGGAGGGATCATCCCACAAATACTTCCAGAACATTTTCAATCCCTCCATCCATCCATGGCATTCATTCATTCTTTTGTTCAGTGAAGAAACACTTGTTGAGTACCTGCTGTGGATAACCCACTGGACTCCTGGGTCTTGTGGGAGAAGCACAAAAAACAGGAGGCACGGCTCATACCCTTCAGGAAATCCAATTATCTATGAGCTAATTTGGGGAAAGAAGGCCCTTTTGTCCTTTATCTCACCTAATGGAATGTTGTCTTCCTAACCCCTTGAAGAATATAAGCTCCTGCCTAACATAGGCAGGGGCTTCCTTTAGCTCTTTTTCCATTGGATGGATACCAACGGAGCATCTTGATTGTGCATTGGTCATCTCTCAATCTGATCACATGACTGACTCACTTTCTTGCCTGCTCCCCCATCTCTCTTATGACACCTTTACTCCCCTTCTCTTGCAAAAATAGTGGTAAACTACCCACTCTCAATACGTATCTTTCCCCTCTAGTTGTCAGTGACTTCCCATGCAAGGTTATGTTGTGTCTATTTGAATGGGTCTTGTACATACCCATATGCCGTATGTCCATGTCCTTTCCCATTAAGATGAAAGAGCAAGGAAGGCAAGGATTCTTTAACTTTTATCTTTGTGCTCCCAATAGTTAATACAATCCATGGCACAAAGTTAGGGCTTGCTAAATGATTGTTGACCAACTGATTAATTGGTTGGATCCTACAAGGCAAGAAATAATAGGAGAAAAGAGACCAAACAATGTGGAATCAATTTCCAAACTATGGTAACCTAAATAACTATGATGGTTCTGTCTAGGGATACAGTGCCCAGCATGGAGCAGCTCAGGGATCTCCAAGGTGCCCTGAGCCGACCAACAGGGATGGATGAGACGGGCAGGAGCTGTTCTGAGTGAGAAGTTCAGCAATGGTTCAATTGTAACAGTATCAATTAAAGATCACAGAAGCAAAGGGTGTGTCATAAGTAGCATTTGAAGCTGAATAATGAATCTGCCTCAGCCTGTATATGTGATGTGTTGCCAAGTCTTGCCTATTATGCCTCATCAACATTTCTTGCATCTGTCCTTTTCTCTCCGTTCACAGCACAATCACTCAAATCTGGCCCTAATCATCTCTCCTATGGACTATTCTAATAACCTTCTAATTGGACTCCCATACATCTGCTCTCTACTCTTTCCAATCAGGTCTCCACATGAAATGAAACCTAATGGCAAAGACAGAAACACAGGCAAGGTACAAGGTCACAAGTTAGGGGGATAGCAATGGAGCAGATGGAAAGAGGCCCAAGGAAGGCATTGAGGACAAGGTCTGCTTTCTCTTTTTATTTGTATCTCCAGCACCTGGTTCATGGGAAGTATTTAATAAATGGACTGATTGATTGATTGTTTTCTTTCATTGCTTCTTCCCACACACCAAACTCTTAGAGCTTAGGCCCTGGAAGGACCTTCCTCTCCATACAAAACCCCTCCTTGTATCTTCTTTTAATTCCAGTTTTTAATTGAGTTTATTATTCATATGTAGCCCCTGGACCAGACTTCCCCTCCCCATAACTCTGGGTTCTTATTAGCTCCTGATACCCTCAAAATCACCTTGATTCTTTTTTCTATACTAGTTGGGTTTTTTTACGTAGTAAAATTTTCTAAGTATAATTCATGTGAAGCATTTGACAAGTGTGACAACTGAGTCCTTAACTCTCACAAAGGCATCTGTCATGCAAAATCATTATCATGTATGGGATAGGCTGTTCCTCCTTCTGACATCAGTCAGGACCATTCACCCTGTCTCCTAAGGAATCACAGGATTATCTTTGATGGGATAGGAGAGATAAGGGATAGGACAGAGTGAGCTATGGTGTCTGTGGAATTCATCTGCACAGCAACTCTTGGATCCATCATCTGCCACCTCCTCCCTTCTGACATTGGCACCACCT
The DNA here is from genome assembly GCF_028583685.1 of Petaurus breviceps papuanus. Classification (NCBI taxonomy): domain Eukaryota; kingdom Metazoa; phylum Chordata; class Mammalia; order Diprotodontia; family Petauridae; genus Petaurus; species Petaurus breviceps. Next base: position 20,174,783 of record NW_027185852.1, on the reverse strand, counting down.
ACTACAGACCCTCATTGCACCTGCCTAGAATTAGGCTAGACAGACTCTTTATGGGCCTTCCAACCATGATTCTCTCTCTTCTCCAGTCCGTCCATTATACCACTACCAGACCAATTATCCTTCTGCTTAGATCCGGCCATATCACTCTGCTTGTCTCAAAAATCACTGTTTTTTCCGTTTTTCCTATTAGGTCAAGTTTGCTGCATTTTGCCCCGAATTCAAGATTCCACCACAATCTTATGCTCTCTCCCTTTCTATTCTTATCTCATAATATTCCCTTCTCTAGCATTTAAATCTCAAAGGAAATTAACTGCCCTGTTACTCCTGGCATTACATATTTCCCCCCTTTTCGCCATTTTTATTTGTTGAATTGTTAACCATGATAGGAAGGTTTGGTGAGTACATCCCTTGGTCCATCACATTAAGATATCCAGCCTCAGTCCTGTGATGCATTCTAAGCCAGGCATTTTCTTGCCATCCCCGCTGCTGCCATTGCTTCATTGGTACCACAACACCTTCATTTCTGTGCTGCCTCCACTTACACTCTTAACACCCCACCTGCCCCATCACTGTCTAGCTCTGGGACTTTAATCAGATCCGTATTTTCATTGCTCCTTGAAAAGATCTATCAACAAACTCTCTTTCCCCCCTCATCATTCCTATGATTTCCAAGACCAAAGCACACCTACCTGGCCACCACTTCCCTATGTGTGGTCTCAACTTATTAGAAAATAATCTTCTTCAGGTCTGGGGCTATCTCTTGTTGGCATTCTCAGAACTAAGCATAAAGCTTGGCACATTGTAAGCATTTAGTGAACTTTTTTCATTCTCATTTATTTGTTCAAGCTTGTTCAACTGACAATTGAACTGAAATGAATGGCATTGAATTGTCAAATCTTTTGAATCTCAACTCAAATTCCATGTCTTCCAGGTGTGCTTTCTTGATGCTTTTAATGGATGAAGACTTTATATATTCTCAGGCCTCATATAGCACTAATGAACTTTCCATGGAACAATATGTGTTGTGATTATCTGCACATTCTCAGGGACTGTCTCACAGTCATACTCTTGATCACCCTCATCTCACAGAACTTCCTTCACATGTGCATTTAATAAATGTTTGATAAATGAACGAGTGATTGAATGAGTGAACTCATCAGAATTCTAGTCCAACACAGCATCAAGGGGAACCACAGGGTGACATAAAGCACAGTGGAAAGGATGAGGGGCCCACAACCTGTGTGGAATCTTGTGACAGAGAAGGCCCTCCAGAGAAGTTAAGAGATGGCAGATTTAGAGGAAATCACCCATCATGAAAGACATTAGACTTTCTGTGTTTCAAGGAAGACTGAGCATACAGGGTAGTGGTTAAATCCTCCTGAATCACCGGCAAGCAACAAGGGGCCGGTATTTAAGTGGGACACGCTATTGGTCCATCCCTCCAGACAAAGATGGAAGGAGCTACTCTTGAATCTTAAATGGAGCTACTAATGTATAGTGATGAGGGATGAAAGATTAAGGAGGCAATAGGGGAGAGTGCTGAGCACCCTGGACTTGAGAGTGGAGGGCTTGTGTTTGAATCTCGCTCTTATTTACTATCCGTTTTATACAATCACAGAAAGGATCTCTGTGGCCACCTAATCAAACCTACATCTGAAAAAACTTCCTTTTACAACCTACCTGACAATATGTCACCCCTCCCTTTCTTCAATCCCTTCAGAGAATGGGAGGCCCATTATAGGACTTGCTAGGATGCTTGTGTGTTTGTCTTTGGACTTTACATCCATTTCTCTGAGTAGTGCCTTCTGGAGGGTCAAGAAATATAAGTCTATAACTTTGATAGACTCACTTCTTCTTAGCAATGCAAGGATATAAGACAACTCCAAAAGACTCATGTGGAAAATGCTATCCACAAACAGAGAAAGAACTACACAGTCTGAATGTAGATCAAAGCATGTAATTTGCGCTCTCTCTCTCTCTCTCTCTCTCTGTGTCTCTCTGTCCCTCCTCTCTCTCTCTCTGTCTCTCTACCTCTGTCTGTCTGTATCTCTCTCTGCCTCTGCCTCTGTATGTCTCTGTCTCTCTCTGTCCCTCCTGTCTCTCTCTGTGTCTCTCTGTTCCTCCTCTCTCTCTCTGTCTCTGTCTCTCTGTCTCTCTGCCTCTCGCTCTTTGTCTCTCTGCCTCTCTCTGTCTGTCTGTGTCTCTCTCTGCCTCTGTCTCTGTCTGTCTCTGTGTCTCTCTGTCCCTCCTCTCTCTCTCTGTCTCTCTGCCTCTCTCTCTCTCTGTCTGTGTCTCTGTCTCTCTCTGTGTCTCTCTGTCCCTCCTCTCTCTCTCTGCCTCTCTCTGTCTCTGTCTCTCTGCCTCTCTCTTTCTGTCTCTGTCTCTCTGCCTCTCTCTGTCTCTTGTTTCTTCCTTCTTGTGGTTTCTCCCATTGATTCGAATTCTTCTTCACAACATGACTAATGTGAAAAAAAAAGAAATACAAGCCTACCCTCTCTTCCAGTTAATAGCCCTTAAACTTACTACTTGTTTCAGTCATGTCCTACTCTTTGTGACCCTATTTGGGGTTTTCTTGGCAAAAAGACTGGAGTGGTTTGCTATTTCCTTCTCTAGCTCGTTTTACACATGAGGAAACTGAGGTAAACAGGGATAAGTGACTTGCCCAGGGTCACACAGCTAGAAAGTGTCTAAGGTCACATTTGAACTCAGGAAGATGGATCTTCCTGAGTCCAGTGCTCTAACCACTGTACAACCTGGCTGTACATCAGCCAATCTACAAACACTCATTAACAACTGACATTGTGTTAAGTACTGGGTATGAGGCCTGGACTTGTGAGTTCATTGGCCTGTGTAGAGAGCACTTTTAGAGAAAGAAGCTCCCTCTACTAAGTCAAGTTAGCCTTTTCTCTAGAATTAGAAAGTTTTCTATTACATACATTACTGGGTATACAAGACAAAAATGAAACAGACCCTGTTTTCAAGGAGTTCCTTTTCCATCAGAAAAAAAAGCATTTACCAGTTAAAAAGGTATTGAGGGCAAATAACCCTCAGTAGCTATGTGACCCTGGGAAAGTCACTTGACCTCTCTTGTACACATGGAGATAGTACCAGCCCCCACCTCACAGGGATGTGTGAAGGTCAACAGAGTGATGAAAAGTGTAAAGTTCATCACAAACCTCAGACACTACAGAACCATTATTATGACGATAGAAATCTGATAGGGGAAGGGACTATTAGTGCCTACCCAGACTAAAGCAATCTTGGACTGCAATGGAGCCATGATGACTTCTTGGACTAGGGAGGGGATTGTCCCAGTGCCCTTTGTCCTGGTCTAGCTACACCTCACGGACTGAGGTCAGTTCTGGAGACCTCGTTTTTAGGCCATTAGTAAACCTGAGGGTATCCAGAGGTGGGCAACCAGGTTAGTGAAGGGCCTTGAGATCCTGTAAGGATTCTTTATAATGTAATGTTAATGGGAGTTGAATATCTTCCCTGCCCATTAATAGGCCTCACATGTAGCCTAACAAGAGAAGTTTGTTAGGGGAGGCTTGTTCTTGAGGAAGGCCCACGCCTTTCGTTAAAGGCAGTGGGTTAGAAGGTTATGATGCCCTCTGACCCTGTGTCCATATATACCCTAGGGTGAGGTTTTGCTTTGGGGCTCCCTTATTGGAAAAATGTTGGTGTGATTTGGCCAGATGAGACTCTGGGCAGCTGTTAAGGAGCTTCCCGGCTTTGAAAACCCAGACGTTGGTGCTTCTCTCTGTGGTAACTATGTTGTAACTATGTAATGGTCAGACAGTTGGATCTGTCTGTTGATCTGTGATGTATGTATCATTTGGTCAGATGTTTAGAAGCCCTGTCTATTGGTCTTTATACTATTATTTCTGCTTGTAATTTCTCTGAAGTTCAGGGCACTCACTTTTGAGTTGCTTACCTTTAGAAAAGCAGATCAAAGAACCTGTGCTAGCAGCCCTCCTGGGTGCTGGTGTTACTGGTCTCACACCCCCACCGAGGCTGCACATAGCACTGCTGTTACAGACATAGAACCTGGAGAAGACTTTAGAGGAAGCATGTTGTCCTTTCCTATTAGAATGTAAGCTCTGAGAGGGCAGGCATTGTCTTTATTCTTGCTTATGTCTTTATTCCCGTGGTTTAACACAGGGCCCAGCAAACATTCAGTGCTTAATAAATGCTCGTTGACTTTCCCCTTATTGGAAATATTTAAGAAAAGGCTGAGTGGCCCCTCTTCAGGCAGGATGTAAAGAGGCACATTGCTCCAGGGTGGGATCAGTCCCCAAGCATGAAGTGCCTTCTCCGTGTCAGGCACTGGACTATGAGCTGGGGACACAGGGTGTAAATGGAATAAATGGTGTCCAGGGTCCCCGATTTTATAATTCTGTGTCATTTAGGAGAAAGAGAGGTCAAAGTAGGCTAAAAAGAACATGGGAAGTTTTGGGGAGGAGGGAAGACCCTGAGAGGGCTAGAGAGGATTTGGAATGACAGAGGAGGAGGAGGAGGAGGAGGAGGCAGAAGAGGCCGTTTTCTTGCTGGTGGGGAAAATGCATGAGCTCTCCATGTGTGGGGTGGTCAGACTAGCCTAGCTAGAGCAGCGGGGGAGGGTTGGGCAGAGAGATGAACTTGACCTTGAGATCAGAGAGATAA
>NW_027185852.1:20157564-20170111 GCF_028583685.1 Petaurus breviceps papuanus | reverse complement strand
TTCTGTGACGTCTCAGCCTCTAGCTGTAAGTGCTGGCTCCCTCCTCAGATTATCTCCTGTTTTCTTATCTTGGTACATGTTATTTCTCTTCAGTAGCAAGGGAGCTACTTGGGGGAAGGGACTATTTTTGTTCTTTTGAGACTTTGATCCCCAGTGTCTGGTACCCACTGCACAGAGAAGGTCCTTAATCACCTGAATAGACTTATGAATTCTATGACAAAGACCAGATCTAGTGGGTTCAATCAGACCCAACGCTGGGCTGCCCCAGCCTGGTCCTTCTCTGCTCCTAGTCACGTGCTAATGAATGTTTCTGGACGTGCACCCTCACCCCATGAGCGTGCGCATACACACACACACATACATACATACATGCATTTGTTATAAACCCACTACAAATTTATTATATCAAATTTCAGATGGATCCTCATTGTTTCCAGCATGTCTTTCCCTGGATTAGCTCTCAATGGCATCCCCCACAGGGGCTACCCTAAAGCTCTTCTCTCCTCCTTATGGTATTCACTGGGGGGGGGGAGGAACCTGCGACCTCGAGGCACCCCTCTTCCTTTTTGACTATCATTCATTACATACCTGCTATGTGCCTGAAGTTGTGCAAAACTCTGAATATAAAAAGAAAGACAAAATTTAGTCCCTGCTCACAAGGAGTCTAGTGGGGGAGACAACATGCAAACAAAGGCATACCAAGATCCAGTGGGATAAATAGGGAAAGGCACTAAGAGAAGTAGAGGCAGCTAGGTGGCTGGGTGGATAGAGGGTCCTGCCTGGACTCAGGAAGACTCATCCTCCTCAATTCAAATCTGATCCCAGAGACTTGCTAGCTGTGTGACCCTGGGCAAGTCACTTCACCCTGTTTGCCTTATCTGCAAAATCAGCTGGAGAAGGAAATGGCACACCACTCCAGTATCTCTGCCAAGAAAACAGATGGGAACATAAAGAATTGGACCCGACTCGGGGGGAGGCACCAATGTTAAGAAGGACTGGGAAAGGTCATTGGCAGAAGGTGAGACCTGAGAAGAAAGCCAGTGAAGGGCTCCCCTCTAGGAGAACCCGAGCTCTCAGCCCAGAGCGCTGTCTTCTCCCTCCTCCTCATCTCCCAAGAGGAACCCAAGGAGATCTTCCTTCCATGTGTGATTGGTGGGCTCTTGGAAAGGCAGAGGAGCAGAGTGGTGGAAAGGGGACCACCCCCAGCAGCGGGTCTAAATTCACGCCCATCTGGGACACAAGAGCTAGGGGAGCCTGGACGAGGCCATGGGATTGGGAGGAGAGGCTGGAGTTGGAAAGGTCCTCAGAGAGCAGCCGGCTAAGCCTCCTGAGGCAGCTGGGGCCAGAAGAGAAAGAACTTGCTTTGCTCAAAGCGAATTATTATTATTAATTATTCATATCCTGCTTCACAGAGTATGTCTGGGTATCTACATGTCTGCATGTATTTGGATTTTGTTGTTTCTTTAAAATAAAAATATCATTTTGGAAAACACTCCAAGTGAGTAAATTATATTCAAACTTATGCTTATTCACCCACTCATTTTCAAATGAGGGAATGGAGACTCAGAGGATGACATGACTTTCCCAAGGTCACACAGGCAATAAGTGGATTTGAACCCAGGTCCTCTGACTCTTAGTCTATTGCCCTTTCCACCGGACTCAGCAGTTTTCCAATCTTGTCTTCCCATCTCTAAAATAGGCACCCTAAGTCTTCACACCCAGCTCCTCTCATTGGATGCCTACAGTAGCCTTTCAAGGTGGGCTATGCACATTCTCTGTATTCAGAGAGGGCAGCAGACATCCGAGCCATGATTCTTGCTGGAAGGATCCTGTCTGCAACGGAGAACATCCCCTAAAAGATGCTTTAGCTGGAAAATTCTGAGCCTTTGGGGAAACAGAAGTGAGGGAAAGCGAGACGTCCCCTTGCGTCAGCGGAGGGGCCCTCGTGCCAATGCCTGCAGCTTCCTCACGGAAGCTGCGGCCTTTCTGCTTTGCCCTTCTTCGGGGGGGGGGGGGGAGTTCCAAACCACTTCAAAGAATAAAAAGCTTCCTGTGTTGTCAAATCAGATCATCGAGGCCGGGCTGTGCTTCTGCCACCAAGTAAATTCCCGTGTGGCGTTCCCACCCCTTCCCTTCTCCCCATCTGGGAGCCCTTTGTGGCTGGGTCCAGATGGGGAAAACCTTGCATTGTTCAAAGCTTCCCTCCTATTAATAATCCCTTACTTGATAGTGGCACCAAGAGGGTGAAGGGGCACCGTACCCCTGGAGGCCAAGTCAGGAAGAAATAGTCAATGAACTAATTCTCATCTTGTCCTCATCTGGCTCTGCATTTGATGCTTCCTTTGGCTTCAAAGAGAGTGATCCCATTGGCTTGGCTGGAGTTAGAATGAAGTGGGGCATAGGATGGAAGGAAAATAGCTTCTAGGTCTGTTTCTGCTGCTTTTTCACTAGCTGGAAAATGGGAAAATCTGGCCCCATCTCAGGGGAGGAAAAGAAATGAAATATTGGGAAATTGTGATTTTTTAAACACCCAAAGAAAAATGAAAATGTCCCATGTGGTCAGCTTCAGAGGAAAACCTCACAGGCATGAAAATATAGGAGTGGAAACACTGTGTGTGTCTGTCTCTGTGGGTGTGTTTGAATGTCTGTGTGTGTGCCTGACTGTGTGTGTTTGTATGGGTATAGCTTTGTGTGTGTTATGGTGAGGAGATGGTTTTGTCTTGGGATACTTGGGCACTCTTGGGAGTGCCTGTGTGAGTACATTTGAATGTGTGTGTGTGTGTGTGTGTGTGTAAATGTGTCTATTTGTGGGAGGATGAGACACAAGTGTGGGTCTCCATCTTGTGTGTGGGGGTATCTGAGTATCTTTGTAAGTGAGTTTGTGTGGTTGTATCTGTGGAGTAACCTGTGTGTGTTTTGCTGGGGTTGGGGAGGGGCAGGCACAGATGAGTTTCTCTGTACAGGGTTTATGTCTGTGTATGTGGGATAGCATTTCTGTGTATACCAGTGTACATCTCTATTTTTTCCATTCATGGGCATATGTGTATATCTGTAAGGATATGTCTATGTCTGTGGTGTGTTTGTGCTGTGGGATTTTGTGTACATATCTGTGTATTCCCTTTTGTATCTGTGTGTGTTTGTGTGGGTGGGTGCAGGTCTCTTATGTAAGTGTGCCCATGGGGATGTCTGGGCATCTACCAATCTGTGTGCATTTGCATTGTGTTGTTTCTTCCAAATAAAAATATCTTTTTAGAAAACACTGCAAGTGAGCATATGATGTTTGAGTTAGAGCTCACTTTGTCACTGCTTCTAGGGAACACCAAGACACTTCAGCCTCAGAAGGGCACAGGAGATGGGGCTGACCCCTGGAAATCTGGCTCCCATCTGATCTGTGCTTTTAACTTCTCCCCAATTTTCCTGCTCTTTTTCAGCCACCTTCCTTGGCATCTGCTCCAAATGTCTACCTTTCCAAAGTACATCATACCTGCGTTCACCTCTTTGTTCATCTTCTGGGAAAACCGGCCTCTGCACACAGCTTCCCCCACCATGAGAAAGAGAAGGTCACCCTCTTACCATCCGTAAGGATGGTGGCTGGCAGTGCTGAAGACTGTCCTATAAATGCCAGGGGAGAAGGTGGAAGGAGCTTCAGTAAAAAGGCTGGTTGAACCTTCCCCCCAAATCATGGATATCCTTTATGATGCCTTCTCCCACCCTTCAAACGCTCACCCTTCCTGGGCCCAAACATTTCTAATGATGGAGAGCTCGGAGGCTGCGGCATTTGGAGACACATCTACCCATGTTAGGGGGCACTTCATGTGCCTTTCCAGCTCCCCTTGATGAGTGGACTTCCCCCTTAGAATGGAAGCTCCTCGAGGGCAGGGACTTTCTTACTTGCCTCTATGTGTATCACCAGCATTTAGCAGAGTACCAGACACGTAGCAATTACCTAGTAAATGTTATATTATCTATCTATCTATCTGGTCTCTCTCTCTCTTTCTGTCTTTCACCTATCTATCTATCATTTATCTATCTATCTCTGTCTTTCTGTCTACCTGGGTTTCTCTCTATCTCTTTGTATCTATCGACAGATCTATATCTATCTGTCTGTCTGTCTGTCTCTCTATCTCTTTCCATCTATCCATCCAAGTGCTATGATCGGGATTGAAGCTTGGTCCCTGATCTGAGCTCAGTCACACTGAGTAGCTTAGGTGAGTCTGTGCTCCTTCGCCATGGAGACGGCTCAGCCCCAGGGCAGGGGTTCCAAATAGGAGTGAATTAGCATGCCCAGGGCCTGGAGCCTGGATTCTGATTCTAAAGCTAAGCCTTTTCCTCTGCTGGCTACACAGTGCTGTCTCTCCATTCCCCTGCCTCTGTCCTGATCCCTCAGTATCTACAGTTCTCCTGCTCTCTAATCTCTTCCCTGAGACTTTGGCTTCCAACCCCCTGGCTCTGCCCCGACTGCTTGCATCCTCTGGAGTTTTGCCTGACTCCCGATTGGTGTCTGGTCCCACCTTTGTTCTGTCTATGCTCTGCTTCCAAATGCTCCTGCTTTTGCCCCAGCCAGCTTCTGTAAGCATGGGGACCATTACAATGTTTAAAAAAATAATCTCTAACATTTAGATGGAATTTTAAGACTTACAAAATGCTTTTCTTTCCTTATCTTGATGAGTTCTCACAACGCTCTGAGGCTGAGGCTGTTATTAGACCCATTTTAGAGATAAGGATAAATGTTTAACTGAATGAAAAGAGAGGGTAAGTAACTTGCCCAGGGTCACTCAACTAGCAAGAACAATCACAACTCGGCTTTGCACGCATGTTGTCTCATTTGATTCTTACAACAACCTGCCAGGTGGATGCCGTTATCATCCCCATTTTACAGATAAGGAAACTGAGGCAGAATGAGGTTAGGTAACTTGACTTGTCCAGGGCCATGCAAACTGTAAGCTTCTGAACCAATATTCAAACTCATGACTCCAAGACTAGAGCTCCCTCTGCTACAATCCGGATCTGTTAAAATAGTCATTGAACTGCTCTGAAAACTCATTCTCATTTTGTGACAGTAGGAAAAGCAGAAGACTGGGAATCACAAAATGTGGCCCTTAGCTCAGCCATTTATTCTCTCTGTGAGCTTGGCCAAATCATTTAACTTGTCTTGAACTTTAGATTTCCTCATCTGTAAAATGGGTATAATAGTCTATATACCCATAGGGTTGGTATAGAGACAGATGAAGTCAATCAACCAGCCAATCGGGATTTGTTAAGCACCCACAGCATGCCATACACTTGTATACAAAGGCAGGAATGGAGCAGTGCCTGCCCTTGAGGAGTTTTAATTCTAAGGAGGGATGATAATGCTTATTTTATTTATTTTTATTAATTTATTTTTAGTATTCAGCTTTCATTTCCACAAAATTTTGAGTTCCAAATTTTCTCCCCATCTCTCCCCTCCCTGCCACCCTGAAATGGCATACATTCTGATTACCCCTTCCGCCAGTCTCCCCTCCCTTTTATCACCCCTCTCCATCCCCTTCCCCCTTACTTTCTGGGAAGATAATGCTTAAAAGGGAGATGAAATGGATGAGGGGAGGAAGAGGAGGAAAGAAGGCTCTGAAGTCCAGAAGAATTCAGAAGCAGGGCTGGGCAGAGAATGAAAGCAGGAGGAGCAGCTTCCATTCCTCTGTATAAGATACATGGCAATGCTGGGAAGGAGGGCATGGGCAGCTGGGTGGGTGGGTGGCAATCAGAAAAAAAAACTTCATTTAGAAAGTTGTGTTTGGATTGAATTCTAAAAGAAACTAGGGATTCTAAGAGACAATGATGTGTGATAATGTGATGTAAAATCATATACACACATATATGGTACATTACATACATGTGTATGTGTGTATATATTACATATGCTTACACCTGCACATACATAAACTCTTTAATAACAAGTAAATGGGGTTAGCCAACATGCCTCTAAGAGCTAGCCTACCCTCTGACCATTGCCCCAGCCCTGCTAAGTGGAGGGAGATTAAGGAGAGACTTTTTATGATATCCTGGTCTATGTTTGTTCTCTTCCATTTGATGGATGTCCCTACTTCCCTCCGGCAGATTTATTCTTAGTACTGAACCCTTTCCGCTCCTCACATTAACTGCCCATTTCCCAGGCATTCTGGGCCACATCGAGGAAGTGAGAGGTAAGCCATTTGCCCCAACAGATTGACGGAGAATGCTTCATTCTGAGTCTGTCTTCTTGTTCCTAGGCAAAGCTCCCCCCAGCAATACAAGCTTCAGGCTGTCTAAGGCTCTATTCATGGCTCCAGAGCCTTGATTTATTTCGGAATGAGGAAAATCTGAGCCGAGCTCACAAAGTGGAAATTAAAATATTAGAACTATGCTTGAAAATCTAATATTCCAAGGGGCCTGTTTTAGACATCACCCACTGTCTCTGATCAAAATGAAAGGCTCTTGAAAAGGACTGTGGAATATTTATGGCCAAGTGAAGGAATGGGGAAAGACACAGAGAATATTTATGGCTGACTTCAAGGAATTCCACTCAATGTACTTGGGTCTGCTTATGGAGCCTCAAGTTTCCTCTTTAGAGATTTCAAGACCTGTAAAGGCTAAAGATGGAATGAAATACCACCAAGGGTGAGGCCCTGTTTACTTGAAGCATCTGGTCAAGAAGACTTACCCTGCATTGGTTTGGCTGGCTTTGTATGTGGTACAGCCTATGGCAGAGACAGCACTGGCCTTGGTCTCCTGGCTGGTACTCTAGTGAAGGCTTCTGAGCCCAGCTGGCTTTTTGACCTTGGGAAGGTAACTTTGACTTTCTCTGGGCTTCAGTTATCTTCTCTGTAAAATAAGACAACCAACCCCACAATACTGTTGGAAACTCTAATGAGGTAAGGGAAGGGGAAAATTATCTGTATGGAGTAGATGTCCATTGTTTGGAGAATGGTTAAAAAAAGGTCATGCAACAATAATGTAATGGCATATAACTGCTCAATTTAAAATAATATACAAATATGAAGACTAGAGAGAGACATGGGAAAATTTATATGAACTGATGCAAAGTGAAATAGACAGAAGCAGGAGAATGATATACCCAAGGAATATGACATGCACATGGAAAGAAAAATGGCAGTGACAACATCAGATGGAACATAAGGGGGAGGGAGGCATTCCTATTGCCTAGTATATAACAGTTACTTAATAAATGTTGATTGAGGATTCTATTCCATGGGGTGCCCTTCTCCCTTTACCTTCTTTTCTAATGTCTTGGCCACCTAGACCCCATGTGATATCTGGGCAGGGAGAGGAATTGCCACCAAGATCCCTTTCCCTTCTCCACTCTCAGGCTGCCCAGATAGGGGTGCCGTTCTCTCTTTCCTTCTTTTTATCGTTCTGTCTCCTCTTGGCAGCCCAGAGGCCATTAGTCAGCATGATGCCATGACCCATAGAGAAGCTGAGGATTGTCCTCATCTCTAATCTTTCCAGTGAAATGGAGTAGAACAGGCCTTACCATCTGACCTACCAATTGACGCTCTGGGATCTGGCCTGATGATAGGCCCTAAGGACCCCTGAACCTGACCATTGATTGACCTTGTCATTGTACCCTTTCTGTTCTCCCTATGGCTGGTCCTTCTTTTATGTGTAGTCTCCCGTAATTAGAGAATGAGCTCCTTAAGAGCAGAGACTGTCTTCTTTTTCTTGTTTTCTTTCCTCTGTTCCTCTAGCACTTAGTACCAAGATTGGAACCTATTAATTGCTTAATAAATGTTTTTATACTCACGGATTGATTGATTACTTAATTAGAATGACCAAGCTTGACTCAGAAGAAGAGATTAGAAAATTCACCTTCCTCCCTTCTTATCAGAGACAAGAGACTCTGAGTGCAGGATATTGAATATAGTGGTCGATGTGTTGGTTGGTTTTGTTTAACCACCTTCCCTCCCTCTCTGCCCTCCTTTTTAAAATTCTTTATAGCAAGTTATAGAATTCTGGGCAAGGGAACGGGGGAGAGTGACCCATAAAAACAAAGGATAACAATAAACATGTTACCCAAGAAAGTGCTTTGTGAGCTATAACATACACAATAAATGTGAGCCATGCTCTCTACCGACATTATAAAAATGCCAAATTTTTCTTCTCTCAAGCCTTCCTTGTTTGAAAGGTCCAAATGTATGGGGCTTTGCAAGCCTTAACATGCTCCATAAATGTCAGCTAGCATCACTATTTTCATTCCTGCTTCCATGCCCTTAGGATGCATGATTTCCTCAGCCTGGGCATTCTCTCAACTAACACAAAGCCTTCTCTGTCAAAAGGAATATTATGCAAATTGATTTTGACTCTGTTTCCACTTTCAGCCTGCGCCTCCTTTCAGGGTCATGAGTTCCCTAATTTGCTTACACTAAATGTAGAGAAGATTCTTCCTGACAAATTAGACTCTCCCCCGTACCCCGCCACGAGATTCCTAGGGACCATCAAAACACAGCGGGCACACAGTAGAGACTCAGAACAGGTCACGGGATGAATGAATGAACTTCCTTCCTCATGGACCTGCTCTGTGTTGCCTTGGTGATCTTGAAAAATTCACCCTCCTCCCAAGCCACACTTTCTTCCCTGGCCAAATGAGTGAATTGGACTTTAAATTGGTCTTTAAAGTTCCTTCCAAGCTTCAATCTTATGAATGTATAATTTCATTTCTAAAGCATTTAACAGTTCATAAAGTACCGTCTCAAGAACAATTCTGTGAGGTTGACCAGGGAGGGATTATTTTGCCCATATGATGGATCTACTGAGGCTAAGTCACTTGCCTAAGACTGATAAGAGTCAAAGTCAGGAATCAGGCCTAGTGCTGAATCCTAGCTTTGTTACTTATTACCTGTGTGGCTTTGGACAACTCAGTAACCTCTCTATGCATCTTGTTTGTGGTACAGCAGAAAGACCGGTGACTGAAGTCAAGGGACCATGGCACAGACTCCACCTCTAACACCAACAACTTGGGTGAATGTGGACAAATCACTTATCCTTCCTGAGCCCCAGTGTCCTCCTCTGTCAGCTGAGAGAGGCTGGACTAAATCCTTGGAAATGAAAGGATTAGGCTCACTGATCTAAAAGATCCTTCCTGGTTTTAAATCCTAAAATCTCAGGAACCAAGTATTGGAACACTCCTAAAACACTGTTGACCCAGGAAAAGGTCACCATCCTACCCAGGTGGGAAGATCACTGAACTGAGGGTTGGGAGCTGAGTTTTCAAATTCTGACTCTATAAAAAACTAACTAATTAACTAACCAACTAACCAACTAACTAACCAACTAACTCTCTCTCCCTCTCCCTCTCCATCCCTCTCTTTACCTTTATTTTTCTTTCTTTCTCTTTATCCATTTCTTTCTTTCTCTTCCTCTCTCCTTTTATCTCTTTCCCTTTCTCTTTTTTCTCTACCTTTTTTATTTTCCTTTCTCTCTCCTTTTCTATCTCTCTATAATATACATATATGTATACATGCATATACATATATGTATGTATATGTGTACATATGTGTGTACACACACACTTTTTCTGATTAACATTTTTTTCTCTCTCCCTCTCCCTTCCCTATTAGGTGACCTTGGGAAACTTGCTTCTTCTCTCTGAAACTGAGTAGTCCTCTTGTGTAAATGAGAGAATTCTCGATGATAGGGCCCTTAAGGACCATGTAGTCTAACCTCCTGTGTTCTAATATACTCAGTTCTCAGGCCCCTCCCAGCTCTGACATCTCATGCCCTTTCCTATGATCTACAAGGCAGGGGTAGTGCCCTTGGAGGACAGACACCCTTGGTCAACCTTACTCAGCTGCCACCCAATTGGCACCTGCCCCAACTGATGCCTGACAGAGTGTCTGGGTGTTTGATAGATTGCTGATTTCCTTGGTACTAAATTTAGGCCAGGAAAGGGGTGTTTCTACATTCTAAGGCCTTGGGCTGAGAGTTATTAATGGGCCAGCTGTCTTGACAGCTCCAAGGGAGTGGATACTCTCATTCCAATATTTCCCACTCCACCCCAGGAAGGGTATTAGGGCATTATGGTGCTAAATCAGAGTTCTGTTCTGGCCCCATCAGGCACATAAGTCTCCTTGATTCAGGGCCTGATATTTCTAAGTCAATGTCATTGCCCAACAAAAGAAATAGCAAGACTTGCTTGGCCTAGAGAATAAAAGACCTTCAGCCAGGTGACCCAGCAGGCTGGTGGCAGAACCAGGCCACTGGAATCTGGGCTTGGGGCTCATCTCTGCCAGAAGACTATTCTTCCTGCTTTCTGTATTCTCTACTTCCCCAATTGAATCAGAGTCCCACGGCCCTCATCTAGAAAACAAGAGGGGAGAGGTGACCTAGATGGCCCCCAAGGTCGCATTCCCCTGTGACATGAAGCAAGTAATCAGCAAATAGGTTTTAAATGGCTACTATGTCCCAGGCTTTATTCTGGGAGCCTGGATAAAGGGGAAAACATCTTTGCTCTCAAAGAGCTTCTGTCCTACAAGGAATACACAGAGTGACCCTCCTGGGGTTTGCTAAGAAGATAGTACAAATGAAAGTTGTAGTTCAGGCCCCTCCCCATCTCCCTAGTCCTGACATTCCCTGTTCTAAGGCCCCTCCAAGCTCTGATATTCCCTGTTCTAAGGCCTCTCTGAGCTCTGATGATCTCCATTTTAATATAATACACATGATAGATGGTACAAAGATTAGTGTAGCCAATTTCACAGAATTAAAGAACTTAAGATCTAGAAGGCACTTGGGTGACCAGCTAGTCCAACATTCACCCAAAGGAATCTATACTGTGATCAATCCTACAAGTGGCTCTCCACACCCTGCTTGAAGACCTCCAAGAGAGCGGCAGTCCATCCCCCAGCCCTGCCAGCAGGAGAAGCAGCTCCTCAAGCAACCGGTGACCCTCTGGGGTAACTCTCCTCGTTAAGAAGCTGGCTTGCTTCCTGACCTCAAGGCTAATGTAGCCTCTCTGCTATGTTTGAAATTGGGCCTGGTCTCTGGGGCCAGAACAAGACTTTTCCCTCATACATACACATGGCAGCCTGTGAACTTCTCAGTGTCACATCTATGCTGAACCTTCTTCTCTCCAGTTTAGATGTAGCCAGTTTCATAGGTGATGAGACCAGAGCACAAAGCCTCGACTTGCCCATAATCACCCAGATCTTAGCAATGATCGTGGATTTAATCACAGCCCTCTGTCCATGATATCAGGCAATATGGTGCCATGAAGAGAACAGGGATGTGGGAGTCTGGAGAGATAACGGTGAATTCCAGATCTTCCATTTACTTCTTTTGTGACCATGGACAAGACAATACACTTCTCTGGGCCTCAGTTTCCTCATTTTAAAATGGGGTTGTACCAGATGCTTCGAAAATCTCTGTCAGCTCTAGAGCTATGAATCTTTGAATCTTGAATGGGATGACAACTTGTGTCTATAGGGCTTCAAGGTTTCCACTGGGTTTTTTCTGAAACTACCCTGAAGGACAGATAGTACAATTTTTTAATGCAAAAACATTTTAATTTTTTATTGATCAAAAGGAGACCTGTCACAAAAATATTAGATAGAGAATTATAACTCCTAGCAAATAAGTTATTTTGACATGAGCAAAAAACAAGACTTTTCCCCTTTTCACTAATCAAGACCGCACTACTTTCCAATATGTATCTACTGAGAGATAAGTTGTGCTTTCAATAAAGTACCACAATCTGGTTAAAAATAAAAATAAAACTTAGTTAAGAATACTTAATGTGCACCAGCTATTCATACACTCAAACTTCACCCAAAATTCATTCACTGACATTCTCTAAGGAGAAAACAAGATGGGAATTAATACTCACTTTTTAATACCTTGAGAAGGTCAATCTACATCTTTGTAACATTGGAGAAAGGTCACATTTAACAAATCATTTTCAACTATTACAATGCTTGAAGTGTGGTGTGGTTAAGGGATCACTCAGTAGGAAAACATTGTAAACAACCTTTTTTTTTTTTTTTTTGCCCATTACCCCGTACATTTTCAAATAAAAAGCAGGATAAATGTTTGTAGTTTTTTTTTTCCCCAGGAGGAAACTGAAGTGAAAATCTCTTAAAACCTCTGCAATTTGTTGCAAAGGGATCCTAAGGTAACAAACAGAGCAAGAGGTTTTAAAGACTGATTGAATCCACAGACCCTCAGAATTCTTCTGCATTAATTATAAAAATTGAATTGACGAGTAGCTAAGTGTAGAGTACAGCTGCAGTCATTTACACCACTTACATGCCTCAAATATTTACACAGGGTGTCTGTTTTTTTGCTTTGGGTTATTTTTTTCTTTTTTGGTGCCATACAGACTTCCTTCCTTCCTTCTGTCTTTTCTTTCTTTCTTTCTTTCTTCCTTTCTTTCTTTCTTTCTTTCTTTCTTTCTTTCTTTCTTTCTTTCTTTCTTTCTTTCTTTCTTTCTTTCTTTCTTTCTTTCTTTCTTCTTTCTTTCTCTTTCTTTCTTTCTTTCTTCTTTCTTTTTCTTCCTTCCTTCCTTCCTTCCTTCCTTCCT
>NW_027185852.1:20149975-20157464 GCF_028583685.1 Petaurus breviceps papuanus | reverse complement strand
TTCTTTCTTTCTTTCTTTCTTTCTTTCTTCCTTCCTTCCTTCCTTTTTTTTTCTTTTTTTGCACAGCAGATGCATTGACATGTTTGCAGACTGAAATTGTCATTCCATTAGCTGAATGATGAATAAGGACAACAGAAATCAGGAAGATGAAGACATATTACAGATTCCTGTTCTTCTGCTTCTGTTGCTAATATTTTGTTTCTAATTCTTCTAAGCTGTAGGAGGTTCACAGTGAAAACAAGGAGAAAAAATGGTGGTATAAGGAACAAACCTTTCATCAACCATTTGAAAAGTAGCTGCAGGACTTACTAAATAGGACTGGGTATTTTGAGGGTTCAAATACTGAGATGATCAATGAAATAAAAAAAAATTATATATATCACTGCTCGTAGCAATTGTAAGATCTAGAATAACCAGAATCATTCCCCACACTACTTTGAACAATTGTGCTTTCTTCCCAACTGGATTTAACCAAGACCATAGATTTCAATAAGCTAAAACTTAGTAATTATCTTTTGAAGCACCTTCTCAGTTACTACAGTCACATCTAATAGCAAAAACTTTCCAGAAGTGTAGCCCCTGTATTCCGCAGATTTCTATTGTCCCTGGGGACAGGAATGATGATCAGTGGACAATTAACCCATACCTTTTGTTGCTAGAATGGATCCCAATCTTCCAGCAGCAGGAAGAAATGCCATGAACCACTCCCTTCTGGAAAAATCAAAAGCTCAAGATTGGTTAAGACTTAAAAACACCCCATGGTGACATTTAACTAGTCTTATACGGGCAGATCAGAGTTTTAATATAAATTACTTCTTCTAGCACATAGCTTATGCATTCTTTGCTCCTGTTTTTGGAGGATTCTCAAAATGATTACTAAAGTTGATTTATTTTTGCACCATACATCACTGTTATATGATCTAATGACTAAGAGAACATTTCTCTGCTTACCAAAGCTGTTGCCCTATATGGTAGTGTTCTTGGCATACACTCTATGTATGCCTCTGTCCATTTCCACATACTTCCTATGCAGCTAATTATAGTGGATTAACATATGCAGCTAATACAATGGCTTAATAGTCATGGGAAAAGGATTATGAAAACCCTATCAATTCTACAGAGTAGAAAGGCAAGGCTAGTTACTGCAATTCAGTCAAAATAGGTAGTACAAATATTGCCATGTCCATTTTACAGATGGGACAACAGAGGCACATAAAAATGAAGACAGTTGGAAGACTGGTGCTCATTTCTCCATATCACACTGCTCCCTCAGGATGAAGAGGTCCACTGTCCATTATAGACATCATGGGCCCAGCTGGCTGGAATTCATATGAAATAGCTTAATGGGTCTTTAGCTTTAACTGCAAAGCTAAGGGAGTTAGGTGAGTCTCCTAGACTCCTAAAACTCCATTGAATTCTTTGTGGCAAGATCATTTAAGAACCAAAGAAATCAAGAATTCCAACATCTTTAATTTCTGGATTGGGCCTAAATCCTCTTTTGCATCTAATTTCAAGCAGGAAAACCACTTGATAAAGTCCTCATGAGTCAGGAAAGTTATGAACTACTAACCCTGGACGATCCTACATCTACTCGGAACTTCTTCATTTCCCAACTCTCTGAGCACCAGTGTTCCATGGAAGTCGCCAGTTTGGTTTGCGGTCTTTCATAGTTGCAGGAATTAGAATAAGGAAGAATTTTGGGATGTGGGGTGTTAGAGCTGGAAGGGGCCACGGAGGCAAGATGTAGCTCAGCGGGAGGAGTGGTGCATTTGGAGACAGAGTTGAAACCCAGCTCACTCCTTCATTGTTCCTGAGACCTTGGACAGCTCAGTGTGTTGACTGTCTGAGCCTCTGTTTCCTCAAAAGAACTAGAAGATCTCCAAAGCTCTTACGTCTCTAAGTGCACAGGTCTGTGGACTGAATAGCAAAACACAGAATTCCAGAGATGAAAGTGATGTTAGAATGTGAAATACTAGAGACAGAGGGGGCTGAGAGTAGGGAATGCAGGGAATGTTAGGGGCCTAGGAATAGAGAAGGGCAGAGGGGGAAAGAAGGACAAAGAGGAGCCTTAGAGCACAGAACAGAGACCTCTGAAGATGAGAGGGGTCTTAAAAGAGGGAAGAGCGGGGCTGGGAGAGAACTTAGAACAGGGGATGTTAGAGCTGGGAGGGGTCTTAGGACAGGGAGTGTCAGTGCTGGGAGGCACCTGAAAACAGGGGGTGTCAAACCTGGGAGGGAGCTTAGAATAAGCAATGCCAGGGCTAGGACAAATATAGCATATGACTTAGCATGGACCTTAGGGCAGCTAGGAGGGACGTTAGAACATAGAACAAAAGTGCCAGCCCAAAGAGATTAAAATGGGGAAATATTCAGCAAAATAAGTAAAAATATAATAAAACATAGATAACATATTTCAAAACTAAATTACTATTTGTTCTACAGAGAACTTTCTATATGGATTAGTGGGCCCTGATGTTGTTTGAGTTTGGTTAGAATATCTGAGCTGAGAAGGACCAGTTCTGAGAAGGGTCTAAGATCACAGGGAGGCCTTATGGGCTTGTAGCAAGATTACTGACCTGGATTTGGAAAAGACCTGGAATCTACTACCTGTGTGTCCATGGGTTACTTAATGACTCTCTGCTTCATGCTCCTCATCTGTAAAATGGGTTCATAATTGCTCATTAATCCTCACAACCACCCAATGAAGTTAGTTCTATAGTAAGGAGTGTAAAGAACTTCATAAACATAGAAGTGTTATATCCATGTCAGCTACAAAGATCAAATCAAAGATGGGAGAGACCTCAGAACCCATTAAACCAACCTGCCATTCTGCAGATGAGAGGACGGAGGTCCAGAGAAAACAGGACCTGTTCTCCCATATGTAGGGAGACAGATAGAAGAAAGAAGATCCCATCAAATACCTAGTCTTCCTTTGCCCTCCCTCCATTAAATTCCATTTAATATTTAAGAATTAAGGGGTACAATGTGCCAGACATTGCATTACACACTTGGCAATACAGAACTAAAGGAGGGCAAAGGGAGGACCAAGCATTGAGCATCTTGTATGTACCTACAAATATTCTCTCTCTCTCTCTCTCTCTCTCTCTCTCTCTCTCTCTCTCTCTCTCTCTGTCTCTCTGTCTCTCTCTCTCCCTCTCCCTCCCTCTCTCTCCTTCCCTCCCCTCCTCTTCCTCCTCCTCCCACTTCTCCTTTTCTTCCTCCTCTTCCTCCTCCTCCTATCTCCCTTTCTCACTCTCTTCCCTTCCCCTTCTCCTCTCCTTCCTAAAAGTTATTTAAATATACTTGATACAGGAGGACATGAACAATGGCCCCTGCGTCCAAGAGACTAACTTGCTGGAGGGTTTCTTACTTACTAGAAAGGAGTTCGGAATATTTGTTGGTTGAAAGAACCAAAGGTGTTTAGCCTAGAGAGGAAAATACTTGAGGGAGATCCAAAAGCTGTCTTCAAGTATCTGAAGGGTGTTCATGGGGGAGGAGATAAGATTTGTTCTCCTTGGCTCCAGAGAATAGACATAGGATCACTGGTGTGGGAGGAGGGGAGGAGACAGATTTAGGCTCATTCACAGTCCCAAAGGGGAATGAGCTGCCTTGAGAGGCAGGGACAGCCACTTGTCAGGGATGTTATCATGGGAATCCATTCACATTGGGTTGGACCAGATGGCCTCTCAGCTCCCGACCAACCCTACAACGCTATGATTCACACACACAAAAAAATCAATAGAAGGTAATTTGAGGAGGAGAGAGAGCCTTAAACAAATGAGTTTATAGATGGAAGGTCTCTGTAGGTGGGAGAGTCTTCACAGAGCCTTGAAGGAAGGGAAATATTCTAAGACAGATGAGTGAGGAGAGAATACGTTTAGGGGAGAGGGAGCAGCACATCCAAGGGGATGGAGGCAGGCAGTGGAAGGTGGTGGTGGAGAGGATGTTGACACTGGAGCCAAAAGACTGATCTCAAACCCCAAGTTCTGCCACTTACTAGCTGTGTGATCTTAGATAAATCATTTCTTTGGCCCCAAGTCCTCTTCCGCCTCTAAACTGATCATGGGATCCTGTGAATGCCAAGATTAGGGAGCAGCAAATAAGTCCATTTGGCTATAGCCCAAATTTTTTGACTGTACACCAAATGGCAAATCAAGATCTCAGCTTGTCCCTCAGATGCCAGGTCTACACAGCTCCATGTCAAGGAGGGAACTAGCATTTGGTGAGCATTTCTTTCTTGCCCAGGCCTCTTCTGGGCACTGGGGAAGACACTACAGAAACCATGGCCCTCACACATTGGAGCGCCTGATTATGGAGATGTGACATGGTTGGTAATAATCACAGCCTGTGTTGGTGTCTTAGCTCTAAGCTGCAGGCAGCCCAGAGTACATCTGGAGATAAGAAGCACCATGATAAAGTAGTAAAGCTTCCTTTTGTTTCTCTCAAAGCCTGCTCTCGGGACAAGGCAGTCAATCTCTGATTCTCCCCAGGACATCTGGGTGGCACTTAGCATTTGTCAGATGCCCATGCTGTGGCCCTGGACCAGCACTGGCCTGCAGGACTAATGAGAATTGTTACACAGCCCAGGGCAGCCCCAAATGTTGGCATCGCCCATCCATGAGTCCTAAAGGCTGTTTCTTTGGGAGACTTTATGATTAATATGATTTTCCACATTTGAACCATAGCATTGCAAATTAACCAATTAGATTTAATGCATGCCGAGCAGCTGGGAATTCCATGACAAATGGGGCTTTGTTGGCACAGTGATTAATTTTTGGACAAGAGTACGTTGTTTTCTTTTTAAAGGAATGCTGTTCATCTTGACAGAGGAGGGGAAAGCCTGGGTGCGTAACAGCAAATTAGGACGCCCCAACACATTGAGGCCTAATTGTTGTTTAAATGCCTTTCACTAAAGAAGGAGAAACACATCATCTACCTCGTAATGTGATGTCATGCCAGCCAACATCATATTTATAATAATTAAAATGCTTTGCAGAATGTTAGAACAGAGATTGCTAGAGTTGGAAGGGGCCTCGGAACATGGAATGTTCAAATACACAACGATTTCTCTACTAGGTTTCTGTGCTTCCTGGACCCCTTGGAATTGTAATGTTCTAAGGAATCTTAGAGCCAGAAAGGGCCTTGGAGCAGAGAAGGTAAATGGTGAGAAAGACCAAAAATTGAGGATTTAAATGCAGAGATCTGGACCCTAAGGTTTCATCGTGAAGACTCCAGCATTCAGCTAGGTCAGCACAGAGTGCCTTACACAGAGGAGAGATGAAGAGAGCTGTGATTCCCTTGGTACAGGGAACTTCCAGATGGGTAATCTCCCTCCACGGATTGAGGTCTGCACCTCCTCTCCAACAGGGACTCAGTTACTTAGAGCTCCAAAAGTGACTTGTCCAGTATCCACAGACAGTGTTTATCAAAGACAAGACTCGAACCCAGGCCCTCCTAGTTTCAAGGATAACTCTTTACCCACTAGATCATGCTGCCACTTATTTAATGTAGTAGGTATGTGGTTAATAAGGTAATAATAACAATAACAGACATTTTCTTTTCTTTTTTTTTTTGGAGGGGGGAAGGCAGGGCAGTTGGGGTTATGTGACTTGCCCAAAGTCACACGGCTAGTTTTTGTGTTAAGTGTCTGAGGCTGTATTTGAACTCAGGTCCTCCTGACTCCAGGGCTCCCGGGCCGGTGCTCTGTTCACTGCATGCACAAGCCACCCCAATAACAGACATTTTAAAGGTGCTGTAAAGTGTTTTGCACACACTCTCTCATTAGGCCTCCCAATATCACAGTCAGATGGATTCTGTCATTAGCTCCTTCTAACAGAGAAGGAAACTGAGGCTCATAGAGGTTTAGTGTCACATAGCTGGGCAGAAGTCAGTGTCGGTAGCAGGGTTTGAACCCAGCTTCTCTCTCCTCCAAGACCTTGCTCAATCGCCTGTACCACTAAAGTAGAGGAAGAAAAGGCTGTTCTCTTGAGGAACTTATTGTCTGTGAGAAGGGATTACATGTAGACTGATGCACGTTGAAGGCAGGGCCCACTGGGTCTTTGCTTTGCCTTTATCATTTCTCTAAGAGCTCTAGGAAAATCTGAAGAAGCTGGAGAACAAGAATTTGGCCAGTGGGGGGTGTTGTGGGGGGTTGGGAGAGGAAAGAAGGAGGATGGATCAGTAGGAATCTGGGAGGCGGAGCAGGGTCCTGAGCTGAGCTTTGTAGAAGAGAAGGGGTCAATAGGGACAGATGAGAAGGAAGAGCACTGCATTTATGAGGGATGGCCTGTGTGGATATACATGGGTTGTGATGTTCTAAGGGCTCTCCCATCCCTGACATCCCCTGTTCTCAGGCTCCTCCCAGTTCTGACATCCTCTCAGTTCTAGATCAATGATGCTGGGCTGTTTTCTTTCTCCTCTCCTACTTCTCACCTGCACTCAGATCTCTCATCAGTTTTCAAAGACCTTGGCTAGGTGAGGTGTCAGCAAGACAAAGAGGACAGTCTACTAGACTTAAAGTGAGGAAAACCCAGGTTCAAATTCTGCTTTAGCCCCTTGCTGGCTGTGTGACTCTGGACAGGTCCCTTATCCGACCTTGGCCACCATCTCCACGTCTCTACAATGAGGGTCTAGCACCTGTTGGCCCCTAAAGTCCTTCTGTCCCAGAGAACATGCCCCCTAAACTACCCTCAGAGTTCGCTGGGGGTCAGGATTAAGTTACTGCTTTATTTACAGTTTGTGTTAATTGGTTTTATTCTTTCCAAATGTCCCCAGGAAAGGGTGTGTGAGCCACTTGCAGAAAATTACTGCTGAGGCCAGTATTTGTTCTATTTTCCCATAGAAAAGTTTGGCTCAAAGAGAGGACATACTTGACACCTCACAATTTGTCTCTGCAGAGAAAGGAAGAAGACGGGGAGCTGAAGAAGCGGAGTTTGACACAGAGGATGCCCCTTGATACCTTTGACTTGACCTTCTCGTTAGATAAGGCTGTTTGATGGATGCAGTGGCCAGAAAGGACACAGAGTTCCACTGGAGAGACGGTGCTCTCACGTGATGACTGCCCTTGATTCGGTGACTGGATCGGCCATTCAGAATCCGCCATTCAGATCATCCATACAGACGCACGTTACCAGAGAGCTGTGAATTATTGAGATTAACGTTATGTTTAGTGCTGCTCTTTCTCCTTGAAATGTTCCTTATGATGCCTCATCGTGGCACAAAAGATGACCCTGTATTTGCAAAGATTGTGGCAGCAAGATGGATGGCAATTCCTGGTAAGTGGGGAAACCTTTAGATTCAGGCTTGGGGATGAGCTGTGTGCCTGCCATTAGAGCACTGACCTAGGTAAGTCTGAGAAGCTCCTCCCCAGAAAGCTGGCCAGCAGCTGTGGAGGGTGTTTTTGATGACAGCGATCTAGATGTCTTACGACTAAGAAGACTTACTACCATTTGGACATATTGAAGAAGCACCACTTCTGCCACCAGCAGCA
>NW_027185852.1:20139844-20144975 GCF_028583685.1 Petaurus breviceps papuanus | reverse complement strand
TCTCTCTCTCTCTCTCTCTCTCTCTCTCTCTCTCTCTCTCTCTCTCTCTCTGTCTGCCTGCTCCTTCTCAGTCTCCCCGAAAGTTCTTGATCCGCCTAGCCACTAATAGGGAATGGCGCCCAGAGCTCAGTCCTGAGCCCTCTGCCCTTTTCTCTCTGCACCCTCTCACTCGGCGACCCCCTCAGCTCCAGTCATCTATGAGATAATTCCCGGATCCTTCTCCAGATCTCTCTACTGAGAGCGCTACCTTTTGGACACTGAGTACTAGTTATCTTATAAGCATCTCCCGCTGAACCCCTCCGAAAGAGACCTCATCATCTTTCCCCCAGACCCCGTCCCTCCCAAACTTCCCTCTTCCTGGAAGGGCGCTGCCATGCTCCTGGTCTCCCGGTTCGTTCTGGACCCTTCCTTCTACCCCAAAGAGCGCAGCAGTTGCCTGTCATTTCTGTCTCCACAGCATCTCTCGTATTCGCTCCCGTCTCTCTCCAGCTGCTGCCGTTACTCATGGCCGTCCACACGCTCATGGCTGGACCATTGCTGTCCTATTGGCCTCAGCCTCTATAATTTTCCATTCCAACTGCTCCTTCACACGGCCGCTGAAGGAGTGTTGTGAAGCCCAGGTCTGGCCAGGTCGCGCTCCTCCCCAGAACCTCCCGTCTCAGTGAGCCCCGATGCTTCCTCGCTGACTCTAGAATGAAAGAGGGTCTCCGTCTGCTTTGGAAGCTCCTTGCAGCCCAGCGCCTTCCTCTCTTGCCTTCTTCCCTCTCTTCCATTCCATCTGCAGCTCAGCTGGCTGAGCCCCTCGAGCTTCTCACGTGGAACACCTGCTCCCTGTTCTGGCATCTTTGTATTGGTTATGCCCTCCCCCTCCCCTGCCTGGAATGTTCCCCCTCCTCACTTCCGCTTCTCAGCATCCCTGGTTTCCTTTTAGCCCAGAGCTCAAGCTCCCACCTCTACATGAAGCCTGCCCACACTCCCTTAATTGCCTTCATGTGTATATACTGCATATATGTGTGCATACATATATATATATATACACATATATACATACATTCTCTATCATCTATCAAAACACACACACGCACACACCCTGGTAACCCATCTTGGCAGACGGTTAAACCAGGTTAAAGATATCCAACAGGACACAAAGCCATTGTTGAGTGAGGGGGGGGCTACCCCAAGTGCATAAAGATGTCCCCCAGTGGAATGGAGGGACGAGAACAGTTTGTTCCGATGGCCATGAAGGCGACTGAAGCAGGTGCTGTGGAAGCTTAGAGCCTGCTCAGACACTGAAGACCCCAGGGTCCTCCTCTCCATCCCAGGCTGTTTGCCAATCACCTTGGCTTTCTGACTTTTGTCCTGTCACTGAACTTTGATTACTCTGGAAGACAGACTGAGGCTGATGGCTTTGTGCAATTCTGCCCCACTTAAATCCAATTCATGCACAAGTTAAGGCATCATCCTGTGATGTCATTGGTCCTTTAAGATAATGGATGAACAACAACGACATATACTGTATGTATTTATACATATGTATGTGGTCTCTCCCATTAGAATGTAAACTCATTGAAAGCAGGGGTCCTTCACTGGGGCCCCACCATGTAGCACAGTGCCTGGGATATAACAGGTGCTTAATAAATGCTTGTTGATAAACTCACTGATAGATCAGTAACAAGGGGAAGATGTCTTCCAGTGAGTGACCTGCAGGAGACCCAGGCAACAAGAAGGCTGAGTTTCCTTCAAATAGTTTCAACGTGCATTTGTGTTGTGTATTCAGGGTCTCTGCATGGCAAAGCCAGCTGCTTTTAAAGCCTCGTAGGATGAGTCGTGTTTGCTTTCTCTCATCTTTCCGATGGAGGTGGACTTCCTTCCTGCTCCAGTCCCTCAGAAGACATGGTCAATAAGAGGGTCTGAGAGGGAAGGGGAATGTGACACTTCCTTTTGGTCAGTCCCTTCCTGCTCCCTTCTGCCTTCTGGTACAGATAAAAAGGTATCTGCTCTCTCAAACCAAAGAGGAAATATTTATAAAGTGCTTAGCACAGTGCCTGACATGTATGACAATGTACTCACCTTAATATTGTTCTCACACATCTGCCATTCAAACTACTCCCAAAGGTAGACTCCTAAAGCAGTTGCTGGAATACCTAGACCCAGAGGTAGGTCTAATTCATTCAAACAATCTCAATACATCGCAGCATATAATTTCATCCAATAACTCAGAACATTTCACTCCTCACACTTAATAGACATATTTGGTTCGTGGAGTCAGTAGAGGCATCTACAAATCATTCAGACCTAATTTATACATCCAATTGATTGATTAAAAAGACATTCTCATGTGATAAAGAAAGACATGCAGTATAAACCATATTGTTGGTCTTACTCGGAGACTGTGAAACACTCCTCATTCATACACACACACATATGCATGCATCCACACATATATCTTCAAATCAGCATGAACATATTCTATTTGATCCTTCTTCTACCCTTTCACCCTGTCAACATCTCTAAAGCACTAGCTTTCCTCCCGACTTTCTGGTAATGGATAACTGGTAGGAAGTGGAGTTGCCTTGGGGTAAGTGGTACGGGTGCTGGTCAGAGCCCGGCAGAGAGCCTGACACCTGAATTGGGGGACCTTGAGGTCCAAAGAGTCGAAGGAATCCTGTAGAAGAAATCACAAAGCCCTGCGTCTTGGCTCAATCTGAAGACCATCTTCACCATCTAGGCTCTCCAACAATGAATAACTATCTCCTTTGGGAGAAAGTGAGGTTGCCATCTCAAGAGATGTCAAAGGGAAGTTGGTTCGCTAGGGATGCCTTAAACAATTCCATGTCCTAGGCAGGAGTTGGACTAATAATTTAAAAAGCTAGCATTTCTCCAGCATGTTAATGTTTACAACACAATTTATAAATATTATCACATCTAATCCTCACAACAGGCCTGGGAGCTAAGGGTTGTTGTGATTCCCATTTCACAGACAACGCAATTAAGGTAAACAGCTTAAGTAACTTGCCAACGGTCACACAGTGAGTGTCTGAGGGGGGATTTGAACTCAGACCTTACTGATCCAGGGCTCTGGCTTCTGAATGATTTTTAATGTTTTTCTGATACTAATATCCCATAATTCTATGATCTTCCAGCCTGAACACTCTATGTTCTAACATTCTATGCTCCCAGCTCCCTACCAGAGCTAAGATATGTTCTAACATTCTATGTTTCTTCTTCTAATAGCTGATGTTCTAGATCTGGGATTCTTGCCCTTCTTGGTGTCGAGTTCCTGGGGCAGTAAGTCTGATGAAGTCAAGGTGCTCCTTAGAAAAATGTTTATAAAGGCATAAAATGAATTCTACAAGATTACAAAGGAAAACAATTATACTTAAATATACTTACCAAAATATTATTTTAAAAAGTTCTAGGACCCCAAATTAAGAACCCAGTTGTGGGGGTATTTCCCAGCTTGAACATTTTATGTCCTAGCATTCTATATTCAAATATTCTACATCCTAAGACCCTCCCCAGCTTTGACATTCTATTCATTAAGATTTCTCCTAACCCCTATGTTTTATATATTAAATTTCCTCCCAGACTTAACATTCTAATGTTTTCTAAGATTTTATGTTCTAAGGCCCTTCATGGCCTTAACATTCAATGTCCTAATATTAGTTCTCTGTTCTAAGGCCCCTCCAAGCCCAACATTCTACGTCCCAAGGTCCCTCACAACTCTGACATTTTTTGCATCCAAGGGTCTCTTACTGGCTGAGATATATGTTGTTATATGAAGCAGATGCCCATCTGTACCATTATCCAGAACCCTGCACACAATCTCCACTGCACCCCATTAGCTGCCGATGATTCCCTTTTCAGAGACAATCATTGGGAGACATTCCCATGTGTGAGCTTTATGATCATAACAGCTGTAACAATTCATGGGAGTGGGGGAGAGGCAGGGGACAAAGAGGTGAAACTGATGGGCGGCAGGAAGTTTGGGTCTGTAGTTTTAATTTGATTTTCTGTTTTACAACAGCCTGCTCTACATTCATGGGGCAGAAATGAATGGGCCCATAAAAGCAAGCAGTTTTTCACAATTATTGGCCAAGGAGATGAAAGTTTCATTGTTATTCTTCCATTGAGTTCATATGACTGTTCCCCAAAATTTAACCCTTTCCTAGCTCTAGGGCCATAGATTTTTAGAGGAAACGTTTGAACTGTTGCTTTAATACATAACTAGCCTGCGAACGTTTACAGTGGAGGTTCTTTACCTGGGCCCCATAAACTTTTTTTTAATAGTAACTATTTCAATAGAATTCTTTTCCTTTGTATTCTCATGCATTTTATTTTTTTGCCTTTAAAAGCATTATTCTGACACCGAGTCCATAAACTTCACCAGACTGTGCCCAAGGGGTCTGGGAAGAAGAACAGTTAAGAACTCTGGCCAAGTCAACTCAACAAGCATTTAGTAAGGACGTACTTGGGGCAACTGACTGGTGCAGTGGATAGAGGGGAAGCCTGGTGATCAGAAAGACCTCAGTTCAAATCCAGCTTTAGGCACTTAGTAGCTGTGTGACCCTAGGCAAGTCACTTACTCCCATTTGCCTCAGTTTCCTCATGTATAAAATGAGCTAGAGAAGGATATGGCAGATCACTCCAGTGTCTTTCCCAAGAAAACCCCAAATGAGGTCATGGAGAGTCAGGCATGACTGAACAACAAAAGTTCAAATCCCAGCTCTACCACTTATTGTCCATGTGACCTTGGGTATAAGCCATTTCACAAGCCTCCCCAGGCCTCAGTCTCCTTATCTGGAAAATGACACTATTGACCTCTAAGTTCCCTTTCAGCCTTAAATCTATGCTCAGTAAGGAAACATCCGCTGAGTCCTTGCCTTGGAGAAATTTTATATACCAGTAATATACTGGTCCTAGTGGACCTCTGCTATCAACACACCAACCTACTCTTCACTCTCTATCTCTCGTTCTCTCTTTCTGTCTCTCCTTCTCTGTCTGTTTGTCCATCTGTCCGTCTATCTGTCTGTCTGTCTGTCTCTGTCTCTGTCTCTGTCTCTGTCTCTCTCTGTCTCTCTGTCTCTCTGTCTCTCTCTCTGTCTCTCTGTCTCTCTGTCTCTGTCTCTCT
>NW_027185852.1:20131282-20139744 GCF_028583685.1 Petaurus breviceps papuanus | reverse complement strand
CACACACACACACACACACACACACACACACCCATACAATAAGTTACTAAGAGAGGAAGGGGAAGCTGTACCATCAAATTCTTTCTTTTACAACACACTTGAATCATTAGGGTTTTTAAAGTATTTTTCCAATTAACAAGCATTTATATTCTCTTCCTCCCACCTCTCCTCCCCCATTGGAAATTTTAAAAAATACTTACAATAAATAAGCATAGTCAAGAAAAACACATTTTCATGTTGACCGTGATAAAACCCGTATGCCTCATTTTGCATATTTAGACCATCATCTCTCTGTTCTTGTTCCTTTCTGTCCCAAAGACAGCAAAGAAAGAAGAAAAGATACTTTATTACTCTCTGTCTCCCTCCCTCCTGCTTCTTCCGCTCTCCTTCCCACTCCCCCCCTCTTCATAAATGTGTATATATATGTATGTATTTATATACATATGTATGTATATTCACACACATATATACATATAATGTGTATCTATATCTTTATGTGTGAATAATGTGTGTATCTACATATTTATGTGTGAGTAGATAGTATGACATATATCAGCTGATTTTGTGGTGGAAAAGAACTGAAACTTAACAGAATGCTCATCAGTTAAGGATTGGCTGCCCAATTATGGTACATTAATGTAACGGACGATGTCACTCAAGGGAGTGAAAAAACAGAAGTGATGGGAGTATTTTGTGATCTACAAAATGGCTAATGTGTTTATAAAAGAGATAAATCAGGGATGGAGGCAAGATACATAAGGGGAGGGGAAATCTGCATCTGTCATGAGGCCCCAGTTGGAATGAGCTAACATGAATTTGTAGAAGACTTACTTAGTGTGGTCTGGTGATTTCCTCCAATTCCATTCAGCTAGATGTGAGCAGAAAGCAAAGGTGAGAGATGGCAGGAATGGTCCAGGACTGGGGTTTGTCCAGGAGTGATTGATGAGTGGCCAAAAGGTCTGGAGAGTGAAGAGTGAGGATAGTGTAGCATTGGATGGGATCACTAAGGGATCAATATTGGGAAGGAAAGAGAGTTTTAACCAGGTCAGGGTGATGGTCTGGGATAGTACCGAGACATGGAGGGACTATAAATCATGGTGAGAATGAAGAGTAGGTTTGGGAGGAATGAAGCCAAGGGAGATATGGAAAGAAGGAAAAGAGATTATCATCACAGAAAGGAAATTCAGGGATGGCCAGGTAGCACGGCGAGTAAGAGCACCGGTTCCAGTGTTGAGAAGACCTGGAGATCGAATCCCGGGCTCAGACACTTAGCACCCACCCAGAAACACCTGGCCGTGTAACCTTGAGCAAGTTACTTAACCCCGATTGTTTAAAAAAAAAAAAAAGAAATTCAGAATTATTGACCATGGAAGAACAATATTAATGGGTAATGGCAAGATCAGGGGCATGGACATCCTTAACATGGCGGATGCACAGCTGAGGAGTCATTCAGGGATTTGGGAAGATTCAGGAACTTCGAAGGTAAAAGATTTGATGAAGCATAAACTGGTATGTTGAAAATCCCTAGAAAGGAGAAAGGAATATGAAAGTCTGTAGGCCAGACACGGCTCTCTATGAAAAGAGAGAGAGAGATTATCTTCAGAAGTGAGTGCCCCAGCTCCTGTAAGGCCACCATGTTGACATTCTAAGAATAACGTCAAGAATTTGGATAATCAGTACAGGGTACATCTGGGCATGAAAGTCAGAAACAATGTAACAGGACTTTTTTTTTCCTCTTTAAGTATGTCGAGGGGAAAAAGAAAATGACAGCAGGAATAAAGCTTCTATTTAGAGTGAATGGAATAATGATAATAGATAATGAGTGGATAGAACTATTCAGCTCTTATTTTTAAGGTGTTCTGTACCAAGGAAAATAATCAGCAGACTGGGAAAGAGAGAACAAAATGGATACCAGAGATTTGAAACCTGAGTCAGATGACAGGAGAAAAATGAGCTGCTTCCAATCAATTGTTCAGTCAACAAGCATTTATTAATCACTGACAATGTGCCTTGGGAGCTTGACTTCTATTCTTGGCCCCATTCTACGATGCATTTTAAAAGTTAGTTTGTAAACATGGAGAAAAGGAAGCTGTGATCACCCCCAGTCAACGTGACCTGGGCAAGAGCAGGTCATTAACAAAAAGAAAGGCTCCAAAAGGACTCCGATATTTCTGCAGTCCTTTATGGGGCAGCCACAAAGTGAAAACCAAATAGAGCAGATGTCCATCAACTAGGTAACAGCTTAACAAAGTGTGCTAGATGAATGCACAGTATTAGGACTGTGCTGTAAGGAGTGATGAGTGCAATGGGAGACCAAGAAAAAAAACTCCCATGGGCCAGTACAAAGTAAAGTAAGTGGATCCAGGAAAATAACCAGCACGATGACTAGAACAATGTAAATGGAAAGGACAACCACAAACCAACCAAAAATGAAGGTTGTGAAATCACTAAGAAAAAGAGTCTGGGCCCAAGGGGAAGGCCCTGTGGGAAGATGCATCCTCCTCAGGCCTTTGATGAGCAGGAAGGAGGCCCATGGGAATGGAACATCATAGAGAGGCATATAATGGCAGATTTTTAAGAAATGTGTTGAATAAAAAAAAGATAAATGTGGTGATCAGTGTTTATTTTTTTTCTTTTAAAATTGTTTGTTATAAGAGATGGCATTTTGATTGGAAGAAGTAGTTTTACAGGGGGATATCTAGGTGATATAAAAGCAAAAAATGTCAATTAAAACCTAATTTTAAAAGGAGCTTCGTGGCCCAGTATCCTGACACGTACATATATATTGCATATGCAGAATATTTTCATATATGCATGTATGTATTCATATAAATGTGGTTTATATTCTATAATAACATAGAATTATGTGTCAGGCACTGTACAAAGTGCTGAGGGCATAATTAATAAACAGGGCAATGCTTTAGTAAGGTATGTGAAAAAATTGTTATGCTTTTTCTTTTTTTTTGTTAACTATTACCATGCCTGGCATTCTCTTCCCTCTTCATCTTTACTTTCTGAATTCCCTGACTTTCTTCAGGTCTAAGCTAAAGTCCTACCTTTGGGAAAGAAGCCTTTCTCAATCCCCCTTAATTCTAATGCCTTTCTGCTAAGATTAGCTCCAATTTATCCTGTCTATATGTTGTTTATACATAGTTGTGTGCTTGTTGGCTTCATCATTAGAATGGGAGCTCCTTGAAAGCAGGGTCTTTTTAATTTATTTGTTTGTTTTTGCTTTGGTTTTTGGTCTGTCTTTGCATAGCTCATTCTTAGCACCAGTCTTGGCACATAACAGATGTTTAATAAATGCTTATCGATTTCCCTTGCTTTAATTTCCCAGATGGAGAAAGGGGAAATGGATCATCATCAAGTCTAGTAGATATGATTCATTTCAGAGATCAGAAACCAAGAATCAATATCCATTCAAGGGAGGTGTCTAGTGAGTACCACAGGACTTCTTCCTTGACTGATTTCTGTCTTTGAATTTGATAAGCATGTCATTCATGCCTTAATTCAGTCTGTGGATGATGGGAACCTGGAAGAGATATCTAAGATTTTCCTTGAAAGAATTCAGATTCATAAAAATTTAAAGAGACTAGAAGTTTGGGGCTAATGAAATAAGAAGTAACTGTACAGAGAAAGATGCAAATTCCTACAGATATTCTAAATAAAGTCAGCATTTCTTGATTTCAGTTAATTAATTATTATTTATTGGAGTTATTATTAGCTAATAATATTTATTAATATTAAATTTACTAATAAATAAAGTTTTGTTATATAAAATTTATTCTATGAAAATTATTGATAAAAAATTGTTCATGTAAAATTTCTTGATTTTGTCTATTAATATTTAATAATTTAATACTTAATGTGTCAGGCACTGTGCTAAACAATAGAGATACAAACAAATGAACAGAAAGACCCTGCTCTCAAAAAGCAGATAGTCTCCTGGAAGAGCCAACATGCGAACAATTATAAAGAAAGAAGTTGTACACAAGACAAAATGGTAATTGGACATAAGTGCAGAAAGAAGGCGCTAGTATTGTGGACGATCAGAAAAGACTTCCTGTAGAACATCTGATATTACCTGGGACTTGAAGGAAGCCAGGAGGCAGTGATGGGAAGGCAAAGGAGGGCAGTGATGGGAAGGCAAAGGAGGGCAGGCTGGGCACTTGGTCAGTACAAATGCACACTTGGGAGATGGATGAATTGTGTTCAAGAAACAGCAAGATGCCAGTGCATTTGGAGCAGAGACTATGGAGAAGGGAATAAGATGAAAGAAAATCAGGAAGGAGGAAGGGGTTGATTTTTGAAGGTGTCTAAAAACCAAAAACCGTGGAGTATTTTATACTTGATTCTGGAGGCAAGAGAGAACCAGAAGAGGCGACTAAATAGGTGGGAGACATGGTCCAACCTACCCTATAGAAAGATCATTTTGACAGTTGAGTGGCAGAGGAAAGTGAGATTGAATTACTCGCCCAAGCTCACAAAGCTAGCACCTTGAGCACAACCTGGAATAGAGTCTGGGTCAGCTTTCCCTTACAATACCCCTGGTAGGGAAGGAATATCTCAGAGAGGGAAGAAATAACGAAATCAGAAGAGGATGAAGGGAGAGAGGACAAGCCGAAGGCTGGAAAGGGAAGGAGGAAGAGATAGAAGAGAATGGAAAACTGAGAAGGCAGAGAGTAATCGAGGGTTGGGGAAGGGGGAAAAGACAAAGGAAAGGAAGAGGTTTGTGGTTAAAAACAATTTACGACTCCCTCAGAGCCCCCAGAAGCTTGAGACCATCAAACCTCAAAGGAGAGACTCAGAAATTGTGTCCAGCTAACCGCTACTTCTCTCTGCCAAATATCCCAGCTGAGAAAAGGAGGGACAAAGTTGGGGCTGGAGATTCTGACCTGGGCAAAAAGGCAAATTGGGATTGATCTGAAAGCTTCCTTTTTTCACATGACCCCCCACTCTGCTCCACCCTTTTGCTCAGTTTCCTGCTTTGTCATTCTCTCTCTAGCAGAGACCTGGGGAGCAGCTGAGGCCAGGCAGGGCTAAAGGAGTGTACAGGATGAGGCATCCCAAGACATAAGCACTCTTCGCCAAATGCTTTTGCCCTTCAAATGTTAAGCCCCTGAGTTGTTTTTTAGGAAATTGTATCCATCTGGTTCTGATTCATTTACACTTAACTCATCAAAATGCTGTGTTGTAATACCTAATTGACGTCCAAAAAAGACCTAATTGACGTCCAAGAGGCCTCTGAGTGGATTTTCTTAGAAACCGGCAGAATGTTTTTTTCACCAGAGATGGAAAAATTCATGTCAAAGATTTCGTTTTCATTCCCAAATCTTGAGCCTCCTAGTAATTGTGGGTAACAGAGACACTTGGTATATAGCACAAAGTAAAGAGCCCATGACCTGGGGTAAGAAGAAGACCCTTTCCCAACAGCAGGTGAACTTCAGGGAGGCAGCCACCACTGTTCTTGCCCTTGAGTCTCCCCAGGCCAAGAGAGCACTTAAATGCTCATTGCAATGGAACTGATCTTAAATAAATTGAATTAAGAACTTGGTTCTGGAATCGGGCTCTTCTCAAGCCATTTTCTCATCTATCAAACGATGGCCTTGACAGCCTAGGCTTTTACAGGCTAGTGAGATATTGGGTGTTTTAAGAAGGGATGCAGGGGTGGCCAGGTGGCTCAGTGAGTAAGAGCACTGGCTCCAGTGTTGGGATGATCTGGAGATCGAATCCCGGGCTCAGACACTCAGCACCACACCCAGAAATAACTGGCCGTGTAACCTTGAGCAAGTTACTTAAGCCCGATTGCTTAAAAAAAAAAAGGGATGCATGCTCAGGGAGGGGTTAGACTCAGCGTGGCTTCTTCTACTTTAAGATTCCTAGGTCCAAGTACTTGCTTTGTGCAGATAAAATCAGAGGCTCCTCAGTGGAGCAGGGCAATCTTGTTGAAGCTTCTCCCTTCTCCTTGTCCTGGGGGGGAGGAGGGCAGTGCTGGACCTGTGTGGGATGGGGAAGAGCTTTCCCAATAAGCATGGTGGTACTTTGGAAAGAGCAACTGAGTTCAAATCCCACCTCTGATGCTTGTTACTTCTGTGACCTAGAGGAAGTCACGTCACCTGCTCAGGCTTCAGTTTCCTCATCTGTAAAATTAGTGGGATTGACAAGATAGCTTCTCAGGCTCCTAACTCCAGCCAGAGATGTATGACCATTGATCTCGTTTCTGCAGAGGAAGGGGGCTCTCATACCACCATTGAGAGGTGGGAGGTCTCTGTCACCAGGGAGATGAAGATGAAATGGCCATGGACGTCCCTGCAGGGCTTCCTGACATGGGATCTGGAAGCAAGGAGAAGGAGAGGATGAGTATTGCCTGAGAAAAGACCAACTAGCATCTGAAACAGAGAGCAGGGTGATCTGTACCGGGATCAGGAGCCAGCCTCTGGAACTGGGCTGAAGCCTTCAGTGAAGGCAGCCTGGACAAGGGTGCTTGCAAGTTACCCCCCAGCTCTAAATTCTCTATTCTTAGGCCCCTCCCAGCCCTGACATTCTACTTCCTGAAGTCTATTTCATTATGCTTTGGCCCCTTTCCAATTGATTGTTCTAAGCTTGTGAAGTGACCAGGTATCAGTTGCTGCTGCAAAGACCCCAGTGAGTTCTGGAGCTGTGGGAAAAAGCTGGGCTGTGAGGAGCTGACGGCAGCTGCCCTCAGGCTGTGTGTCATTGACAGGAGTCTGTAGCCACAACTGTCACCATTATCCCTCTAAACCCCAAACAGGCACCAGGAAAAGTGCATCCTCTGTGGAGTTTTTCATGGGAAGTGGATGAGTCAGAGTCCAGAGGTCCCTTAGAGTCTTGATTTATTTTTATTTTTTCCTAAAGAGTCAGACTGTCTTGACTTACCCATCACACATCATTCCCACAAATAGTGATACTCAGGTTACTCACATCTGGGAAGCAGGAGGGGCCGAGGGAGGGGTGAATCCTGCTATCTGGAAGGGGGGCTCTTTAAGCCTGGGGTCTTAACCTCCCTTGTGCCATGGACCCCTTGGGTAGTCAGCCTTGTGGAATCTATGGACTCCTCAGATTTAGATTCAGAAAACAGAATACATATGCTTACAAAGGAAATTGAAATACAGTTATCAAAGCTTTAAATTATCATTGTTTTAAGGGGACAGCTGGCACATATGCGCTCCCCATTCAGGGAGTGTTTAATCCTACATACTGACTGCTGACAGGAAGGAAGAAGGGATGGAATCTGCTGGAAAGCTGGACAACAATTCCACGAAGTGTCAAGCATTGCTTTAGTGTCGTGTGGTCTGGATTCAAATCCTTATACTGGTTTGTACAATTTGCTGGTTGTGTGACCACAGACAAGGAAATGCCCCTCCCTGGGCTTCAAGGTTTTCACATGTGAAACAAGGAGGTTTGGACTCAGTGACCCCTAACGTTCTTCAGGTTTGGAGGCAGAGGACCTGGGCTTTAAAATCTTGCCTCTATTTTGCATGGTTGGCCCAAGTCACTTCCTTTCTGGGGTCTCGGTTTCCCTATTTGTGAGATGAGGCCTGCTCTTAATGATCTCTCAGGTCCTTCTTAACTTATGGTCCTTCGATCATAAATTCCCTTTTAGCTGTAATTGTTTATTTTCAACCAATTAGCATTTATTAAGTATGGACCAGACGCCAAGTATTAGGTTTGTCACTGGGGATAAAATTACAAAAACAGCCCTGCCCTCAAGGGGCTTACATTCATTGGGAAAGAGGCCATGTCTCTCCACAGAAGCAGATATAAAGTCACTACAAAGTCACACTGGGGGAGGGTAGGAGTACAATCTACTATTTTTTCCTTTAAGGTCCTTTCTAGTATTGAACTTCTCTGTTCTAAGGTCCTGGATTTCAAATTATATTCTGAAATCCCTGTTATCTCTGATGTTTTCTATCTAAGGGCCTTTCCAGTTCTGATATTTTCTGTTCTAATATTCTGTGTTCTGTATCCTAATGTCCCCCTATCTCTAAATCATATGACTGAAAGCTAGGTACTTCCCAATATCCATCCTACTACATTAAACAATTAGTCATCAAGCACCTACCATGTTCAATGCACTAGGAGATGGAAAGACAGAAGTCAAATGGCCACTGACCTCTTCAATGGCTCCCCTAAGTACATCTTTGAAAATATGGCCTATCCAGCATGATGTTAAACAGAGCTTTGGGGGCCAGTAGTAGACAAAGTTAATAAGAGGAAAAGGATATATGATATCCTTTAGAACATCTCCCTCTCCTCTCCTCTCCTCTCCTCTTCTCTCCTCTCTTGTCTTCCTCTCCTCTCCTGTATCTTCTCTCTTCTCCTCCCTGTCCCACCTCTCCCTTCTATTCCTTTCCTCCTTCTCTTCTGCCCTCTCTTCTCCTTTCCTCCCCCCTTCCCTCCTTTCTTCTTTTCTCCCATCCTCTCCTCTCCTTTCTTCTCTT
>NW_027185852.1:20124810-20131272 GCF_028583685.1 Petaurus breviceps papuanus | reverse complement strand
CCTTTCCTCTTCCCTCCCCTCCTTTCTTCTTTTCTCCCATCCTCTCCCCTCTTCTCCCTTCTCATCTGGCTCTCCCACCCTCCTGCCTCCACCCTTACTCCCAGAAACACTTTCTCCTGACAAGATTGGATCCAAAGCTGTATTATAATGATGGTTCCCAACCAAAAACAAGGATATTCGGGAAACTTTCAAAATGTGTTTTTCTCGTCAACCATGACGAAATGGTTTCCATTGTCTGTTTCCTTTACAGATACTGATCAAACTCAGGGGACAACAAATGAGAAGGAAAAAAATGTCCAGACCCTGGTCTGAGACATGATTTCAGCTTTGCTCTTGGAAAGTGACACCCAAGGGAATCTAATCTAAAAAACTCTTAGATCTCACAGGCCTGTCACATTTGACTATGAAGCCCGCGGGGTGGGCAGATCTTCCAGGAAGGCCCTCCCAGTTTTGCTTTCATGTTTCCTATAGTGGCCATTAAGAGGTTTTGGGACTATGGTCTTCTCTTCTTTGATTCTCTCCTTTGGGGTCTTTGAATTCTTATAATAGCTTTCATTTAATTAAAAAAAGATTTTTGCTTTTATGTCATATTTCTGTTCTACCTCTGATACATACTGGTTATGAGACCCTGGACACAAAACAACCAAAACTCCAGGCAACTCTCTGGGACTCCATGCTTCCTCATCTAGGAATTCCCTACACCAATGCCATCACTACCCCTGCTTACAAGTTTGCTTATCAACTCAAGCATCTCATCTC
The DNA here is from genome assembly GCF_028583685.1 of Petaurus breviceps papuanus. NCBI lineage: Eukaryota > Metazoa > Chordata > Mammalia > Diprotodontia > Petauridae > Petaurus > Petaurus breviceps. The sequence continues at coordinate 20,130,513 of NW_027185852.1, read as the reverse complement.
ATTAACATGCAATAGCACCCAAAGCATCCCAGGCCTGGGAGGAAAGCTGGCTACACTAGAATTGAAGCAGACCCTAGAATAAAAAATGTCAGAGCTGAAAGGGACCTTTGAACACAGAATGTTGGAGTTGGGTGATACTTAGAACAGAGAACGTTAGAACAGAAAGGGGCCTTGGAACACAAAACTTCAGAGCAGGGAGGTGCATTAGGACAGGGAATGGCAGAGATGAAAGAGGCCTTAGAACACACAATGGTAGAGTTGAGGGATAGTACCTAGAAATAAAGAAAGATGTATCCTACAGTCATCTTAGAATAAAGAATACTGGAGCTCAAAGGGATCTCATTGTATAGGAAGCTAGAAAAGGATGTGGAATTCTAGGACTGGAAGGACCTGGCATTTGACATATAACTCAAGGAGATCAAATTTAAAAAGAGCCCGTCTTCCTGAGTTCAAATTTGGCCTAAGAGGTTTACTAGCTGTATGACCCTGGGCAAGTCATTTCAACCTGTTTACCTCAGTTTCCTCAACTGTAAAATGAGCTGAAGAAGGAAATCGTAAATCACTTCAGTATTTCTACCAAGAAAAGCCCTAATGGGGTCACGGAGAGTCTGGCACAAAGACCTCTCAACATAGACTGTTAAAGGAAGAAGCAACCTTAGAACGTGGAATGTTAGAGCTGAAAGAGCTGAAATGTTAGATCCCAAAATAACCAAGATTAAGGCAGCCCTTAAAATGTGTGATTAGAGGTGGGAGGAATCCCGCCATACTTCCTGTCCTACATCAGACAGGTGTGTGCACATCCTTTATCCTATACAGATAGATACAGATATAGTTACAGATACAAATGATATAGACATATAGATATAGACAGATATACACACAGTTATCCCTTGCACATCACAAGTTGCCCCCATCGCAGTTTTAATGTATCACAGTTTTACGGGTCAGCCTAAGAAATTAAATGGGAATTTGGAGATTTTTTTTGCCAAAGCCACAGACAACAAAGAGGCTGTGACCAATTACTTAACCCTCATTTTACAATAAGGTGCTGTAAACACCCCATAAAAGAAAAAGAAAAAAAATTCAGGCTTCTTTGGGAAGAAGGGAGGGCCCAAATTTTTATGTGGATTTTCCAGATCGTGGGGGGTGGCACACCACCAACCCCCGCGGTGTGGAAGGAATAGCTGTATATTTCTCTGTGTATTTCTATACATACATATATGTATAGATGCATGAATACATACAAATCTTAACACTGTACAAACATCAGTAGCCAGTAGGGCTGGCCAGAATCGTCTCTGTGGATCTCCCAGCCAGCCCCTTGTCAGTTAGAACCAGCCCAATGATTCAGCATATGAAGAATTGTACGGAAAAGAATGTGTCACTTTCCCTTTATTTGACTCCGAATCCCTTGAGGGTAGGGAACATTGCTTAGTTAAGTTTACATCCCCTTCAGTACTGAGCACAGCAACTAGGACACATTCTTGTTTTGGTACCTGTGTGTTTGTGTACGTATGTGTGTGTCGGGGCAGGGTGGGGAGGTGTGGGTATGGGTGCATCTTAGGGGGCTACAGTTTCATTAGTTTGGTGCAATCCCAGCACCCAACGCTTCTCTGCTCAAGATGAGCAGATCAGAAAGTCATTTGTAACTCATAACTTTAATGTTATTTTAGCACAATAGACTTAGAGATAGGAGACTCAGAAACCACATAGCCCAATCTTCTCTCTGTCCGGGTTCTCACCTGGACATAGCTGAAGGAGAAAGGGGGAAATCTGTCTAAGGCCACCCAGCTAGGAGGTGATAGACATAGGAGTTGATCCAGGTCCTTTTGATTTCAAATTGAGGTTCTTGCCTTGAGGAGTTGCAATTACTTGCCCAAGGTCACACAGTCATCATGAGTCAGAGGTGGGACTGGAACCTTGGTCTTTCTGGTTGTATTGGGTCCCCTAGGGGACATCAGTCCCAGAACAGCATTCATATTTAATAGATACTCTTTGAATAGAATCAAATCAAGCTCTATTGACAGGAAGGAGTGGCCCTCGTGTTTCCTGAGTTTTCTAACTACCTGCTGACTCGCCGACTCGGTTCTGCTTGTGGGCTCTGGCTTGGAGGAGTCTGTGGCTTCCCTCAGGACCATTAACAGACACTGGCTGTTTTGGTGCCTCCATCTAGCAACGAGGATCTAGCCAAAACACAACCCGGCCCATTTCTGACCCTGGGACTTGTGGTTTCGTTCACCATGGGAAGGGATGGAAAAAGAAAGCTGGAAGGATGGAACAGGATGTAAATAAAGCCCATGCTGCCCTGGGTGTGCCCAGCCTGGGTCCGCGTACTGTCTTCCCCTGAGGTGCCCAAGGGGAATCCAGTGAGTCAGGAGTCCTCAGTGAATCATGAGAACGTTAATGAAGACCGTGGATCATGCACCATGTGGACTTTTCCAGGGCTTTCCTCCCGCTGGCTGACAATGCAGATGCTCATGCATCTCTCTTCCCTGGTCGGTCCATGGTTTGGTATGTAAACATCCCCGGCAATATCTCCAGTATTTCCTCCTGCCCCCGCGTTTGTGAGCCCCAAAAGGGAGCTGAGGATGGCTAACTCCAGTAAATAGTTCCTACCCTCTCCAATATATCCCAGAGTGTTAGATCTGGAAGGGCCCTTAGAACAGAGAATATTATTATTTCCAAGGTCAGAGCTGGGAGGGCCCTTAGGCCACAGGATGAGAGAACCCAGAGCATCGACTGTGGGAGGCACCTTGGAACAGAGAACATTGGAGCTGGAAAGACCTTTAAGCCCAGTACTTTTCAAACTTTTTGGTCCAGGACCCCTTTATACTCTTAAAAATTAAAGACCACAAAAAGCTTTTATGTGGGTTATATCTTTCATTAGTTGCTTTACTAGAAATTAAAATATCTTAGTATTATTATGAAAATAGTCCTGATCTCTTGGGCCCACTGAAAGGGTCTTGGTGACTTTCAGTGACCACAAAGATCCCTGGACTATCCTTTGAGAACCACAATCTTAGACCAGAAGAGTCAAACATGCTTCCTGAGTGCAGCCTGAACCAGATTTAATATAATTGGGTAATATTTAACAAAATAAATATGGATATAATAACACATAGATGAAGTCACTTTTGAAAACTATTTAAAAACTAAGTCCACATGCAGCCCCCACAGATCCTGACATACCGATTAGTGCCCATGCCTTTCTATTGGAGTTTGAGACTATGGTAGAACATAGAATGTCAGATGGGGAAGGACCTTTAAAATATTGACTGGCAGGGCTGAGAAGGGACATTAGAACAAAGGATGTCAAAGTTAGAAAGGACTTTAGAATGTAGGATGTTAGAGCTTGGAGGGACCTGAGAGCAGAGAAGATTAGAATCTGGTAAGGTTTCCTGGGGGAAGAGAAACAGAAGGCAATGAAAATTTATTTATATTTTATTTATACTAATTATCTGTTTGTAAGCCTACTGTGCATGTGCTAACTGCTGTGCTAAGCTCTTAATAAATATTATCTCTTTTTGTTCCTTACAATAACCCTGTGAGGTAGGTGCTATTATTATCCTCATTTAAAGTTTAGGTAACTGAGGCAGGTGGAGGTTAAGTGACTTTCCCAGGGCCATACAAGCTAGTTTAGTGTCTGAGGCTGCATTTGAACTCAGGTCTTCTTTTCTTCGGACCCAGGCCACTAGCTGCCTCAGGGCATCAGGAATGACTGTTGGTCTTCGCTGTTATTGTTTGTCCTTCATTCCCAAAGAGGATCTGGAATGAGTGGAAAACATAAAAAAGGCAAATTTAGATTTGATGTAAAGCAGGGGTTCTTGGACATTTCTACAGCCATTTAGTGAAGCCTAAACAATGCTTTAAAAAGCACAAAACCCATCAGATAATAATGAAGGAAACCAATTCTACTAAAATAAAACGTATTTTCCTTACAAGTTGACAAATCCACCGAAATCTATACCCAAACCACTTGGGGGTCAGTAGAATGGAAGTTAAAAACCCTTGGAATAAGGAGAAATTTAATAATTCGAGTTGTCCAAACATAGAGTGTATTGCCTGAGGAGATGAAAGTTTACCCCCTATGAATCCATTGAATTCAACTCCCTCACTTTCCAGCTGAGTCACTGAGCCCCAGGGAAAGGATGTCACTTACCCAAGGTCCTCTAGGATGACATTAGTTCCCTTGTACCACATGCCTCCTTTTCAAGCTGGGTAGGTGAGGCAGCAGGAGAAAGATTCATTTTCAGATTAGGGCCAGACTCAGTGGTCCCTCTTCAAGCTTAAAATTGTACGATTGTGTTATCCAGACTTTGAAGGATTGGGTGTATTTCAACAGACAGATATGTGAGAAGGGAGGACATTGTGAATGGAGGGGATAGTGTGAACAAAGAAATACAGGATGGAAAGGATGGAAAGAGACATGTAGAGGAGAGGTAAGTAATCAGGTATGTTTGAATCCCATTGCCCTGGGAGGAGAGGAGGTGAGATCTCAGTGGGTTAAGCTGGGCAGAGGGAAGACATAAGCATTAAAGGGGGTCGGTAAAGGTGCCTTGTAGAAGGTAAAAATCTATTTGGGACTTGAAGATGGCCCAAGAGTGTAGGAGATAGGGATGAGGAGGGAGAGATTTCCAGGGAGGAAGGACAACCAAGAAGAATGGTGGGAGGAAGGGGATGGTGAACACATTTTCAGCAGAGTGCAGGGGAGGGGGGGACTTTCTGCACCCAAGGCTCCTCAGGTGACCTCACACACACACACACACGCACACAAAACACACACACAGTCTACCTCTTGGTTGTGACAACTCCGGGGCTAAGTCTGTTGCAGGAATCCATCCAGGTTAGTGGCAAAGAGGACTTCAACAGAAGTTTACATCTGGAACACAGAAGAGGGGATAGATGTGAAAGGTGTTGAGGAGGTAGAGGTGACAGGATTTGGTAACCAATTCTTCTCTTTTCCTTACCTCTCATAACAGAAGGGAAGGAAGAGTTTTAAACATGGACAAATGGGTGACTGGAACCACTGCTGAGAGCTGCTGACTTGGTTACTGAGGTTTAAGATTTATAAAGCACCTGACAGGAAGTTTTTAGTTTTATAGAGGAAGAAACTGAGGCTGAGGAAGGTGACAGAATGCAAATAGCAAAGTCAGAAAGGAAACCTGTTGCAAGGGAAGAGAGAATGCCATTGCCCAGTGCTATGGTCATCACTCACTCTCCCTTGTCCACATGGGCATTTTCCATCTCTGTGCCTTTGCTCACATTATTTCTGGTCCCTGGAGTCCTCATACCTCCAACTCTACCTCTGAAATCTTAATCATCCTCCAAAACTCTCAAATTTCTCCATAAATTCCTGATCCCTGAAACAAATATCTTCCTTCTCCTAACCTTGAAAGGCCCACTTTCCACTGTCTTATGCTTCTTGCTATCATAATCATAAATCATACTGACCAACCTTAAAGACAGGAGGATGAATACTGTCTCAGAAACCTACTAACTTGTGACCCTGGACATGTCACCTAACTTCTCTTACCTTCAGGCAGCTCCCTAGGGTTTCTCTACTGAGTCACAGAGATGGTGCTGTATGCATCATTGAGAAAAGTCTAGCATCCATTGTACAGGTGGACAAAATCACAGATCCTTCCTGGACACTCTCCTCCTCCTCCTTCACTTCCTGCTCCTCCTCCTCTTCCTTCTCCTTCT
>NW_027185852.1:20105998-20119810 GCF_028583685.1 Petaurus breviceps papuanus | reverse complement strand
TCTCTCTCTCTCTCTCTCTCTCTCTCTCTCTCTCTCTCTCCTGGCATGTGACAGAGCCAAGATTAGCACGGCTCTTTCTGGAAGAGCCCAAGGATGAATTGAGTCACCATGTACCCTCCCTACCCATTAGAATATATTTTCCCCACAAAATGCAAATCTTGATTTCCCCATTCTTTTTTTTAATCATCCTTTGAGGAGATCAAGAGGTGGTTGGGGAAGAAAGCCAACTCAATTTATTTGAATGAAAGAGCTCCTGATAAGTTTCTGGTGGTGAAAGTAGCATTGGGGAGACACAGAATCAAGGACCCTCCTTCTCATCCCTGTTTTCCTAGTGTATTGCTGCCTGATTTGGATGTTATAGTGTCAGAGAATTATATAATTGTGACAAGATCATAGTTTGTTGAGTTGAAAGAGACATTACAGCCCAACTAATCCAGTGCTTCTGATTTGACAGATAAGGAAATTAAGGATTAGGTGGGTAGAGCAACTGGCCCAGGATACACAGGTATCAAAAGTAGGGTTTGCTCCAGGTCTTCTGACTGCAGACCTTTGCATTGAAGGTCTTTGCACTGAACCATGCTGACCCTGAAAGGACTTCAGGGAGCATCCAGTCTGAAGCATAGAAGGACAGGGAAGGCCTCTCTACCAGAGAGCCAACAAGTAGCCATCCAACCTGAGCCAAAAGCTTTACAACTTGGATGAGGGCCCTGCCCTGCTCCACTCCTCAAGGCCATTGGGAAGAGCTCTAAGGCTGAGGGGATTGACTGCTGAACTTGGGTTAGGAAGACTTGCAGGGTGCAGGGCCTGGTTATTTTACCCTAGGCACATCCTTTCACTTTCCCTAGTTTTAATTTCCTCTTCTGTTAAGTGATGTATTTAGTGGCCTTTGAGGTCCTTCCAGCTACAAATCTATCATTCCTTCCTTGTAATAATACAATAAGAGTGAATCAGGAAAACAACCTACAAACAATTTAAACAACATAAACAGAAAAATAATAATAAAAAACTACATGCCTTTTAATTATAATAACCAAACGGGAAATAGTAGAAGTGTTGAGAAAATACACTTTTTTTCCTTTCTTTACTAAGGTGGGGAACTATGGATGTGGAATGCTGCATATACTTTGGTTGATATATTTCCTTAACTGAGCTTCTCTTCTCCTTTTCATTCTTCACAATCCTTTGTTCCAAGAGATAGCTAGATGGGTTGAGAAGGAAGGAGGATTATATTCAGAGATGAAAGTGATATACTGGAAATAAGATTTAAAATAACAGCACAAACATTCAGCTCAATAAGTTCAGTTGACTGGTTCCATTGTGCCTGGCATGGAGTGATGTGGGCTAAAGGTCATAGAGGTGGAGGGAGGTCTAGCATTTGGGCAGAATGGAGTAAGCAGATCGGAATTAGCATTCTCCATACTATGAAGAGGCAGAAAGTCAACTTCTTGAAAGTCAGGGACGTTTCATTTTTGTCTTTGTTTCTATCTGGGTTCAAATCCTGCCTCAAACATTTATTAGCTACTTATCCCTAGGCAATCACTCTGAGCCTCAGTTTCCTTATCTGCAAAATGAGGTACTTATACTCCATGATTTAAAAGGTCCTTTCTAGCTCTAAATCATTGCTCTTTTCTTCACCTTCCATGTTTCCTACCAGGGTCTGGATATCAGTTTTCCCCCTTCTCATCTTTATAATCTTCATCAAGCAAGTCATTTTCCTTAAACTTCAGCTTCCTGATCAGTACAGGAAGGCTAGACTAACTTGTTCCTCCACCTTTACGTCCCTTTCAGTTCTCAGTACCCACAATTCTGAAACCCTTTGATACATCAAAAGCTACCTGGAAGGAATGGGTCACTAGTGGAGTGCCACAGGTGTCCGTGCTTGGCCCTGCCCTGTTCACCAGTTTGACTAGAGACTTCAGAAAAATGTAGATGACAAATTTGCTAAATTTGCACTTGGCAAATGATGGAAAGGAACCATGTTAGAATAAGGAGATTCAAGCTAACAAAAGACCATTAAATAAGGGAAAATGAAAATTCTGATCCTTTAGCTAAAAACTCTGACTCCACAAGTATAAAAAAAAATAGGCATAACAATAACTCACATTCATACACAGCACTTCATGGTTTCCTTTGAACTTCCCTACACCAAACCTGAGGTCAGTGATTTAAGTTCACTTTCCTCAATTTTAGCAATAAAGAAACAGAGGCTCAGAAAAGTCATGACACTCACAGGCACACACCTTGACAAGATCTTGAGCCCAAGCCACTTGACCTCAACATTGATGAGGCATGGCGAGACAAGAGTTCTGTAAGCCACAAGATAGTCCTGGGCAGTGGCAAGACCTCTAGGTTTGGGGTGAGGGCATGGGATCTTGGATTGGGGCTTTTCATTTCACCTGTGGGATCTTGGGCACATCACTGCCCCATAAGAAGAAATTGGACTAAATGACCTCAGATGGCCCTTCCAAATCTAAATCAATGACCCTATGACCTTTGTGTCTCAATGGCCTGTAAATTCCATATGAATCATGACTCATCTCCCTAGTGCTCTGAGGTCCCTGCCACTATACCACTATTGTTAAGTCTTTATTCAGAAAGAGCTACAGTGGGAGCAGTGAGGTGGTGTTGGTGGTGGTGATGGTGTTGGTGTTGGTGATGGTGATGGTGGTGTTGGTGTCGCTGGTGATGATGGTAGTGATGGTGTTGGTGATGGTGGTGGTGGTGGTGGTGGGTGATGTCATTGTGTTTAGTGAGAAAGCTGATGTTTAACTCCTCAAGTGAACATTGTAGGATTTCAAGCTAGAAGGATCACAAGGAAGTTTAGGAATAATCTAATCCATGTGCCCTTTATCTTTTTCTTTCATTGGTCACTTCTCAGAATCGTATCTTTAAAATACATAAAATACAATATACAGGATTACCAAGGGAACAAATTACATAGAAATCAAGCTGTCAAAGTATTTTTTCAAACAAGTTCATGGACCTCAGGTTGAGATCTCCTGGTCCAGTCCTACTCTTCCATTTTATAGATGGGAAACCTGAGGCCATCCGAGTGACTTGTCCATCTTCATCTAGAAAGTAAGTAGCACATTTGCAGATGGAGTCTAGGCTTAGGCTCCTTATTTAAAAATTGGGATGCCAATGCAGCTGTTGCTTGTCCTTTGTTCTCAAAGAGGATAGTGACATCAGGGAAGTTATACCATGACATGCAAATGAATTGGATTTAAGTGACAGAGGTCTGTGCAAAATCACCAGCCTCACTTTCTCCTTCAGTCATCTGGGTCCAGTGGCCAGATATGGGTAAGGACAACTGGAGTACAATGAGGGACCTGAGTCTTTTCAAGACATGATACCATTTACAAGGAAACCATCCTCCCCTCTGCAATGTCAACATTTTTCTCCCCATTTCTCTCTCCTGCCCAGCCTCTACAGGCAATCAGTTTCCTCATGCTATTCCGTGATTGCCAAGGGCAATCTGACCTGCCTTGATGGGGAATTCCCTGTGCTCTGGGTTGACTTCTCCTTCTGGTCAAACCTGCTTGTAGTTAGCTAACATCCTGGAAAGGAGTGGGCCAATTAATATCAAGGTATAAAGAGGTGAAAAAGATCAAAATATTCCCTACTGCTGTGCGTAGAATCTGAACATCAAAGCTAGAATGGACCTTAGAACAGAGAATGTTGGAGGTGAGAGGGCCCTTTTAATATGGAGTGTCAGAGTTGGGAGTGGCCCTAGAATGAGGAATGTCAGAGCTGGGAGGAGATGTAAAGCATAGAATATTAGGGCTGGAAGGTATTTAAAACAAAGAGTGTCAGGTTGGAAAGCACCTTGGAATATAGAAGATCAGATCTAAAAGGGACTTTTGAGCACAGAATGTTAGAACTGGGGAGGTGTCAGAGGTCGGAGAGACCTTAGAACATTGAATATCAGCTCTGGAAGGGATTTTAGAATACAGAATGTCCGAGCTGGAGAAGGCCGTAGAACATAGAATGTTATGTGTGTTAGGAATCTTAGAAATGGATGAAGGAATAAATAAATGAATGAGTGAATGGACGAACTGGTGAATGTGCGCCTGGCCAAGTGTTAGGTTGAGAACAAATATGTCAACATAGGTTGACGTTGGTTACAACATGTGCACCTCTTTATACCCTCAGTCGTCTTTGGCTCAAAGATCTCAATTTACTCCCTATGCACACACTTCTCTTATTGCAAATGGATAAGTGGTCGGGCTGAAGAAAGCCATGCGTGGGGATGAATGGGCTTCCCTTGAAAGAACCATTAAGGCAGGCCCCTCTCACGTCTGGCATGAAGTATGTGAGTTCCTTTGAATGATTTTATTAAAAAGTGAATTAAAGGCCAGAGGTGCCTTTCCCTACAGCCCTTAATTTCCTGCCTGTGGGCCAAGCGGGTGTGTGAGAAGCACTCAGAGCACCGGGGAGAGGCCCCTGTTGGAAACGCTGGTTCCATATGCCTGGGCCCCCCACTGCACTTGAGAGCCTGAGCCATCCCCTCCATGGAATGTTTAATATCATGGGGAAAGGACACTGGATGGAGAAACCATTTGGGGAAAGTTAAACCCAACCTCCACTTAAGCAGATGAAGTGTCAGAGGGAGAGGTTGACACTCTAAATTGATTCCCTATGGAGGCTGAGGCTAAGGAGTCAGGTACCTTTTCAAAGTAGAGTCTGAACCATAGATTAGTTTCTCTACCTGTCCATTCTTTAAATGTTCTTCTGGGAAAGAGAAGTGATCCCAAGGAGGTTGTCTTTGTGGGGAAGGATTATTATAATAAAAATGCTCTTTGAACCCTACACCTCAAATACTGACCTGCTGTAAGGAGAGTATGGAGCAGTGGATAGATCTCTGGATATGGAACCAGGAAAGCCTGGGTTCAAGTACCATTCCTGTTACTAAGACACTTAACTTAAAGTTAAGTTGGGTGATTAAGCAGTGAGGTTAAAGTTGGGTCTCTATTTCCTTATCTATAATGAGAGAGGATTGAACTAGAAGGACCTCTGAGGTTCTTTCCAGCTCCAAATCTGTGATCCTATGATAAATGATATTAAAGAAGAAGCATTAACATCCACTTTGTCACTGCACCCTAAGGACCATGGGAATTTTCCATCAGACTTAACAATTGCCACCTTTGATATGTGCTGTGTCCCTATGACTGGGAGTACCTTGAGACCAAAGATGATCTTACTTTTCTATTTGTATCTTTGGAGCTTAGCATAGTGCCTTGTATATAGTTAGATTTTAATAACTGCTTCATTCATTCATTCACCCACTCATTAATTCATTCTTTAGTCACTTAACTTTTTTGGGTCCTATTTTCTCATGTATAAAATGACGGGCCTTTCCAGTCTTAAATCTATAATGTTATATAATCTGTGATCTTAGCATATGGCAATATGGATAGGTTAGGACAGGTCAAGATAGGACAGAACAAGATGGGTTTGACTAGGCTAGGCTAGGCTAGAATATGTCAATTGAACCAAACCAGCCTCTGACTCGTGGAGGGCTGGAACCTAACAAAGCAGGTTAGAGACCAGAGAGTCAGAAGATAAACAGAAGTTTAATTCTGAAGTGAGGGAAATGCCTTACAAGAAAGGACACATATGCCAGAGCCCTGTCCAGAATGCAGGGGCCCAACCCAGTGTGGGGAGAACTCAGTACTTATACCAAAGGCAACACCTGGTGCTGGTCAAAGCAACACAATAATTATGTGACTTTTCCAGAGGGAAAGATCATTAAGAAGGTGAGTGCAAAGGATTGTTGTTATTCCAAGCTTAGGGCACAGATTTCTTGGTGGGTTTTAGCTCTGGAAAACAGGGTGTTTCCTAATATCTTGACATTTCCCCCTTTTGGCCAAAGTGAAGGGGTCTGAAAGAACCTCTGCCCTTTTGGTCAATAAAGGAGAGGCAGGTATAAGCCAAGATGCTGTGAGAGGTCAATTGGGCCAGAACAAGATGTTGCCTGGGTCTTATTTCCTTGAGGGGACCTATGGGTGTGTCCCACATATCATTTCGAGCCATTATTTGCTTGCAAACAGAAAAGAGGGCAAGGCAGGGTAAGAATGTAGAGGGATAAATGCCAACACATGCTTGAATCAGGGTTTTGGTGGTTGGGCACAGAACAAAAAGGAAGGGGCAAGTGTACCCAGCCCTCGTCCAGAATCTTGGAACAGCTGTCCTGTTTGAATGTTAGCTGCTTCTGTGTCCATACTAGATGAACTTTGAGGTCCCTGGAGGGTTCTGCCATGCACTCAGATGTATGGGATTCCTTCAAATCCAGGAGTCCACACCCACAAGTCTGGCAGCTGTGGGAGTAATCAGAAAGACCTGGTAGGGGGCCTTAGAAAACATATGGGTTCACAATTGTGAGGAAAATCCTTGTACCAATCTTTGAATCCGAGTTTCTGATCAGCATAACATAGATCCTTGGTTAAGCATCTCTCAACAGCCCATAGAGATGGCCCAGTTTCCCAGGCATGCAGGGATAGGTTCAAACAATGCAGTAAAGTTTTCTTAATAATTACCATAACTAAGCAATGAGCTGCACCTGAGTGCAGCTCAAACAACTTAGAGGACTCACAACAGACTATTTTTGAGAAGGGAGATTTACATGTCACCATGGTAACCAAGAAAACTAAGCATGGACCAGCATCTCAAAGCTGAGATCAGAAACCAGAGTTTCAAAAACTGAGGCTAAAGTCACCAGTGTTAACTAACATCTAGTCTCCTTGTATCATAGTAACCCACTCTCAATATCCACTGAATCAGCACATTTTTAGTCACAGATGTCTCCTATAGTTATCTGGTCCCTAGATGACTTTTTTTGGGACAATAGGCTTTATTCTCAGGACAGCTCTGAGGGGGACTCTGGTTTTCCAAGTTTGAAATTTAAGAGAATTTCAGTTAATATGACTTATTACTAAAATATGCTCAAAGCCTGAATTTCCATGACAGACAAATTTGGAAGCCAATCATATACATCTGTAAATAGTTCTTAGAGAAAACTGTCTATTCCTGTTGCTTTCTCAAAATTCACTATTCCATTCATTTAGAAAACTTTTTTACATTATATCTTTGTCTTATTACTTTGCCTAAAATAATTCCCTTTTAGGAGGAAATATAATTTGATGTAATTTGATGACAAATATAGATTAAAATTGTAAGGTGTTCATACTTGCATCCTATATTAACTCAGAGATGTTTCAGTGCCAATCTATTATTTAATCGACTTAATATTGTACTTACAACACTGCTTGATTATAGAAATTTGCTATAAAAGAAAAAAGAGGGAAATAGTTATAAAAATATCATATATCATAACCAAGGGGAAACCTCCCTTAGTTCTGTTTGATTCGAAGTGTGAGTCATATCTGACAGCCAATCATGTAGTCACAGGTTGTTCAAAGAAGGGTTCAGGATTAACTAGGTTGAGAATTTTCCCTCATGATAATTCAAAAACTAACCCTGTAATCAAAACTCAAACAATAGTAAATTACAGTCTCAACAATTTTTACCTTAAATAGAAAATTTTCACTAAAAACAATTTAGGGCCTGAATATCTTTCCTGATGTTTCCCTAACAGTTAACATTTCATTTATCCTTTACTTATAAATTAATGCTACCCGTATTCTGAGGCTTGAGACATACAGCAAATACCTGACGGTTGACTCATCATTAACACATTGAAGCTACATATTTAAACTACTCTATACACTTTCATAACAGCCTATAATTTCAAAAGGAGATTTGCTAAGATGGTAAACAATATTATTATCATCTGCTTTATAATAAAATCTATATTAAATATTTAACGGTTTTCAAGTATCTATTTTTATCACATCCTTTTAAAAGCCCAATTCATGTCTACAGCATCCAAATTAAAAAGTCGTTTTGTTGAACAGCATTTCTGTTACAACGATCTCTCAAATTTCACAGTATCAGAGAACTTAGAAACACAATAACAAAACAATATCATGTATTTAAAATGTGAAACAAAACTTCATATGACATCAATTCAGTTAATTACATTTCCAAATTATCACCTATAAAAATAGTTTTATTACATTTGGCATTTTAAAACCACTTTAGAGTTATCAAATATGGAAAAATTATATTCAATTAAAGAAATAAGAATAATGCAAAGCTTAGCATATGCAAGTCACTGTGTTACACCCTTTAAAACATTATGTTATTTTGATCTCCCAACAACCCTAGTAGCTAGGTACTATTACTATTTTTCTCTTTACAAATCAGGTAAACTGGGGCCAACAGAGATTAGATTACTTGCCTAAGATTATACAACTAATAATTTCCTTCAACTAGAATGTAATTCAAATTTCCCTACATTTTCTCAGCATATTTTTTTTGACACCTGTATTTGGGAATTTGATCTGAGATGAGGGAAAGGGTCTCTGATCTGGAGGAGTGTAATGGGAATGGGAATTTGAAGATCTCCTCTGCCCCTTAATAGACCTAGGGGGAAGTTTGAAGATCTCCCCTGCTTTGAAAGTAAACTCTGCCACCAATAGACTGAATGTAATCACATGGAGCCTGTGATGGAGGGAATTTGCTAAAGGGTAGAGTTGAGTCCACAGGAAGCTTCCCTGCTGTGAAGATAAACTCTGCTCCCTAATAGGTTGACTATAGTCACGTGGAGCCTGTGGTGGGAGGAGTTTGCTGAAGGGAAGCAGAGCCCACGAGAAGCTGGTCAGAGCTAGCAAGACAGTGGGAGAGAGAGGTGCTCAGGCCAGGAGCTAGAGAGGTTTGTGAGTAAATGTTGGTCTCGTATTGGTTTGAGGGAAGGCTGAAGGATGCTGTGCCTCTCAGTGTTATTATGGATTCTTAATATCTTTGGTCTATGATAGAATCAGCTTACTGGTTTTGGGATCTGGTATTCTGGTGTCTAAATAAATGTTTCAGTTCTGTCCTCTATATGGAGAGTTTGGTATATTTCATGACTGAATGTCATGCAATATTTAAAGTCACAGTCTTTATTGTGATCATGGGTGTTGTAAATATTGCATTGGCACTACAGGGAGTTACAAGAAATCTTTGGTTTAAACAATCCTTTCTCTTTTCATGGTCAGAAATGTCAAGGAAGGATTAACAGGAAGTTGCTATAAGGTGTAAACTGTTTACCTGTTGATATTTTTTTTTCTTTCTTCACTCTGGAACTACTTCCAACTAGCTGCCTTCCTTCATTGCCCTAGAACAACAAAGCTATCAATCTTTAAGGGAAAATGCCATCTACTTTTATCTTTTATAAAATTTAGTCCTTTTTTTCCCCTTAAAACAAAGGCATCACCCCGAGGCCATCATGTAACTGAATTTCTCTAAACCTATCTGGGCAAACCCTTGGGTCAGAGATAGCCACACACACCATACCATTATGAAGCACTGCTTGAGGGCTTTTGTGGAGGATTGGAGGGAGAATAAAAGGTATAATCCATTTTATTTCTACCATATATTACAGGTAAGCATTTAATAAATGCTTATTGACCAGTTCATTGATGATTGGCACACTTCCCTTTATGGTAGAATGGGGTATTTTTTTGTCTTTTTTTTTTTGGAGGAGGGAAGGTAGGGCAATTGGGGTTAAGTGACTTGTCTAAGGTCACACAGTTAGTAAGTGTTAAGTGTCTGAAGTCAGATTTGAACTCAGGTCCTCCTGACTCCAAGGCCAGTGCTCTATTCACTGCACCACCTAGCTACCCCTAGGATGTGTTTCTAATGTAATAACAATAATAACTACCATTTATACATTGCTCTAAAGTTTTCAAAGTGCTTTATATATGTTATCTCATTTAATCTTCACAACAACCATGAAAAGTAGGTGCACTTATCCCCATTTTACAGATAAGGAAACTGAAGCAAACTAAGATTATTTGACTTGCCCAGGGTTGTAGAGCTAATAAGTGCCTGAGGCAGGACTTGAACTCAGATCTTCTAGACTATAGGCCCAGCATTCTATCTACTATATTACCTGGATATTTAATATGAGAAATAATGAACAGAGAGCTTCCTTTAGAACCAGAAGACCTGGGTCCAGTCCTATCTTGGACACATAGTGGTTGTGTGACCCTGGGAAAGTCAGCTACAATCTCAATGTTCTAGGAAACTTTCCAAGACAGAGAAGGTGCTGTCTTGTTTTGGTGGGGGGATCTTCCTCACCCAGGAGTTCCCTCTATCGGTGAAATCATTATCTTTACCTATTTCTCTAATAATATTCTTTTTACCACTTCTCCTGAGAACTTCATCATTGGTACTGGACTCTGCCTAGACACTCTCACCTTACCAACCTATGTGTCATATGTGTGGCCTGTCAAATTCAATTACTAATTAGAAGAAATATAAATTTCTTTGGGGAAATGGTGTCCTATACTTCAAATCTCCACATTGCTGTAGTGAGACATGAATCCAGGGAGGTTGCAGATCGATTACAGTAGAGTTCATTTCATTTCTAGGGAGGGGTGACCATGTCTAGAACCTTCATGATTTAGAAGTAGAATCTACATGATCCTGCGCAAGTCAATTAACCTCTGTTGACTGTTTCCTCACCTGTAAACTGGAGACGATAAGAGCGTCTGCCTTCCAGGGTTGTTGCAAAGATTGAATGAGATAATGTATGTAAAGCACTTTGCAAACCTTAGAGCACTATATAAATGGCAGCTATTATTGTTATTATCATACATGATTGCTATGATATGTAATGACATTATATATTATTATTATATTATTATGTATCATTATATAATAGATTATTGCTATAACATTATTATAATATTATATGTTATATTAAGGAATTAAGAGATTATTTCCATTAGAGTTACCTAAACACCTTTGGCCTTTATTATTCCTTAATCGCATACCTTATATTTAATCACCTGTCCCCACACCTGCTTTTCCATTGAAGTCAAAGAGCATCTAAATATACATTGATTAGATTTGAAGAATATTAATAATCTCTTCAATGAGTTCCTCTGCCTCTCCTTCCTCTGCAATGGAAAGAGCTGGTTATCATCATGGCCCTTTATTATACTTGTCACTGTCAGGTGGGATGGCGAAGTGCCTCATGAAATCACATTGTTTGGTGTATACTGCACAAGAGGAAGAATTTCCCTCATCCAGGAGTCCCCCATGACAATAAAATCACAAGTCTAGCCCTTATCCCTATAATTCATTTGCACAAGTTGTCTCCTCCAATGGAATATAATAAACTCCTTAAAGAAAAGAGACTCATTTGTGACTTTCTACACCCAGCACCTGGTGTAGTGACTGACACATACTAGGGACTTAATAAATGTGTATTGATATATATAGATATATACATACATGCACACATACATACACATGCATATATACAAATATATACATATATGCGGATAGGCATAGACATAGACAGAGATATAGATATAAGCATAGGCATAAGCATAGATAGAGATATAGGCATAGGCATAGACAGAGACATAGAGACAGAAACATAGTCATAGACATGGACATGGATATAGACATAGACAGAGACAGAGACAGACAGACATAGACATAGACATAGACATAGACATAGACATAGACACAGACACAGACACAGACACAGACACAGACACAGACACAGACACAGACACAGACATAGACATAGACAGAGACAGAGACAGAGACAGACAGACATAGACATAGACATAGACATAGACACAGACACAGACACAGACACAGACACAGACACAGACACAGACACAGACATAGACATAGACAGAGACATAGACACAGACACAGACACAGACACAGACACAGACACAGACACAGACACAGACACAGACATAGACATAGACAGAGACAGAGACAGAGACAGACAGACATAGACATAGACATAGACATAGACACAGACACAGACACAGACACAGACACAGACACAGACACAGACACAGACATAGACATAGACAGAGACATAGAGACAGAAACATAGTCATAGACATGGACATGGATATAGACATAGACAGAGACAGAGACAGACAGACATAGACATAGACATAGACATAGACATAGACAGAGACAGAGACAGACAGACATAGACATAGACATAGACATAGACATAGACACAGACACAGACACAGACACAGACACAGACACAGACACAGACATAGACATAGACATAGACAGAGACAGAGACAGACAGACATAGACATAGATATAGACACAGACACAGACACAGACACAGACACAGACACAGACACAGACACAGACATAGACATAGACATAGACACAGACACAGACACAGACACAGACACAGACACAGACACAGACACAGACAGACAGACATAGACATAGACATAGACATAGACATAGACATAGACATAGATATATTAGGGTCAGCTAGGTGACGACATAGTGCATAGAGCTCCAGGCCTAGAGTCAGGAAGACTCATCTTCCTGAATTCAAATCTGGTCTCAGATACTTTGTGATTCTAGGCAAGTCATTGAATCCTGTTTGCCTCAGTTTCCTCATCTGTAAAATTAATTGGAGAAGGAAATGGCAAACCACTCCAGTATCTCTGCCAAGAAAGCCCCAAATGGAGTAACAGAGTCAGAAATTACTGAACGGCAACACATATGTACGAATAAGCATACATATATACATATGTATATAAATATCTGTGTGTATATTTATATGCATATAAATGCTGTCTTCCCCATAGAATATATCCTTCTTGAGAACAGGAACTATTGATTTTTGTCCTCATATTCCCATCACCTGGCATAGGGTCTGGCATATAGTAGGTGTTTGGGGGGCGGAGCACAAGCACGACCTTCCCTCGGCTCTGGCTTCCACCTTCCCCAATCCATGTAAAAAGGGGACTCTAAACAAACTTTGGAGCTGCAGAACCCACAAAATGACACAGAGAAGCTAACCTCCTGCTGAGGACAGCCCAGCAGGCCAGCAGGAATCCAGCGCAGTGCTCTGGGAGCCGAGCCCAGCCCCACGTCAAGGAGGGCCTGACCAGCCACTGGCCAGAGGGACTCCAGATCAGCAGCAGCAGTGGCAGTTTCCAGATTTATCAACACATAGATGCGAAGGACAAAATGAGAGGCCAGTGCAGTCTGAACTTTGGGACCAGTAAGTGGGAGTGCATGGCTTTTACCCCCGGGGCGAGAATCCGCTGAGACGCTGGCACAGCCAGCCAGTGCCACGTGGCAGCTTCAGCTCCTGGCCTGCAGAGTGTAGGGGGACCAAGCACCAGTCTGAGGAGTAATCACTCTTGCTTTAACCTGCTTGGATCTGGATTGCAGTCTAGGGTGGAGGTCCTGGGGTGTGTATCCAGCTTGCCAGAGCGTGTGGAGACCTCAGAGAGGGCACCCATCTAATACCTCTGGCAGCTGAGAAAACCCCAGCATTTGGGATGAAAGCTCCCCTGTCTGGTGGCAGAGTCCTACTGTGGCAAAAAGCCCAAAAGTCAAGTAATTGAGTGGCAAAATGAGCAGGCAAAGGAAACAAAGCAGACAGAAGATTCCATCATTACACTCCTATTTTGGGGACAAAAAGGAGCAAAGCATGGAACAGGAGGAAAACAGTGAAGTCAGAACTCCTGCACCAAAAGCTTCAAAGGAAAATACAAGCTGGTTACAGGCCATAGAGGACCTTAAGAAGCAGATAAGTAAAGTGGAGGAAAACTTGGGAAGAGAAATGAGAACAATGCAAGAAAATTATGAAATGAGAGTCAACAGCCTGACTGAGGAAAATAATACCTTAAAAAACAGACTGACTGAAATGGCAAAGGAGACTCAAAAAGGCAATGAGGAGAAGAATGC
>NW_027185852.1:20086455-20105898 GCF_028583685.1 Petaurus breviceps papuanus | reverse complement strand
AAATCAAGATGCTTTTAAACAGATCCAAACAAATGAAAAAATAGAAGGCAATGTGAAATATCTCATGGGAAAAACCACTGACCTGGAAAATAGATCCAGGAGAGATAATTTTAATATTATTGGAGTACCTGAAAGCCATGACCAAAGGAAGAATCTAGAAAGCATCCTCCAGGAAGTTCTCAAAGAAAACTGCCCTCATATAGTAGGTGCTTAATAAATATTTGTTGATTTGGTCCATTGATCTGTATGTGACTATATATGTATAGATTTTATGTGTGTGTGTACCTGCTGTCTCCTCCAATGGAATAATAGAACATAGTCTCCTTGAGGGCAGGGACTGATTCATCTTAGTCTTTGTATACCCAACATCTAGCCTGTTGTTTTGTGATCAGATGGAAGGCTGATTGACTGGTGTCCATTGCTCCTTGTCCTGAACCAGTCCTGAGTCCCAGCTCAGCCATTTAATACCTATCCTGTCTTGACAAAACCCTTCACTCTCTCTGGACTTCAGCTGCTTCCTCAGTAAGACTTGAAGACTGAGCCAGTTATCTCCAAGGTCCCTTCAATTCTAAAATTCCAGACTCCTTTCCCTTGCGCCTTGGTGTCTGGCAGGAAGACCCAGCTGAGCCAAGCTTATGGCTGCAGACTAAATCTCCTTCTCCCAGGGCTGCCTCACCCCCACCCCACCTTGGTGTTTGGTTTTGGAATGCCTAGCCTTGCTTTCACATGTTCCTCAAAACCTCTGCTATTGACTCTCCTGCTCCTCTTTCTGAAAGGCCCCCCTCGATCCCCCTGATAGCTTTTTCCTTGCCTGTGGCCTGCAAATACAGGTTTTCAGGCCTTTCTGTTTAACTGAGATCCCTCTGTGGCCATGGTGGTCAAGGAGAGAATGGGAAGCCCATCTGGCTGTAGAGAATGAGCTGAGCCAGCTTGAGGATGGGAGTGGGGGGTGGAAGGGTCCAGTTTCTCTAGCACGGTTTTAGTGCCAAGGTGAATTACGTGAAAATGGACCCCCCCCATTCCTGCCCACGGCTCCTCTGTGTCCCCTTCCAGGACAGTCCATCTGGAAGCCTTTAGTATATGGGAGACCAGACTCTAATCATCCCAAGCCCCCGGAAGTTTAAAACCTCAGGGTCTCATATGCAGCAAGCAGATGCACCAGTATTAAGCCACCTGTGAGCTCTGGGTCTGGACAGATGGGGATATTATTGGGAGAGTGGGAGCCCAGGACTCATGGTCCTTGGAGCAAGGGAAAAGGGAAAGGGAAATGAAGCTGGGGCCCTCTTCAAGTGAGGCAGAGCAATTAGAACGTGAATGAGATTAATTGCCCAGTTATAGGCCCCAGGAACATGTCAGGGGGATTTAGCAGGCTGGGGACTCATCTGGGTCTGGAATGTTATTCTGCAGGCTCTCTGGCTCCTCTGCCCACCTGCCAACAATGGAAGAGCAGGGCTTTACCCCAGAGGTGTTTATGAGTCCCATGGTTCTATTGTCCCAGGATGAATGCCCTTGTGTCACTCCAAGTTTTCTGGGAAAGAGAATGACTTTCTCCAACCCCACTGCAGGCTGGCCTAAGGAATCCTTCAGTTAGATGGGCTTGTGTTTGGTCAGTGCCAAAGGGAAAACTCCTGGCCCGAGTGGAGAACTTAATTCCTGAGCCCTGGCATCTCCCAAAGGCCAAGAAGCATTAACTGTCTAGGTAACATTTTCAAGGGGACCTTAGAAGAGAAAGCCCCGCTTGCACGCCTGGTTTCCGATAAGGTCGGCTGCTTCTGTCTTTGAGAAAATCATTTTTGCTCCTTCAGTTTCAGTTTGTTATTGATGATGAGAGAGGAAGAAGAGGGTGAGTAACATTTCTATAGCACTGACATTTCACTTGATTCTCACTATAACCCTATGAGGTAGAAAATGTCATTCCTCCCATTTTAGAGAAGAGAAAAATGAGTCTGAGAGAAGTTAAGTGATGAGGGTTAAATGATCCCTAAGGCCACTTGCAGCTTGGTTTCTTATGAGCTCAGGGGATGGAAGGTACTGGGCAGGCACATGGTGACCTTCACACGTGGGGAGGGAGGGGAGGAGCTTGGGAACCATGGCCAGATAATCCTCACTGGGAGAAGAAGGCTTTAGGAAGGAAATACATCACTGGAGCCTCAAAAAGGACAAAGGCTGAAAGAACCATTGGCTGAAGGCATGTCAGGGCTGAAAGAGCCCTTTGAGTGGAGAGTATAGTTGGTTTATGATTATTTGAAATAAATATTTTCAAAATTTACATTTCTATTTCTAATATGGTAACTATCAATATATATAACCTACATTAAAAAAAAAAACCTTTTAAGTCATCAGCAATTTTTAAGAGTATAAGACGTCCTGAGGCCTAAAAAGTGGAGAACCATTGATTTAGTCCAATCACATCATTAAATATATATGTATATATGTATATTATTGTTGTCGGTTCAGTCATGTCTGACCCTTTGTGACCCCATTTGGGGCTTTCTTGGTAAAGATATCGGAGGGTTGGCCATTTCCTTCTCCAGCTCATTTTACAGATGAGGAAACTGAGGCAAACAGGGTAAAGTGACTTGCCCATTGTCACATAGCTAGCAAATGGGGAATCATATCTAAGCCTTAGTTTCCCCCTCTGTAGAATGGAGGCAAATCCAATTTGACCTGGAGAAGATGAGTCTTCCTGACTCCAGACCCAGTATTTCATCCACAGTATCACCCACCTTCCCTCACTGTTATTATAGCCCATTCGTTTGCAACTATATCTTTCTGTCCTGAACCTCAAGTCTCCCACCCCACTCCCTAGATCCAGCATCTTAGCTGAGGACCCTTACCTCATGCTATGCCTGGAAAAGTGAAGTCCTATTTGTTGTGTGGGGGAATTCCTTCTCCACTACTCACCCTTCCAGTCTCCTCCGACTCTGAATCATTTCTTTTTAAGAACTTTAGTTGTATGCCTATAGTTGAAGTACCATTTCCATATACAGCATGAGGAATTATAGATGTAAATGCCTTAGGGGAGAAGAAGCTTCAAAAATCACACAATGCCAACCCCTTATTTACAGAGCTGAGGCTCAGTGAGGTTGTGTCTTGCCAAGGCTCACACAGCAAATTAATAATTTGAAAAACTAAATTGCCAAACACATAAAAAGCATCTCTATTCACTCATGGTGTTATCCCTCTGGATAATACTCAAAGTTCAAGCCACAGTTCTGTGATGTATCCCTCCCTCTCATCCTTGACTTCATGCCACTGAAGCCTAGTTTGGCAGACGCGACATAATGGAAAAAGAAATGGTTTGGGCATGAAAAAACCTGGACCCCAGTCCTGGCTCTGGCACATATTAGCTATATGATCTAGAGTTTTGACAGAGAGCCTCAGTTTCCTCATTTGTAGAATGGGGACCTCTGACCCATGTTAGGAGGATCATATGAGTTGTGTATATTAAATGCTGCTTCTACTTTGAAGCCCTAAATAAATGCCAGTTCTGATTATTCACTGAATCCCTTGAATTCCAGTAAAGTGCTGCCCACCCAGATTTCAACCAGCAAGACTATTGGAGAAAAGAACAAAGTTTTAAAGCCTTATATATCTATAAGGAGTTGTATATATGCTGCAGGACAATGAAAAGAGAGTAGCGGTCAGTAAAATCCTCAAAGTCATGGCATGTGAGGAATGATCTAAGCAATTAGGGACCTTTATCCTAGAGAGAAGACTGGGCTTGGCCTGGTGGATGAATGGTAACTGGCTTCTACTACACAGAAAAATGACTCAGTTGGATCTTCTTGGGCTCAGAAGATAGAACAAGGCATAATGAGCGGCCAATCCAGGCTTGACATCAGGGGAAAAAAAGTTTAATAATCAGAGCCATCCCAAAAGTGGAATCGAGTGCCTTAGAAGGTAGTGGGATCCCTGTCTTTGGAAGCATTCAAGCAGAACTTGGCTTCCTATTTGAGCAGTATATTGTGGGAAGATTCTTGGTGAAGTATGGGCAGGATGGAACAGGGTCCCTTCCAATTCTGCACATTGTGATTCTGGGGGTATTCATGGTTCCACTCTCCAGGGTCCCCAGAGTAGCTGCTCAGAGATCAGATCCTTTCTTATCAGAAGACTGTTGAAAGGGCTGCCATTATTGACCAGTCACACCAAAACCTTAGCTGGTGAGAAAAGTCCAGGTGTTTTGCATTTCCCAGCAGCCCACAAAATGCACACAAGAGGCTGCCTTTCAACTCTTACCTTATCCAGTTCTCTGAGTTAAATATGCAGGTATATTTGGCCCAGCCCCCATAGACAGTTCAAATATCCCAGGACTGAGAAAGTTAAATTCATCTATTTCCCAGAATCACAGAGTCAGAAGGGACTGAGCATCAAAGCATCCCTCTAGCAGAAATACCTTCTACAACACTCTCAACAATGGTCCATCTACCCTTTCCTTGAGCACCACCTACAAGAGGAAAACCTGTGACATCCTCATTAGGGAATCGACTTCAGAATGAGAAAGACCCTGGAAGGCAATCTAGGCCCATGCTATCATTTTACAGGGGTGGGACCCAGAGAAGAGAAGGGGACATAGTCCTTCAGGGACAGATCTAGACCCTCTAGAACTGAAAGCAGGGGGTGACCTTTGATGATCCAAAGACTAAAGACCAGTACTTTCTCCTTTCTCTTAGGCTGCTTCTACCACCACTGAAATAATGAATCTTCAGACTATAGCCAAGAAGCGATCCCTTCTGTAACATACAGCTAAGTGTCAGTGCCGGAAGGAACCTTCAACGAATCACTGATTCTCCAAGTCCAAAGTGACTTTGAGTACGATCTAGTCTGATGTGGAATTAAAAGGGAGCCCCCTCTACACTTTCCCTTCCAACATTTGTTTGGTAATCTCCAATAAGAGAAAACCCACTGTTTCTTATGGCAGACTCTTTTAGAAGTCCTAATTGTTAGGGAATGTTTCCGTGTATTAAACCTGGGTCTGTCTGTCTGTAACTTCTGCCTATTACTCTGGGTTCAGCCCTCCGAAAACAAATGGAACAAGTCCAACTCAAATACTCCAGTATTACAAGGATATAAAGGTTTTAAAAATAAAGGCAGTATAGTGTTTTTTTTTTTCAGTTAGCCTTATTGGATCTGGGTTCAAGTTCCAACTGCCATATTTTCTAGTTCTGTGATCCTAGGGGAGTCATATCTAAACCTTTGTTTCCCCCTCTGTAGAATGGATCCAATAGCTCTGGCCTATGTACCTTGCAGAAATGGTGGCACTAGAAAATTTGCTGGATAGGAGACAGAAAACCAGAACACAAAGCCCATTTCTTCTATTTTCTAACTGTTCGAGCTTGTGCAAATCACTTTTTCTTAGTTTCTTAAACAATAAAGCTATTATCGGTACAATCGAAATTTGATTCATTTAAACTGAACAAATGAATAGCAATGCCTTTCCTCCCATTCTCCTAGTTGGGAAGCACTTTCCCAGATTTCACCCCTTGGGAGACTCGAACACCATCTGCCCCCACCTCAGATTTCCCTGAAACCCAGTCCTAGCTCTGCCCTTACTCAGAGGCTCCTTCTTCACTTAACCTTCCTTTCCCTCCGGTTCTGAGGGGGGGCAAACTAGGCATATGATGGCTGCCCTTCCTCTAGGGGAAGTGGAGGGGCTTAAATAATTAAGGACTGTAAATCGCTTTGGAAAGAGTTTGCAAAACACTCCAAGTTCCCCAAATTAATCCTTCAAATCAGCGGTGGGCTTGACAATTCTATCTGTGGTATTTGTTCAGCTGCAAGAAAGGTGGAAGGCTTCAATGGTTGTAGTGTGGTCCAAATCTCCAATGGCATCCAGGATTTCCTGCAACTCTATATTGTCCAAGTTCTCTATGGCTGAAATTGGAAGGTTCAAATCTCATTGCCAGTGTGCTGGAAAAGCGGAGTTTTTTTTTTTTTAAGTCTCCCCAGTGGTCTGCTCCACATATTGAAAAACCTATAATATAGTAATGTGCTTGAGTATTTACTACTGTCATTTCTGAGAGCTACCTATGACTGGGACATAATTTCTGCACAGTCAACCCAAACCTATTGAATGAGACTCCAGTACCCCAAAGGAACCATGAACCAAGCCATCCGGGAGTCCTTTCTCAATAAAATAGTCAATGTTTATGAACAAATAGTTCTCAAAAGAAGAATTGCAAACTCTTAACCACCATATGAAAGAATGCTCCAAATCACTGACAATGTAGGAGAAATACCAATCCCAAAATGAAGAAACAAAAACCCTGAGATTTCACTTCACACCCTGACAATTGGTAAAGGTGACAAGACAGAAATAGTCAATGTGGGAGGGATGGCAAAAAAGATAGTTGCACAGATGCATTGTCATATTTTTAAAATTTTATACATGTTTTTAAAACTCTGTCTATCTCTTCCATACTGGAAACACAGAGGATACTCACAAATCTGTTCTCATTATTGATCTGGACAGAAGCTTTGATTTGCTTCATTTCTCTCTGTGGCCATTTCTGCCCCTCCTTAGCTTAGATAGCCCTTCTCCCAAAGCTCACCATATTGGTGCTAAAGACATCTGATGGATTTTAACCCAACTGTAGTTCAGTATTCACAAACTTTAGTGACCCACCAGCCTCCCTGATTACAAAGATTGCAAGCATTTACCACGATGCCTTGCCAAACAAATGCATTTCTGGTAGAGCTGGGAATTGGCATGACCATTCTGTCATGAAATAAATTTGAAATTTGTAAAGCAATTTGAAATCTGTTAAAAAGGCGACCAAAATGTCCATATCCTTCAACCCACGGATTTCACTGCTAGGCATATGACCAAGAAGGTAGTTGAAAGAAAGAAAGCTTCCATGTACACCAAAATATTTATAAATATTTTGTGGTAGTAAAGAATTGAAAACAAAGTAGGTGGCCATCATTTGGGGAATGACTAAACATATCCATGAATGTAATCTACTGTGCTTGAAGAAGCAATGAACAGGATGAATATAGGGAAGAATGGGAAGACTTATACTAACTGATGAAAAGGGAAGTAAGCAGAGTCAGGAGACAATGTATGTATACATTGACTATAGCAGTGTAAATGGGGTGTCTACCCTAACCCTAACCACAAACCAATAAAAACAGAATGTTTTTCTCTAATCTAGCTCACACTTTAAAATAATCCACATCTTAACATCCTAAACAAGAGGGCACTCAGCCTTTGTTTGAGGACCTACCTGCTTCCCATCTATCTATTGTATTTTTATTAAATATTTATTGGGACAGGCAGGAAGGATGAATAAGAAATGTTACATCATATTTTTGAAGAAACATCCACTAAGGGCCAGGCACTGGGGATACAGAGGGATGGGGGAGGGGATGAGACCTGGGACTTCATTCCTACTGGGGCCTCCCAAGTAAAGAAGTTTCCTTACCACACTGCAATGCTCCATCAGAAAGAAGGGCCCAGAGCACCAAGAGGTTAAGGGACTTACCTAAGGTCACACAGTCTTATGGGGCAGAGACAAGACTTGAACCCAGATTTTCTTGACTCCAAGGCCAGCTCTGGGTCCACTGTGCCCCAGCCACCTCTAAATGTAAAGGACAGGAATAAAAACATCCCTGTCTTCAAGGAGCTTACACTCTACTCATGATGTGCTTCTCTTCCCTTATTGTAGCTGAGTAATGTCACAGGTAATTCATGCCCCTTCCTGGTCTTGTCCTCTTCTCAAAGATTTCAAGCTTGAGTCTCACTTTGTCTGAGTCTTCGTCTTTCAGAGCGCCCGAGAATCATGTATTTGTTGATTCTGTGGGACCACAGGAATTGATGGGGTACTTTGAGTGTAGGTGTCTATCATAATAGACACATTAAAACATCTATATCTGCTTTGAGATCTTTCCTCACCTCTGCCCAGACATTTCTCTTTGCCTCTCTCTTCCTTCTTTTTTCTCTGCTTCTCTGCCTCTCTTTCTTCTTCTCTGTCTCTGTCTCTCTAACTCTTTGTCTCTGTTTCTCTCTGTCTGACTCTTTGTCTCGGTCTCTGTCTGTCTCTCTGCCTCTCTTCTTCTCTGTCTCTCTAACTTTTTGTCTTTGTTTCTCTCTGTCTGTCTCTGACTCTGTCTTGGTCTCTGTCTGTCTCTCTGTCTCTCTCTCCCCCCTTTATCTGTCTCTCATCCAAACCTATTATTTCACTGATGCAGTGGACTCCCAGGGAGTTGTCTCACCACCAATGCAGATAAGCTCCCTTTCGACAATACAGAGCCTTGGAGAGTTATGTTGGGCACTGGGGTGTTCAGTGACTTGCAAAAGTCATAAGTCAGTGTGTGGCCAGGACAGGACGTAACTAAAAACCTTCTTGACTCGAGGCTAGCCCTCTAACCATTCCTCCACACTGCCTATCTTTCTCACTACAGAGAGGAAACTGAGCCTCAGAAAGGGGAAGTAATAATCCTGTGACTGAGAAGCTAAGCATCTGGAGTTTGAGGCCAGGTGTCTGACTCCCAGGCCAGTGCATATTTCACAAAACTGCTAGCTCTCCATGGGGTTCCACCAAGAAATCCAAGGCCTATCCTCAGAATTTCAGCCAACTGGGTCCTGCTCTAATGACTCCTCGCCAAGGGGCGAGGAGGGAAGCCTGAGGCCCGGAAGGCCCTGCTAGAAGGAGAGGCTTCTGGGAGAGGCTCAGGTGTGTCTGTCAGCTAAGACCAAGTTCATGGCTTCCCCTCCCCTGAGGGGCATCTACAAAGAGTGAACAGTTCTGGCATGGAGGGGTCGTAGTCTGCAGCAGGAAATGCCAGGAGGCCTGACCTGCCACTCACTGGCACCTCTTTCTAGGTCTCAGTTTTCCCATCTGTAAAAGGAAGGAGCCAGACTGCCCCTTTCCAGCTATCAGTCTGATTCTGCCATGTACCTGCACTTACAGGGGTGGGGAGCCTGAATCCTCGAGGCCACATGTGGTCTTCTAGGTTCTTGGGTGTGCCCTTTTGACTGAGTCTAAATAAAAGGATTCGTTCAGTAAAACTTGGACTCAGGTCCTCACTTCAGCAGTGGATATGCTAAAACTGGAATGATACAGAGAAGATTAGTATCTCCCCTGTGCAGGGATGACACACAAATTCGTGAAGTCTTCCATATTTTTTGTGGAACTGAATCTTGTAAACTAAAAGTAAACAAACAAATTAAGAAAGACCAAAAAAAAAAAAAAACCTGGACTCAGTCAAAAGACCTCACCCAAGGCCCTAGAGGGCCATATGTGGCCTTGAGGATGCAGGCTCCCCACCCCTGACCTATCCCAGTGAAATCACGGATCTCTTGAAGGATGGAAGGAGAAAATACCACGATGATTTACAATCACTTTCAGGCCTGCTTGTTGTCCTTTGGGGCTCACAGCAGGTAAAAACCATAATCCTTTTCACCAGCTACTTTAGCTGCTACTTTTGAATCAGTCGAACCTGTCAGCCAAGAATGTGGCCTGGACCTGGATTTGCACTCTCCGAGGGCCGGCTTTCTCTTTAGAGTCCATGGAAAATGATGTTTTCCTTTCACATATTAGGCTCATAAAGTATCAGGGCTGGCAGGTATCTCGGAGGTCACCTGGTCCAACCCCCTCATCTTACAGAGGAGGAAACTGAGGAACAGCTGTGCTAAATCAGGCAAGGAAAAACAGCACCCTGCTAACAGCACCTTGCCTGTACGTGGAGCCTTGAACTTGTTAGGCTCCTACCCATTATCTCATGTAACGTCACCTCAAATAGACAGTGCTGCTTCCCTTTGTCTGGAGATGAAACAGGGGACACAGAGGCATGTCCTTTTCCAATGCTAGCCACCTTGAATGATGTACATTAACCATTTACAGTTTCACGGAGATTTATACCCACCATATCATTTTTTTCCTCAGAACAACCTCATGTATGGTATCGCTCATACAAGAACCATTCTCCCCATTTTATATATGGGAAAATCAAGGCTCTGATGGAGCAAGTCACTTGCTCACAGTACCAGCATCCATGCCTTCTGTTTTGGACCCCATTGCTCGGCCTGCTGAAAGTAATCAGCCTCTACAAGCCAAGACCATGTTCTCCTACCAACATCCAACCAAACTGCTCTGGGTGGGTTTTACAACCGAAATATTTCTTTTCTGAGTTGTCAGAAATGTCAAGGTCACTAACTTTGATTAGCTCTGAGTGGCAGCTGAAGATCCTCTTGGTCGAAGCTGCACAGAGGGGTCGTCGCCTCTAACTGGGTGGTCCCAAGATTTGTTTTTCTGAATGCTCAGTCACTTCCTTAGAGATCATTTTCACTCCAAGACTCCACACTCCATAAAATCCTTCCCAAACAAAGGTGAGATAGAATTCATCTTGGGGGGAGGGGGTCATTAGAGGGTCCCTTTCAAAGCAGCCAATAATAAATGTTGAGCTGGTTCCTTATCTTACTACAAACTACAATTCACCCCTGTCTTGGGCAGGTTCTGATACCATGGGATACTAGCAGTAATAGAAAATTGAATCCAACAAATATTTCTTAAGTGCCTGATACATGTACAGGGAATAATAAGACAAAAAGAAAAAGCTTGCATTCTCCTGAGGGAGGTGGGGTGTATACAACATGGTTATTTTAGGGAGGGTGGGATGGATATAACACGAGACATGTAAACATATGCTTGGTTATTTGAGGGAGAAGAGGGTCAATATGACATGAGACATGTAAACACATACATGGTTTTGAGGGCAGGGAATCAATACAGCATGAGATATGGAAGCCCATGCATGCCTGTTTGAGGGAGGAGGAGACATTAACCAAGAACATCAAAAAAAGTGCCCTTTAGGAGATGGCATCTGAGGGAATCTAATCCCTGAGGGAAGACAGAGATAGGAAGAGCTGGATGTGAGGAGGGAGGCTATCCTAGGCGCAAGGATGGAGGAAACAGCCTGTGTAAAAGGATGAAGGCCAGAGATGGAACACAAGCTTAGGAAAGAAGAAGGAAGCTCGGTGGGCTGAGATGTAGACTGTGAGAACAGTCCTGGGGGGCTATTTGTGCCCCTTAGAGGACCTTCAAGCTGGGAGCGACACTGGGCACTCATAAAGGAGCCTGGCTGCAAAGTCCAGGACGAAGGCCATGGGAATGGTCATGGCATGTGACAGGCCACAAAGCGCCCTGGGGGACAATCAGTTGCTAACTGGGCCTCAGGATCACGCCATGGAGGTCAGATGAAGATATCAGGGTCTTCTCAGCCTGAAGAAGAGAGGATCCAGACAAGACTAGAGATGTTTTCAGGTACTAAAAGATCTGGAGAAGGTGTTAGCTTGTCCTTCTTGACCTCAGAGGCCAGAGATTGTAGCAGTGAAGGAACATGGAGAAAATTACTGCGTATTTATTTTGTGCATGTGTTGAATATACTTTGAAGTGTACATATCATTTTCCCTGATAGCCCTGGCCCTCAAGCAGTTTTCATTCTATTCCATTTTTGTTTTTGTAACCCCCACATCCAGTGTAAACCTATACATAGTACACATTTAATAAATGCTTTTTTGGATTGATTGATCTAAGTAGAAACTTCCTCACAATTAGAGTTGCACAGAAGCAGAATGAACACCTTAGCATTCCCTTTCTGGGAAAGGGTGAAGGCTTTCAAGAAGGGGCTGCTGACCCCCTATTGGGGATATTATGGAGAGAGTTCTTGGTCAGTTGCAAGTGGGCCTCAATGATCTCTGGGGTCCTTTCCAACTCTGAGGTTCCATGATGCCGTGACCCTGCCTCTGTCTAGAAACTTCCAATGATGGAGAAGCCATCGGTACCTCACAAGTCAACTTGCTCCATTTTGGGGGCAGTTCTGTAGTCTTTTTTCTTCTCATATTGAGTAGAAGTCCTGTTTTCCTATGGGTATCAGAGCCCCATACAGTGTTTCGTACATAGTAAGAACTTCACAGATGATTTTTGAATGAAATATGGCTCCCTATAACTTCTACCCATATGAATTTTACTGAATCTTCAACCATACAGGAAATAAAAATGCAGTCCCTCATCTGCTTGCTGAGAGAAAACTTTCAGGGAATGGAGTATCATGAAAAGGTATCTAAGCAAACCCTGGAGGTCAGGCTGGCCCCAGGGAGCAACGTGGGCTCTGCCTTTCACAAGATGCACCTGGCCCAGCCACTTCTGGGGGGCAGCCTCAATTTCTTCATCTGGCAAATGAGTCAAAGTGGACCAGTCAATCTCTCAGGTACATATCACCTGTTATATACTAAGAATTCAGTGAACCTAAGTGAGCCAAATTTTTGCACAATTGGGCAAAAAAAAAAAAGAAGTAACAATGGCCAGAATCAAGATGATGGAATAGAAACAGGACTTCCGTGGGGCTCCCGCTTCCACCTCCTCCAATTCATGTAAAAAATTACGCTAAACAAATTTTGGAGCTACAGAACCCACAAAATGACACAGAGAAGCTAATCTCCCACTGAAGACGTTCTGGCAGGATGGCAGGAAGGAGCCAGTGCAGCACTCTGGGAGCCAAGCCCAGCCCTGCATGAGCCTGAGGTTTTAGCCTCAGGGCATCCACAATCAGCCACCGGCTGGAGGGACTGAAGATCACCAGTAGCTGTGGCAGTTTCCAAAATTATCAATCTATAGATGCTAAGGACAAAGTGAGAGGTCAGTGCAGTGTGAACTTTGGGACCTGGAAGTTCAGGAGTGCAGTCCGACCTTTGCCCCCTGGAGGGAGAAGTGGCTGAGGTGTGGTGGCTGTCCAGGCACTGCCACGTGGCTGCTTCAGAGATCCAGGCCTGCAGATTGTAGGGGGACCAAGCTACCAGTCTGAGGAATAATCACTCTTGCTTTAACCTGCTTGGATCTGGACCACTATCAGGGGTGATGGTCCTGGGGTGCATGACCAGTGTGCCACAGCATGTGGACGCTTCAGAGAAGGCACCCAACCAATAGCTCCAGCAGCTGAGAAAACCCCATTGATTGTGACAAAGCTCCCCACTCCAGTAGCAGAGTTCTACTGTGGCAAAAAGCTCAAAAGTCAAGTAATTGAGTGGCAATATTACTAATCAGGGAAATTAAGGCAAGCACAGTGGTCTGATTTTGGATTCCTTTTGGGGGGACAAAAAGGATCAAAGCATGGAACAGGAGGAAGACAGCAAAGTCAGAACTCCTGCAAACTTCCAACAAAAGAATAAGCTGCTTACAGGCCATAAAGGAGCTTAAAAATGATTTTGAAAATCAAATGAGAGTAGTGGAGGAAAAATTTGGAAGAGAAATGAGAATGATGCAAGAAAAATATAAAATGAGAGTCAACAACCTGACTGAAGAAAATAACACCTTAAAAATAGACTAACTCAAATGGTAAAAGAGGCTCAAAAAGCCAATGAGGAGAAGAATGCCTTAAAAAGTTGAATTTGTCAGATGGACAAAGAATCTCAAAAGCTCACTGAAAAGAATCATTCCTTCAGAATTAGATTGGAGCAAATGGAAGCTAGTGACTTTATGAGAAATCAAGATACTATTAAACAGATCCAAACAAATGAAAAAATAGAAGGCAATGTGAAATATCTCACTGGAAAAACCACTGACCTGGAAAATAGATCCAGGAGAGATCATTTAAAAATTTTTGGACTACCTGAAAGCCATGATCAAAAAAAGAACCTAGAAATCATCCTTCAAGAAATTCTTAAGGAAAATTGCCCTGATGTTTTAGAACCAGAGGGCAAGATAGAGGCTGAAAGAATTCACCAATAACCTCCTGAAAAAGATCCCAAAAAGAAAACTCCTAGGAATATTATAGCCAGGTTCCAGAGTTCCCAGATCAAGGAGAAAATACTACAAGCAGCCTGGAAGAAACAATTTGAATACTATGGAAACACAATCAGGATAACCCAGGATCTGGCAGCTTCTACACTGAGGGATCAAAGGTCTTGGAATAGGATATTCTGGAGGGCAAAGGAGCTGGGATTAAAACCAAGAGTCACCTACCCAGCCAAACTGAGTATCATGTTTATGGGGAAAATATGGTCATTCAAAGGAATAGAGGACTTTCAAGCATTCTTGCTGAAAAAACCAAAGTTGAATAGAAAATTTGACACAGATACAAGATGCAAGAGAAGCATGAGAAGGTAAACAGGGAAAAGAAATCATAAGGAACTTATCAAAGTTGAAATACTTACATACCTACATGGAAAAATGATAATTGTAACTTATGAAACTTTTTTTTTAAAGCAATTGGGGTTAAGTAAGTTGCTCAAGGTTACATGGCCAGTTATTTATGACTGTGGTGCTACGTATCTGAGCCTGGATTTGATCCCAGGTCATCCCAATTCTGGGGCCGGTGCTCTTACTCACTGAGCCACCTGGCTGCCCCGAAACTTTTTCTCAGTATGAGAATAGTTGCAGGGAATAGAAATGTGTATATATGTATGTATATATATATATGCATATGTATATCTATACATATACATATATATGTCTATATAGGAGGGTATATGGGCATATGAATACATATGTGAATGTGTGTATATATGTGTGTGTGTGTATGTGTACAAGCATACATAGACAGAGGGCACAGGAACAATTGAATAGGAAGGGATGATACTTAAAAGGTAAAGTTAAGAGATGAGAGAGGAAAATTAAGAGTAAATGAGAGGAGATGGGGAGACATAGAATAGGGTAAATTATCTCATATAGAATAAGCAAGGAAAAACTGTTACAATGGAGGCAAAGAACAGGAATGTAAAAGGGAATGAGTCAACCTTATTCTCATTGAATTTGATTTAGGGAGGGAATGACACACACTAAATAGGGTATCTCACCCTACAGGAGAGTAGGGGGCAAGGGGATGAAAGGGGGGATGATAGAAGGGAGGGCAGGCTGGGGGGACGGAAGTTGGAAGCACCCACTTTTGAAAAGGGACAGGATCAAAGTAGAGAATAGAACTAGTGGGGAGTGGGATAGGAGGGCGTGAAATATAGTCAGTCTTTCACAATATATCCACTTTGGAAATGTTTTGTATAGCTACACATGTACAACCTACATTGAATTGCTTATCTTCCCTGTAAGGGTGGGTGATGAGGGAGGTAGGGAAAGAATCTAGAATACAAAGGTTTAAAATCAAATGTTTAAAATATATGTGTATTATTATTGTTATTATTGTTATTATTTTACATGAAACTGGGAAATAATACATACTGGGGCATAGAGATCCACCATGCCATACTGGAAAGTCAGAGGGAGATATGAGGGAAGATATGGGAGAGAGCAGATTGGGGGAAGGGATATTCGGTGGGATCACTGTTTTGGGGTGGTGAGTAGAGGGAAAATGGGAATTTTTGTAACTGAAAATCTTGTGGAAATGAATGATGGAAATAAACTAAAAAATAATAATAATAATAATAAAAAGGAAAAAAAAACCAATGGCTAGAATCCCTGAAACTGGCCCAGTGGGCTTGATCTGACTAGTCAGCAAGGTGATTTCTCAGAATCATGGAACCTCAGAGTTGGAAAAGACCTCAGGGACGGATGATCTAGCCTCTCTTCTATTACTGTCCCTCTCCCCCAAAGAAAGTCTTTCTATGCGATGATGATACCAACAACAAAGCGTGGACAGAGCTGCTGAGATTTTATTTTATTTGTTATCTCTGCAAAGGAGGATGACCAGGATGTTACAAAGGAAGGACTCGAACCCAGGTCTTAATTTAAAATCCTGAGGAAATTCTAGAATAGTTCATGAGATTTATGTTAAGTGAAATTTTTGTTAAAATGTTAAAAGGGAATCAGGGGCTTCAAAGAGCCAGCCTGATCTCATCAAGGACAGGCCTTGACAAACTACTCTTCTTTTTTAACATGATTACTTTACTAAACAAATAATGCCATGGATAGAGTTTATGAAAAGCTTTTGATCAAGCAGTTCATATGCACAAACAAATCTAATAAAGTCAAAATAAAAAAATAAAATAAGTGGATAAAAATAAAAATAAATAAAATAATATAAAAATAACAAAAGAAACAAGCAACTCGTGGAAAAAGATGTTTGTAATATGTTTCTCAAGTAAATATTTCATTTGCAAGCCATATAAGGAATTCCATTTTGTAAGTCATTTCCCAGCAAATAGTCAAAGGATACAAAGACAGTTTTCAAGGGGGAAAAAATCCAAGCTGTTAATACTTAATGTTCTAAATTATTCGTAATTAAAGAAATGAAGATTAAGGCAACTGTAAGGTTCCATCTTATACCTATCAGACTGAAAAAAGATGACAAAAGAAGATGACAAATGCTGGCAAGGCTATGGGAGAGCAGGTGCCTTAGTACACTCCTGGTGTCTCTTCTGAAAAAAAAATTGTAGTCATGGCCAAAAAGTTGCTGAACTGTCCATTCTCTTTGACCCAGTCCTAGGCCTATACCCCAAGAGCTCAAAGGAAGAGGAGAAGGGAACCTTGTATATAAAAACACACACAGCATATTTTTCATGGTAGCCCCAAATTGTAAATTAAGAAGCTATCCTTCTATTGGGGAGTGATTAAACAGATTGTGGTGTATATACTTGTAATGTAACATTGTTGTGCCATAAGATGTAACAAAGTAGTTTTAGAGAAAACTACAAAGACCTTTATGAAATGATGCAGAGTGAAGTGAGCAGAACTAGAAGAGTGAAACCAACTTTATAGGAAAAATAACTAGGAAAGAATTTAGAACTTTGATCAATGCAACAAGACACCACAAGGCCATAAGAATGAAGATGAAACATGTCGCTCTCACCAGAGATGTGATGGACTTAAAATACAGAGACAGCTAAGGCAGGACTTTGGTTTGCCTAATTAGGTGTATACACACACACACACACACACACACACACACACACACACACAGAGAGAGATGGAGGGATTTGGTTTGGGTTTTTTTTTAATTTACTAAATGTTGTAGGGGGAGAATGGGTATTAGTGGGAGGGATAGATTAATTTTTTTAGCTTTTTATTTGAGAAATAAGAAAAATAATAAAGTATCTCATTCTTATGGAAAGATAATTGACTAGATTAGTATTTTGCACATAATAAGTGCTAAATAGAAGCTTATTGACTGACTGACAATAAAATCAGAATATTTTTTAACTGTTTGAGTGGCTAGATTCTAAAAGTAATTGTTAATAGTTCAGGGTCAATGTGGCAGGCATTCTCCAATGGATTATCCCAGAAATCAGTGTTGGGCCCCCACATTGTCTAATATTTTTATTAGTGACTTGGATCAAAACATAGATGGCGTTTGTAGATGATATAATCAAGCATTCAAACAATAAGTAAACATTTATTCAGTATGTACTATGTGCCAGACACTGTACCTGACAGAGTTGTGATCCAAATGAGTCTTGACAGGCACTAGTCTAAATCTGAGTAAGATGTAACTCAGTTAGGTTAAATGTAAAATCCTTCATATAGGTACAAAAAATCATCTTCCCAAGGAGAAGATGGGGTAGTGTGGTGGGATGCAGCAAACAGAAAAGTTAATGCTCCGACAGGCGGAGCTTCTAGGAAGGAAAGGGAGGCAACAGCCCCACTGTGTTCTACCCTCATTGGGCTTCCTCATGAGTGTTGCCATTAGTTCTCAGTGCCATGGTTTAAGAAGTGCAATGATAAACTGGAGAGCTTCCCAGCAGAGAGTGAAAGTCTCATGAAAGGCTTCAGTCCATCTGGAGAAGAGAAGTCTTGGGGGAGATGCAACCATCTTTGAATATTGGAAGGCCTGTCTTTTGATGGAGGGTTTAGGTCTTCAGGGCTTAGCCCAGGAGGAAGGAGCAATAACAATGGGTGGGAGGCAAAATGGGGCAAATTTAGCCTTCAGACAAACTCCCTCATCATAAGAGCTGTCCCACAGTGAAGGGAGTCACCCTTGGGGTGGGCAGTTTCCCCTCCTTGGGCATGGGTAAATTATTAGGTAGTAGTAATAGTAACTAGGATTTATGCAGCATTTTAAGATTCCCAAAGCATTTTACAGATTTTCCCATTTCTTCCTCACCACAGTCTTGGGAAGTAGGTGTTTTACAGATGAGGAGATGCAGGCAGGAAGGTACTGAATGACCAGAGGATCACCAGGCCCAGCTCTCTGTTCTAGTGGGGATTCCTTTCATGTACATCTTGGGCCATGTGGTTGATCAGCCTATGTGACCCCCCCTCTCAAAATCTGTGACTCTGTTATACCTGAAGACGGTTGCTGTGCCTCAGCTAGTTAGCTCTTTTTGGACCTCAAAGTCCCCAGTTCTTGGACTGATGCCCTTATGACATGGTCTCATCATCCTTGCTACCCTTCTCCATATGCTCCCCAGTTTGCCAATTCAATTCAGTTCAGTTCACTTGTATTAAGTACCTACTATGTCCCACACACCGAATGTCCTTAGCAAACCAGAACAGCAGACCTGATTTCCAAAGGTGGTTTCGAGTTCAGCTGGGGGCACCCGAGCTGAAGGACACTGATGAATTGCAGAGTATTCAGAGAAGGGTCGCTATGATGGGCCCCAGAAGTCATCTAGCCCAAGACAGATGAGCCAAATGAGGTGCATAGAAAAGAAGGGACCCAAGCTCGCTTATGTTAGTAGAGAGTAGAGTCGGGATTCGAACCCAGGCCGTCTGACCCCATGCCCAGCAATAATTCCACTATACTAGATAGCTTTGCCAGCCCCCCTCTCTTTACTCCAGTGTTCCACCCTCTAATGACCTAACTATGTACCTTACTGTGTGTTCTCGCTTCGGGGCCAAGACATCCCAAATGTACTATTCTGTGGACAATCTGTTTTTGTTGTTGGTTGTTTTCTGGGACTTTGTTTTAAGTAGGTCATTATATCCACTCGGAGAACTGTGCCCAGAGTACTTACTTCAGTTTTCCCTCTTTGTAACGGCCTGTAAGGACAGAATTTCCATTGCTTGAGCGTACACAGCACTCACTCTGATCCGGCCCCTCTGGTCCAGGATTCTGTCTGACCGAGGCATCGAGGAACCTCTGGGGGAGGACTTGTTTGGGAGTGAGTGCATTTGTCCTCTGGACGACGTGGCCTGACCATCCTCACCTTCCTGAATAATAACAACCACTGACTTCTGGAATGTGCACTTAACTCATTACAAATCTAGCTCCATCCTTTGCTTCATAAGATTCGGAGCTAGAAGCAAACACAGGCACCTTCTAGGCCAAGTCCTCTATGTAACTGGTGAGCTGAATTTGAGCAAAGCATATTAAACCCCTATTATGCATCAGGCCCAAGGGGGTCTAGAAATGAGGAAAATGAATCCATGTCCCGGAGGAGTATGCAGTCAAATGTAATACAATAATTATAATAGTGAGATAAACATTTCAATGGCTACTGTGTGCAGAGACAGCTGTATGCTGTGTTGAGATGAAGAAAAGAAAGAAGGAAGGAGGGAAGAAAGGAAGGAAGGAAGGAAAGAAGGAAGGAAGGAAGGAAGGAAGGAAGGAAGGAAG
>NW_027185852.1:20085395-20086355 GCF_028583685.1 Petaurus breviceps papuanus | reverse complement strand
AAGGAAGGAAGGAAGGAAGGAAGGAAGGAAGGAAGGAAGGAAGGAAGGAACTTTTACTAAGCACTTTCTCTGTGAAAGCTCTGTGCTAAATGCTGAGAATACAAATAGAAACAAGTCATTTTAAGTAAGATTTGGTCCCTGCCTCCACTAATCAATCAGTCAACAAGAGTTTAATAAGTTCTGGGATGGACACTGGAGAACCAAAGAGAGAACGAAAAGAGTCTGTCCTCTCCAGGAGCATTCCATCCTGAGAACCAGCATGTCCACAGAGAGAGATGTTCGTTAGAACTGGGATTTCACTAGAGTTGGAAACCACCACATGAGGAAACTCCCTCTCCTAGTTCACATCAGCCCCTTCTCTGCAACGTAGGGTATTTGGGAGGTAAAAGGAATGGTAAGGGACTTGCTCAGGGCCACACAGCCAGTATGGGTCAGAGGAAAGTTTTGAACTCAGGGCTTCCTGGCTCTGCAGCCAGCACCCTATTCACTACACTTTCTCCTCCCCACTACAGGCTGTCACACACAGATGAATAAATTCAAGACATATACAAAATAAATGCAATGTAAATGGGGGAGAATCACTAGCAGCTGATGAGGGTAATGGTAGAGACCGTGAACTTCACAGACCAGTAGGAAAAGCAAACACACAGCCATGGTCCAATTTATTCTAATTCAGCAAACATTTAGGCTCCCCCTGTATGCCAGGCACCAAACTTGGTGTCTGGAATACAATGACAAAGACAAAAAAAAAGGCAAAACAGCCCCTGCCCTCATGGAGCTTACATTCTCCTTGGGGGAAATAACCTATGCACAGATCAGTAACATGTCTGCTGTTTTCCCTCAGCAGCATGTGAGCTCCTTGAGAGAGAGTAATGTTTGTTTAATCTTTGTCTTTGTATGCCAGGTGCCTAGCACAGATAGATAGATAGATAGATAGATAGATAGATAGATAGATAGATA
>NW_027185852.1:20081357-20084995 GCF_028583685.1 Petaurus breviceps papuanus | reverse complement strand
GGGGGAGCAGAGGCAGAAAGATACAGGGCACAAGAGGACAAGGGGAGAAACCGAAGGGAAAAGATTTGCGGGGAGTCCAGGGGTAGAGAAACGGGAGGAGAGGCACGCGCAAAGGGAGGGACCGAGGGAGAGAGGGGGAGAAATCCGCGTGGGAGCGCAAGGTGCCGGCCGGCGGCAGAGGACGGAGCGGACACACAACAGAGGGGGCCAGTTCAGGGGCCCAGAAGCTACAGACGCGAGAACAGGTGGAACCGGTAGGAAGTGGTCCCCTAGGCTCCCGGTCAGCAGGGGGTCTTGCCCCAGGCCCACCTCTACCCTGGGACCATGGAGCTGCTGGCGATGAATCGGAGCGCGCCTGAGCCAGAGTCCCAGTGCGGCCCGGGTCCCCTGTTCCTCAATAGCAGTGCTAACAGCAGTGCCAATAGTAGCTGCGAATCTCCCCGAGGAGGCTCTGGAGCCAGCAGGACACCCCGAGGTAAGTATTCCCCTTCATCGATGCCCCTTTGCCCCATCTCTCTCCCATTCCCGGGCCTCCTTCATCTAGGACCCTGTCCCTCTGGGCCCCAACCCCCATTTCCCAACTCTCCCTTCTCCAGCTTCCTTTGCCTGTCCCTTACCCTTGGTACCCCAGGGACCCTACCACGAGCTCCAGAATGCAAAGCTCAAGAACATGAGGGTGGGGTGAGGGGAGGAGCAGGGGTAGGGTGGCAAGACTGGTAGAGAGCACTAGGGGACTATTTGTGAGCCTAAGGGGGAGATTGCTTTGGTGATCAGAGGGCTAACCCCTTAAGGAAAATTCTTGATCTGCAAAAACTTAGAAACCTATGTGTAGGGTCCAAATGGAGCATATATTAAATCTGGTGTTCAGCCTAAGAAGCTGCCAGAGCTGAGGAGGCACTGGAGGCTGAGAGAATCCGATTCCCTTGGTCACTGAACTCCGTATGTTTCTGATCCCCTCCCCCTGAGTACTGGGACCCTTCTCCCCAGGGTTTTCCTCCAAACATTTCTCCTGCTGGAAACTAACCCAACTCCCTGTCCCAGGGCCTGTTCTCTCCCTTCCCCCAGCAGTCTGTCTCTACAAAAGCATGTTTTGCTCACCCCATCCCCATTCCAAGATTGTTCATTCCTCTCACATACATTCCTGTTACTCTGCTCTCAGTTCCCTCAAATCCCTCCTCCAAAATCTCTTCTTCCTCATCTCCCCTGGCTTTCTGGCCTCTCTTGTCACTCCCATTCTCTCCATCTCCCCACAGAACACAGTGGCATCCCTGCCACACCCCTTCATCCACTTCTGGATGTTGGTCCTTCTGCCACCAGCTGATCCTCCTTGTGTTCTTGGCCTCTTTGCCCCTTCCCTTCAGAACCCCCTTCTACCTTTCACAGGCCCCTAGCCTCTGTGCTACCCCTGGTGCCTTTCACCTTCACTTCAATCACCATCCTTCATTTCCTGGAAGACCTGAGTCACCTTTTCCAAGGTGCCTTCCCAATTTGACTCCACTTCATTCGTGCCCTTCATCTGGGAATCCTTCAGGGCTTATAGAAATTGAGCAATCCATTTGTACTTGCTTGTTGTTTTCTTATCTCTATATCTGGAATGTATACTTTCCCAGGGCAGATATATCTCTCACTGAATGAATGTTTGAATGAATAAATGGTAAAAAAAAAAAAACTTTGAAAATCATAAAGTGCTATGTCATGTGATACAAATAAAAATAATAAATTACTTAGAGAGATGAAGATAGAGGAAAGATACAGAGATGGATAGAAGCAGACTAGAAGCTTTGAATCTTTTTTTCGTCCAAGAACCACTTTGGTCAGAGATCCCCGGAGGACTTCCCCTTGTTCCCATGGCATGTCCCTGTTAACCCCTAACCGATACAATATGGTGGATTTGGAATTGGAGGAGCCTCAGTTTGAATCCTGCCTATGACACCATCTAAGTGATTTAACCACTCTAGCCCTCAATTTCCTCATCTACATGATAAGGAAGTTGAACTAGATGCCCTCAGAGGTGCCTTCTAGCTAATCAATGACTAACCTAAAATGGGGAGAAGCCTGGAGTGCACACCTCCAAGGATTATCATGCAGGTTAAATGAATCTTTGTATTACAGCATTTTGCCAACCTCAAAGGTGTTTCCAATGATAGTACTAGCATGGGCTAGTGGATAGGTCAGCCTTGGATCCAGAAAACCCCAATGTAAAGCCTTGCTTCTAACAAAGACTAGCTGTGTGACCAGGGACAAGTAAGACACTTGACATCTTAGTAGTGCAGGCAATTCTCACAGTTATAAGTTATAAACCACAGAGTTTCCACATATAGTAATTCCTTAGATTAAAAGAAAAAAATACCTCTGGAGAAGAGAAAGAGTGCTTATAAAACCTCATGAGAGGATGTCTGATCTTTATGCAATATCGGAAGTAAATTAGTAATTTCTTCTTGTAACCAGAGTATTGATAGGACCACCTATGAAATAATATAGAGGCAGGAATATATGTGAGAGAGATAGGAGTGTGTGTGTGTGTGTGTGTGTGTGTGTGTGACACAGAGACAGAGTATGCTTATGCATGAGAAAGACAAGCTCTGTGTGTATGTGTGTGTGTGTGTGAGAGAGGGAAAGAGAGAGAGAGAGTGAACTGAGAAGTATATATACGGAAGAGGGAGAGAGGACTGAGCTAGGAGAGTATGTTTGTGTGAAAGCATATGGGAGAGTTTCTGAGGTGGAGTGTGTGAGAAAGAAAGAGAGGGAAGGAAGACTAAACTAGGGGAATGTGTGTGTTTGTGTATGAGAGGAAAGGGAGCAGGGTTTCTAAGGCATGGAGGACTATACATTTGTATGAGGGTGTGGGGTGGAGGGAACCTGGGAGATGGAGTGGAGGTTAGGACAGGAGAGTGAGGGAGTGAGGTAGGTGACTGGAATACAAGCAGATTTAGAAATAAGATCCAGTAGCTGGACTCAGATAATGAACAAAGGGGAGATTCTTTACTCTGTGCTCATACTCAATTCAACCTGGTGTTCACGTTTGCTTTGACAACCGTCCCTGATGAAGACAGTTGGAGCTGGGAAGGGTCAAAGAAGACATAGCTTCTCCCTTCCCAAGATGAGCCCTGTCCCGGAGTCCCAAAGGTCACTAACTGTATCTGGTACTTTGATCAGCCTGTGTTCCTTCCCTTCAGTCCGACCTCCTTCTTCCCTCTGTCCTTGTTATTCTGCTTTCCCTAATCCAGTTCTCCTCTCTAGAGGGAAGTTCTTTCCAACTTGGTCCCTATATCTACTCTTCTGGCTGCTAGAGAGCACTGCACTGACATTGCAGCTACTTCCTGTGCTGCAAAGATCTAGCAGCACAGATCCAAATGTGGGAGGGAACTCAGAGGCCACCTAGTCCATCCCCAGCCCCCATTTTGTGGATAGGAAAATTGAGGCCTAAATAGGGCAAATGATTTGCACAAGGTCACATAGGAAGTAAGCCTTAGAGGAAGAATTTAAAACCTTTTACAGCTGTACTGTCATTAACTTGCTCTATGACCCTGAGCGAGTCATTTTATCTTTTGGGCCCTCATTTTCTCATTTGTATGATGAGGTGAGTTCCAAGGGAAGGAAGGAAGGAAGGAAGGAAGGAAGGAAGGAAGGAAGGAAGG
>NW_027185852.1:20080214-20081347 GCF_028583685.1 Petaurus breviceps papuanus | reverse complement strand
GAAGGAAGGAAGGAAGGAAGGAAGGAAGGAAGGAAGGAAGGAAGGAACTTTTACTAAGCACTTTCTCTGTGAAAGCTCTGTGCTAAATGCTGAGAATACAAATAGAAACAAGTCATTTTAAGTAAGATTTGGTCCCTGCCTCCACTAATCAATCAGTCAACAAGAGTTTAATAAGTTCTGGGATGGACACTGGAGAACCAAAGAGAGAACGAAAAGAGTCTGTCCTCTCCAGGAGCATTCCATCCTGAGAACCAGCATGTCCACAGAGAGAGATGTTCGTTAGAACTGGGATTTCACTAGAGTTGGAAACCACCACATGAGGAAACTCCCTCTCCTAGTTCACATCAGCCCCTTCTCTGCAACGTAGGGTATTTGGGAGGTAAAAGGGATGGTAAGGGACTTGCTCAGGGCCACACAGCCAGTATGGGTCAGAGAAAAGTTTTGAACTCAGGGCTTCCTGGCTCTGCAGCCAGCACCCTATTCACTACACTTTCTCCTCCCCACTACAGGCTGTCACACACAGATGAATAAATTCAAGACATATACAAAATAAATGCAATGTAAATGGGGGAGAATCACTAGCAGCTGATGAGGGTAATGGTAGAGACTGTGAACTTCACAGACCAGTAGGAAAAGCAAACACACAGCCATGGTCCAATTTATTCTAATTCAGCAAACATTTAGGCTCCCTCTGTATGCCAGGCACCAAACTTGGTGTCTGGAATACAATGACAAAGACAAAAAAAAAGGCAAAACAGCCCCTGCCCTCATGGAGCTTACATTCTCCTTGGGGGAAATAACATATGCACAGATCAGTAACATGTCTGCTGTTTTCCCTCAGCAGCATGTGAGCTCCTTGAGAGAGAGTAATGTTTGTTTAATCTTTGTCTTTGTATGCCAGGTGCCTAGCACAGATAGATAGATAGATAGATAGATAGATAGATAGATAGATAGATAGATAGATAGATAGATAGATAGATAGATAGATAGATAGATAGATACATAGATAGATACATAGA
This sequence comes from Petaurus breviceps papuanus, assembly GCF_028583685.1. Lineage (NCBI taxonomy): Eukaryota > Metazoa > Chordata > Mammalia > Diprotodontia > Petauridae > Petaurus > Petaurus breviceps. The sequence goes on along the minus strand of NW_027185852.1, from coordinate 20,080,328 downwards.
TACATAGATACATAGATAGATAGATAGATAGATAGATAGATAGATAGATAGATACATAGATACATAGATAGATAGATACATAGATAGATACATAGATACATAGATACATAGATA
>NW_027185852.1:20077216-20080114 GCF_028583685.1 Petaurus breviceps papuanus | reverse complement strand
ATAGATACATAGATACATAGATAGATAGATAGATAGATAGATAGATAGATAGATAGATAGATAGATACATAGATACATAGATACATAGATACATAGATACATAGATAGACATAGATATAGATACCTATATGTTTTTATGTGTGTTCCTCTGTGTGTATCCTGTATACAACATATATTTTGTTTATTATATTACATTAAAATATTCACATATTCTATGTTATTATATAATGTATCACATTATATATTATTATTTTATGTCCTGTTATATATTATGTATATTTATATACATATACGTAAAGTAAACACAAAGAACTTAGGGGATACCAGCTAACACCTGGGGGAATCTCAGAAAGTCTAAGAGGGGGCAGCTGAGCTAAGTGAATTGAGGGTTCTAGACACAGGGCCAGCTGCTGCAAATGAAGGGAAGGAAGGAGGGGGACAGAGACAGAGAGACAAAGAGAAACAAAACAAAGAGACAGAGAGAGAGAGACAGAGACAGAGAGAGGGAGGGAAAGGTACAAAGAAAGAAAAATATACATTATTCCATAAATTCATCTCATAGTAAGTAATTAATAAGGGTTTGATCACTTGAATTGAGTTGGAAAACAAGATGCTATGTGGGGTCTGAGAGGGAAAATCTGCCCCAGCAGGGGAGAGTCAGGAAGATTTCTTGGAGGAGCTGGCATTTGAATTAGGCTTTCAAGGATGGGGAGGAGTCCAGTAGCTGAAGACAGGAAGGGTCAGTGTTCTTGGCGTAAGGAATAATATAAACAGAAGATGCTGTGTGGAGACTGAGGAGGAGGAGAGCGTAATTCACGTGTTGGGTGAGTGATGTTCCCCTTTAGCTTGTGGGGGCAGCATGCTGTAGGAGGCATAGGGACCTAGATCTGGTGCTAAGAAGACCTGGACCCGAATCCCACTTCGGATGTTTACCTGTGTGAGGTCAAGTTTCTCTCTTAACTTCTTTGAGTCTCAGTTTCCTCATCTATAAAATGGGCATAAAGGCCTCCATCTCTAAATTGATGATCTCAGGGATGGTGTGTACATTGGGAAGGATTAATAGATCAGTCTGGGCGGGCAGACCGAGGACGACCTTCAAAGTCAGGGTGAGAGCAATGGGAAGTCAAAGGGGATCCTTGAGCAGAAGAGAGCTGTGATCTGATCTGTGCCTGAGAATGGTGACAGAGTAAGAAGGGGCTGAGATTGGAGGAGGCGTCAGGTGGTAGAGATGGGAAGATCTGTAAGGAGGCTGTGATGGAGGAAGGATGAGGGGTGTGCACAGACAAGTGGGATGGCAATGAGAATGTGGCAGGTGAACGTGAGATCCAGACAAAGCATTTTAATAAAAATCAGCAGGGAATTTAGACTGCTGAGTCAGAGGTTTTCAAAGAAGGCTTCAGCAGGGGGTGTGGTCTTCTTTCCCAGCCTAAACTGGCCTGGAAGGAAGAGAAAGATGTGAGCTGAAGGAGGTGAGTGTGGGATCAGCAGAAGCAGGAAAATTCTGCCCCTGATCCCAGAACATTTGGCTGGGCAATTGGAACCCAGACACGGCAGATGGCTTATCTAAGATCAAACCCAGACCTCCAGTTCACAGTTTGATGGCTATATCTATAAACCTTTATAATCGAATACAAATTCATTTGTTTGAAAGATGATTCCCTTCGCAGCCTAAGTCCAACCTGTGCCTTTCCGAGTTTATTATGTATTTACTCCCCTTCGTGCAATCTGCAATCTAGTCAGTGTCCTTCTTCCTATTGCTCACATATGCTGTGTAATTTCTAATCTCCACACCTTTGCCCAAGCTGAACCTCATGTTTATAATTCACTATTTCCTTACCCCTTCTGTTCAGTTGTTTTCAGAGACTCTGACCCCAGTTGTGATTTTCTTGGCAGAGATACTGGAGTAGTTTGCCATTTCCTTCTTCGGCACATTTTACAGATGAGGAAACTGAGGCAAACAGGGTGAAGTGACTTGCCCAAGGTCACACAGCTAGTAAGTGTCTGAGGCTGGATTTGAACTCAAGAAGATGAGTCTTTCTGCCTTCAGGCCTAGTGATCTGTGCATGACGGTGCCCTTTAGCTGCCCCAACTTTTTAGAATCTTTAGTTTCCTTCAAGGCTCTATTCAAATGCTACCTTTGGGATGAACTAGCTAGTTATCAACTGCTAGTGCCTTCCCAACCAAAACTGCCTTCTATTTATTTTGTATATGCCTACCATCCATCCATCCATCCATCCACCCATCCATCCATCCATCCATCCATCCACCCATCCATCCATCTATCCTTCCCTATATGCTTATCATCTTTCCTGATATAATTTCAGCTCCATGAGGACAGGGACTGATTCACTTCTGCCCACATCAATCATGGTGCCTGGAACATACATAGTAAGCACTTAATATATGTTGACAGTCGGTGAATCAATCTGTTAGCTTCTATTTCTCTCCCAGGCCACACCTCTAATGGAAAGAACTCATGTACTCATCATGCCTCATGGGGCCTTGGCTTGGCCAGAAGAGTTTCTTGCCTTGGTCATTCCACTATGCCCAACTCCACTGTGCCCACCTGCACCGTACCCACCTCCACCATGCCCAGTTTCTGCTCCCTTTTCCCTTCCCTTCTCCAACCAGCTCATTATCATCTCATTGTTTGGAGCATCAGGGGGTCCATCTGTCCTCTGGGAATCTCTGGGAGCCACAAATTAAAAGCCTCAGTGTCCATGTTTCAATTTGCAAATCACCCCAGACTGCTCATCTCAGCAGTTCAAAGCTCCCCAACCAAGTAGCTGGCAGTTGCCTCCATGATGACTGGGCCTTTTCAATAGTAGCAACTGCTTTCATGATGTTTATAAGCTTCTTTGATAAGTATGTGTGTGTGTGTGTGTGTGTGTGTGTGTG
>NW_027185852.1:20062546-20077206 GCF_028583685.1 Petaurus breviceps papuanus | reverse complement strand
GAGAGAGAGAGAGAGAGAGAGAGAGAGAGAAAGAGAGAGAGAGAGGAGGGAAAGAGAGAAATCAGTCTCAACCCAGCCATCATTTTGTCTTTTTTAAAGAGCTTTTACCACTGTAGGCCTGGATTTCCAAAAGCACTCTCAGAAGTGACCGTGGATCATCATCATGGGATAGCTCTGAACATTCTTGCCCCGCCTCCCCTCTCCCCCCCCCCCGCCTTCCACACCATATTGTTAAATAGCTTGGATTTTGTTTTCTCCTCTTAGTATTTGGTGTGTCTACCTGGGATTGTGCAAGAAAATAAAAATCATAGACAGAGCTAGAAGAGACATTAGAACAAACAAGGCACTTTTGAACACAGACCATATGAACTGAGGAACCAAAGAAAATGGGAGAATTGGAAGGGACCTCAGAACTGAGTGTTAGAACATGAGTCACAGAACGCCAGGGTTGGAAAGAACCATAGAGCACAAATTACTCTAGAATTATATGGTCCTTAGAACATGGAATATTAGAGCAAAAATGAGTGTTTGAACATAGAATGTTAGAAAATGGAACATAAAGCTATAAAGGACCCAGGATAAAAGAATGTTAGATCTAGGAGCAAAATTAGAACATAGAATGTTAGGGTTGAAAGGAACCTTAAAACCAAAGTGAGCGTTCTAGCTTGCTTGGAACATAGAATATCTGAGCTGAAGGGGACCATAGAACCTAGAATGTTAGAGTTAAGGCCATCCTTAAGACCTAGAACATTAGAACTGGAATGGTCCTTATAACAGATTGTTGGAACATGGAATATAGACTGTATCGAGTGCTAGACTGTGCTAGTGCTAGAAATAACCTAAGAACAAAGAGTGCTAGAACATTTATTGTTAGATATGGAAGGGGCCAAACTAACCATCTGGCTCGAATCTTTTATTTTATAGATTAGAAAACTGAGGCCCAGAAAGGATGTTTAGAGCCCATGATATGGTGATACTTATCACTTGGTCAATAAGCTTTTCTCAGGCACTATGCTAAGCTCTGGGCAGTAATGTGGTGCGGTGGATTGGAGTCAGGAAGACTCATCTTCATGAATTCAAATCCATCTTCAGAAACTTACCAGCTGTGTGATCTCGGTCAAGTCATTTAACTCTGTTTGCCTCAGTTTCCTTATCTGTAAAATTTTTTTAGAAAAGGAAATGACAAACCACTCCAGCATCTTTGCCAAGAAAACCCCAAATGGAATCATGAGTAGGACATGACTGAAAAGAAAAGACAGTGTGAAGCCCTGAAGATAAAAGACAGAAATCTAGTCCCTGCCCTCAAGAAGCTTCTATTTGATGGGAAAAGCAATCTGTACACAAGTAAGTTGTGTCCTAGCTCTGGATCCTAATGAAAGTAGGAGTGAAACCAGGAACTGCTAGCTGGACTTTGTACGTCCCAGAAAGGCCTCCAGGAATGAGTTAAGTTGTTTGTTTGGAGTTGGGAGAGAGTGTCCTGGTGGATGAGATGTCAGCCTGACACAGCAATGGAAAAAGCATCCGTCCTGGATGGATGGAGCAGAGCAAGCAAGTGCTGTACTAATTAGCAGGGCCATGAAATTGGCCAGTCACAGCTCCTACCTCTGCCTCAGTTTCCTCTTCTGTCAAACAAAGAGCTTGAACTAGTTGGGGGCTTTGTAATCCCCTGAAGGGGTCTATGGATAAACTTCAAGGGATCCATGAATTTCAATGGGAAAAAAAAGTTATACATTTTTTTTTTATTAACCTCTAACTAAAACAGCATTTCCTTCAATAATTGAAAAGCATGAATCTGAGAAGTGGTCCCCAGGCTTTGGCAGACTTGCTGCCAAAGGGGTTCACAACATAAACCAGGTAAAGAGCCCTCTGATGCAGATGTCTCCTCTGGTGCCTTCCAGCTCTACTCCTTCAGAAAAACTTCCCACAGAGGGTGGTCCCTGAGATGAGCCTGGAAAGATGCTGACTACGGAGGTGAGGAACGCAAAGGCATGGAGAAGAGAGGCTGCGCACTGACTTGGGGCCACAGGGAGCCTCTGGCTTGATCCAATAAGGGAACACCTAAAGGGGAGTGACCTGAATTAAGTCTGGAACAGCAGGCTGAACCAATACAATGAGGAACTTTCAGTGTCCAACTTTAGAGAGCAGCGTGGTGCTATGGGAAAAGCCCTGGATCTGGAGTTAGACAACCTGAGTTCAAATCCAGCTCTGGCACTCTTTGTGTGACCTTACCCAAGTCACTTCCCTTCCATGCAATGCCATTTTTTTGTCTCTAAAAGGAGGGGTTTAAACCAAATGACCTCTAAGCTTCTTTCCATATTTAAATTAATTATGATGCTAATATTGGAATTTAAATCCCAGATCTGCTACTTCCCACCTATGTGACTTTGGGAAAATGTCGTAACCTCTCCTAGCCTCAGTTTTCTCTTTTGTAAAATAAGTGATTTGGGTTAGATGATTGATAAAGTCCCTTCCAACTCTAAATACCTATGATTCTAGATTATCCTAGCAGTAATAGGGAACCATTGAAGATTCTTGAGCATCAGTCAGGAGAGGGTTTGACTGAATCAATCAACAAGCATTTCTCAACTGCCTTCTAAGTTCATAAGACAGTACTGGCCTGTGGTCACACAAAAACAAAATCGATGAAGCTCATCTTTAGGTCTTCTGGTTCAGTGCTTAGGACTCTGCATTCAGGATGTCTAGGGGAAAACCTGGGGGCAGACAGTACAAATGAGCTTCTCAGACACACTCATTCCCCAAGTTAGTTACCTATTAATGAATTCTATGCTGCTTGGCGGCTCAAAGAGTATGATCTGTTTACCATTGGAAACCACCTCGGTATCCACATGAAGGGCAGGCAAATGGGCAAGGAGAGAGGGAGGCGCTGGAATTACCCTGGGGGAGCTGAACAATAGACTATTAATTTTTTTAAGAAAACCTACCCCTGCCCTCCCTGCTTAGGGTAATCTTCCGCTCCCTGACCCAACAACACACACACACACACACACACACACACACACACACACACACTCACTCACTCACACACACACTCACACAAAAGTTGGTTGTAAAATAAAGAAACCTTCATTATGGATTTTATTGCTGCTACTACTGTAAACTGTACGGAAACCTGAGTCGGCCCATTAAACTGTCTGCTCTTTCCTGTTTAAACAAGGCCTCTCCTGGGCCTTGGGCCGCCGGAGGGAGCCCCTGATGGGGCGACATCCAGGAAGGGGAAAGTGTTGCTATAGTAACGAGAGGACCAGCCTGGTGCGGGTGACAGAACCCAGCACAGGGCAGGAGGGGACAAGGAAGGGGCACCCCCACCCACACTCCCCTGCCCCACGTGGGCTCTGGTCATAATGAGGGCATTCAGGCAGAAAATCACCTTCAAAGGGGAGTTTGTTTCTCTGGTGAAGAATTCTTCTCAGCCTTCTTTGAGGATGGGTTCTTTAGGTACCTTGGGGGAGGAGCCAGAAGACTCCAGGAGGCAGAGATATTTTTGCCATTTAAAAAATTAAGTTGGCATCCTGTGGCTGTTTGGTTAAAGCCTGGAGCGTTTTCTTTACCCCCTTTTCCCTTTTCTTTATTAAAGAAATATTTGATGGGGATAAGATTCAGTGCTGAATGGAAAGCAATGAATGGGGAGATGTTCAAAGCCCTTAGAGCCTGCCCCCAGCCCCAGTCAAGTCTTCTTACACCTCACCCCATGCCATGTTCTCTTTGATCCAGGAGCACTGGCCTCCTGGCCACCCTTGGACAAGCCCCTCCCTCTCTGGGCTTCCAGGAATTTTCTTCAGCTGCCCCTCTCCCTGCTGGAGTTACTCTCCCTCCTCAAGTGCCATGTTCTATCAGAAGCCTTGCCCACCCCTAACTCTAGGGCTTTCCCCCATCAATTGTCTCCTTTTTCATCCTGTATAAGGTTTCTTTATTACTCTTGTCTGCTTATAGTTTCCCATATTTGATGGTAAGCTCCTTGAAGGCAGAGACTGTCTTTTGTCTCTTTGTATCCCCAATGCTTAGCCCGGTGCCTGGCACAAATGAAGTACTTTGTAAATACTTATTGACTGACAGAGGAGTTGTGTCAGTCTGGGCTTTACTGTTTGCTAGCTGTGTGACCTTGGACCAGTTGATTAACCTCTCTGGGCCTAAGTTTCCTCATCTGTAAAATAATGAGCAATTAAATAATGTCTAACATTCCTTCCAACTCTCAATCTCTTATGTTCGAACTTCTTCATTTTTGTTGGTTTGGTTTTTATTGCTATTGTTGTGTGTGTGTGGTTGTTTTTTGTTTTGTTTTATTTTTGTAGAGCAGACTCTTGCTCCCATGAAGGTTGGCCTCTGGGTTCTGAAATTCTGTGATCGTGGGAAACAAACACAAAATTGGTTTAAAGATATAAGGGATCTCAAGGTATCTATTATTTATTGACCATAAATAAGCATTCGATGGTGTAAAGCACGAAGATCCAAGATTTCAATCTATGGGAGACCTTAGAGGTCACTAACCCAACCCCATCATGTTAAAGAGGAGGAAACTGGGGCCCACAGAGGAGAAATGGCCATGGTCACAGGTGATCTAGCAAGAGTTGATGCAATAAATGATGCAACAAAGTCCTTCTCCATGCCCTGCAGGCATGATAGAGACATGAGGGCTAGATGACAAGAAGTAAGTAGATTTGGAACCAGCCGATCTACCAAGGCCAAAGGGTTCTGGTTAAAAGAGATGGCAAGCAGGGAAAATCTATTCTGGGTGCCACGTGGATGTCTATTTGACCTCATTTTGTTTCTCATATTAATGGAAAACATTCAGGCATAGACCCATCGTGTAGACCCATTGGGGATAGTGGGATATCCCACTTTGAAAAGGTAAACAAAGGCTAGATTATTCAAAGGCCTCAAATACTAGACCAAAGATAAGAAAATATATAGAACTGGAAAACATCTTAGATATCATCTTGCATGATATTTTTTCAGATAAGGAAACTGAGTTCCAGGCATTCAGTTAATAAGCCCCTACTATGGGCCAGGTACTATGCCAAGTGCTGGACTGAGAGAGGTCAAGGGTTTCCACCCAGGACATACAGGGAGTAAGTAAAAGAGCTTGAATGAAAATTCACATTCTCTGCTTCCAAATCCAGTGTTCTTTGTACTTCACCAAGGATCCTGCCTGCACTAAGCCCTCTAGGCTTCCAATTTTCATCCAGTAAAACATGTTTAAAAGGTATATTTGGCAAATGAAGGCTCCCCAGAAATGCCCGCTGTTGTTTCCAGGCTATCTCCCCCTGCTCCCTAGCCACAACAGCTCTGCTTCTTTCCCATCAACAGCTGGGCTCTATCATGAGGTGATAAAATTGGATCTCAAGTTGCGACTTCATTAGGAATGGGCCCAGGCACCCTGCATGCTTACTTCATCCCAACACAGGGACCTTTAATTAACTAGACAGGTTCTCTTAAAACTTTTCTTTGGTCTGAGTTCTACAAACACCTCCAATCTCAGCACTGTAAAGATGTGGATATTGGGAATTGATATATAGCTGAATCATGGGAAACAGTGCAAGTCAGGTTGGGGTTGGAGGGTGGGGTGAGAAGTACTATCCTTCTAGCCTGTTCAGTAGTTGGACCAGTAAAATGTGAAATGAACCATTCTCTCTTTTACAACTCACTTTTACAGATCACAGGGCTTTAGAGACTCCAGAAGCTTCAGTTTCCTCTGGTTCCAAACTCACAAAACGCAATAACTTCCATCTTCTTTTCCCTTCCATTGGGAAACAGAAGCTTTGGGTACCTAGAGAAAGAGTCCAGTAATGGGGAAAAGAATTGTGTGTGTGTATATGTGTGTGTTCATACAAGTCTAATGGGAGATTAGATGTGTCGTAGAGAGAGTGTGAGGGGCTCATGTGTACAGAGAGCATGATTTTGAATCCTAGTCTTTGTATAAAACCATGTCACCTTGGAAAAGTCATTAGCTCAAGTAGAAATATTAATATGCTTCTCTCCTTTGATGCTTACAGCCCCATGAAGGAAGTAGGATATGGGCATGTTTTGTACCTAAAAAAATCACTGGGGTTTTTCCTCCTTTTTAAAACTCTGAATTTAATAAGCACCCAATAAAATTAGAATTTTTACATACTAAATAGGATGTAAAAAAATATACGTGAAACGACAAATCTTTTTTATTCATGTGGTTTGTTTTTCCATGTAAGTTTATAACAAATTCAACATGTAACTTTCAAAGCTGTCCCACCTGTCTGTGCTTCCTTTTGGGTTTCCTTCTATTCTTTTGAAGCAAAATGTGTCTTGCTTTGAATTATCCAGATGTTTGGGAAATTTCTCTGCTGGGTCCTGTAGCATGTAGACAATGGAAATAAGTACATTCATTCATTATACATTTAACAACTCTTGCTCTGTGCTAATTGCTAAGGAAATAAAGACTCGTTCAAAGTCTCTGCCCTCCAGGAGTTTACTTCCTATGGAAAATAAGCTGTGCACAGAAAAGTCAATGAAAGAATATTCAAAGTAGATACACAGTGAAATGTATAGAAAGTGAAAAGAGAAGGGAAGGGCACACACATTGATGAAGTACTTGTTTGGTGCCAGGCTTTGTACTAAGTACTTTACAAATATTATCTAATTTGTCCAAATTTCTGAACAGGATGGAGGCACGTGTGGCCCCTGGGAGGGCTGTACCTAGCCCTGGAGAGGAGCTGGCCCTCGTCTAGGAAAGAGAGTGGAGTTCCACCAGGTGGGGATGAGGAAAGAAGGTGTCCTAGTCATGAAGAATGGCCTGTCCATTGCAGAGGTCAAATGCTTCATACAAGGAGTGGCACAGAGGCCAGTTTGAGCAGGAACATGGAGGACATGAGCTGGATTATAAAGCTAATAAAGCTTTATAAATCTAGGCTGGAGCCTGGATGTAAAGGACTTTAAATACATAACATGTAGGAATTTATGTTTTATCCTGGAGGCAAGAGGGATCCGTTGAATACACTTGACCTGGTGAGTGATTTGGTCATACCTAAGCTCCTTGAAAACTGTTTCATTTGTCATCATTGTACCCCCAACACCTGACATAGCTTAATAAGTACTCTTTGATTGATGGGTAATGGACTAATTTGAGTGAAGAAGTGTTAGTTAATCAAGAGACAGTAATGAAGAGAGCTAGGAGTCAAAAGGCCTGGAATCAAATCCTTCTACTAGCCCAGTATCCTTCAATGAACCATTTCTTCTCTTTTGGCCTCAGTTTCCCCATCTGTAAAATGAGGTGGTCAAAGGAGATGACCCTTCAGCTTCCTTTCTGTTCTAAATATACATTTCCTTCACCCACATGTCTGTTCCCTCCAATCACACTGATTACAGCCTATATAGATGGTTTCAAGAGTTAAAGGCAATACACCCACACACATAATATATACATATGTGTGTGCACACATGCATGTGTGTATATATGTGTTTGTGTGTATGTGCATGTGTGTATAAACAGACATGTGTATGTCTCACATCATCATGAAGATTTGTATTACACTTAAAGAGTTTCACCAGAGTGAGTAATCAGATTCTTGTTAATGAATCTCTCAAAGAATAAATCAATAATTATTTTCTAAGCATCTAATATGCTCCAGACACTTTGAGGCCCTGAAGATACAACAGCAATAATAAAACAGTCCCTCCCCTCAAGGAGCTTACAATCCATCAAGGAACCCAACATGTAAACAAATGAATAAAAGATAATTTTTGATGGGGGGAGGGTAGAATGCTAATAGCTGAGGGATCCCCTTTGACCCTAAGGAAATTTCTTGTGGACAAAATAATGGATTTTTGATATATTTGATTTCCCTTAAAATAGTCACTAAGTGTTAACTCCTTCACCAAAGTCCTGCTTGGGGGAGCATAACTTTAAAACTGAAGGAGAGCTGAGTCCAGTCAGATCTCCCTCTACAGGGAAGGAAACAGACCAAGAAAGGGGATGTGACTTATCCAAAGATACACAGGGTGTAAGGGATGCTTGAAGACTTGAGGAAAATCTGTCTATAGGAGGTAGGGAGTGAGTTGAAAATGGGGATTTTGAGGAAGTAAGGGAAATGGCTTCCGAGAGCTAAAGCCCGAAGCGGCTCCTCCTCCGAGGAACCCCAGACCATCTATCATCTATGATTCAGCCCATACCTGAACAAGAAAATACTTTCAGAGACATCCTGGAGAAGTGCCCATCCAGCTTTTGCTTGAAGGCCTCAAGTGAGAAGGAACTAACAGCTAGATTATAATGAACGTGTGTTTGCATATTGCAGAATTCCTTAAGTGTGAGTTCTAAAATGATACCAGGTTACATTTAATGCAAGCAAAAACTTAATTAATGTGACAAGGGAGCTAACCCATGTTACTAAATGCCACCAAAACATCATTCTGTACTTGCCTATCATTGAGCATAGTTGTGATGTGCCATTGCATGCCATGATCAATAGTTTTTTGTTAATTTTTCAAAAAGGAGCCCTTAATAAAATGGACAAAAGGAAAAATACTTCAGATGGCAACATTGCCAACAGAAAAAAGAAGGGACTTGTTATTACATTAGAACAAAAATCTGATGTAATCGAACGGCATTAATGTGGTCATAGTAACTAAAATTGGAAGAGATCTAGGAATGCCTGAATCTACAGTATGGAATATTATAAAACATGCAGGTGAAATTAAAAAAAAGGCAAAGTTGCATAAACGTTTTGCGGTTTGCAAGCAACTATGAGAAACAGAAGTATTATGATGATAGAAACGGAGCGTCTGTTAGCTGTATGGACTGAAGATTGCAATCAAAAATTCATTCCTCTTGCCAGAGCAGCCATTCAGACAAAAGCTTCAAGTTTATTTAAGGCAGTAAAAGAAAATGGAAATGAAATGGATAGTGAAGAAACTTTTGCTGCAAGTGTTGGCTGGTTTAATCGCTTTAAAAATCGACTTCAATTGCATAATGCTAAAATTACCAGAGAGGCAGCCAGTGCAGATAAGGGTACCACAGTGTGGAAGCTACATTTTGCCAAACTCTACAAATAGTAATTTTGAGGGTTTCCCCCCTCAAAAACAGACTGTTATAGAGGAAATAACAAACATTGGAAGAAAGCTTAGTTTTGATGAACTGGAAAATGGCGGTCTGAGAATTGCTCATTTCACACACTGAAGAATTGGCTGATAATGATTTTAATTTACAACAATAACAAGCATTTGAAGAAGCCAGCGATGATACCAAAGAATCAGATAGTGTGCAAAGGAAGGATTTCACTATCAAGGATTTTGAAGATATTTTTCAAACTGTAAAAGTCACGAAGCAAAAAATTATGAATGCTGTTCCTAACATCAGTCGAAGCATACAAATTCACCAAGATGTGGATAAAGCTCTCTGTACCAACCAGCATATGTATGAAGATTTAAAGAAAAAGACAATTCAGCCTACTCTACTAAAATATATTAAACAAGAATAATGACATTTTTGTCATATCATTGTAGGCTTATCTTTACATATAATAAGTAATTTTTAAATTTTGCTTTCTATTATTGCTTTGTAATAAACTCAAATCAGAAATTTAAAAAAAAAAGAAAATGGGGATTTTGAGGGGCAGAGGTGAGGAAGGAGTGACCTCGAGGCATGTGGGCCAGCCTGAGTGTCTGTACAGAGATGAGAAATGAACCATATATGGGAGGAACCACCAAAAGGCTGGTGTGCTTGGAATGTAGAATCCACGAACAGGAATCATCTAGTATAAGATTGAAAAGGTAGATTGGACTCGGAGTGTGAAGGGCTTTAAATGTCAAACAGATATTAGAACTTAATCGTGGAGGTAATAGGGAGTCACTCTAATTTATGGAGTGGGGGAGTGACGGACAGACTTTTTGGCAGCTGTGTGGAGGCTGGACTAGGTCAGGGAGAGGCCTGACATAAAGCGGGTCGTTGGGATGCTATGGCAATAGTCTGGTTAAGAGGGGATGGACTGGAATTAGAGCAGCGGCTTCATGAGGAAAGAGGATTGGGTGGATGGGAGAGATAAACAGCTTGTTGATGGTTAGACATGTAGGGTGAGAGAAAGTGGGGCTTTGAGGACCATTTCAAGACTGAACCTGGTGGACTAAAGGGTGGTGGCGACCTTATCCGATCTGGGGAAAAAAGGAAGCAGGGTGTATTTGGGGGAGATTTGGAGAAGTCCAGGGTACATCCAGCTCAAAATCTCTAAAAGGCATTTGTGCTGTCCATAGCCCATCCCCAGGGCTACCCCTCAAGTCTTTCCAGTTTTAGGGACACTGTCCTTGACTGTCCTCCTCTGCCATTGTCCTTGGCATCTCCACTGTCCAATGAGGAGCCTTGCAGGGAAGAATGATGATGACGTCACTGAGGATGAGGATGGGGATGACAGGCACAGGGCTAATTTCTTTATTCACATAAAGGATTTCTGCAGGCATGGGCCCTGCCGACGACCTCGGCTTCCCAGAAAATGCATTTCTTCTCTGAACTGACTTGGCAACACGTCCTCTTGGCCTACTGCTCCTGGATGCCTGTTCTTTCTATGGAAATTGCTTTAGGTTCCATGCAGCTGAGCCAAGGAAAGCTTCAGTCTTCTTCCGGAACAATGACTTTGTCACCCAAACTCCAAAAGTGCCCCTGCCACCACATCTGGATGCTCTGGGTCCTCCGAGAAATCCTTCTTTTTCTCTGGCAATTTGTGGAACACTGAGATGGTTTTTCATAAGACAGTCATTGAAGAGGAGAGATCCCTCACAAAAATACCAATATTAAGTTTGCATAAGACATCCGCTTGCTGTACTGCAGCTAGAACCAACTGGGGAGTCATAAACACCTGGGCTCAAGTCTTTTCACCTCACAGGGTTCTTGGCTAGTGTCTAAGATGGCCATTTACAAAGACCATACTGACCTGCATTGATAGGGTTGCCTCATCTGAGAGTTCTGTGTATCAACAAAATCCTAGGTGAAGTCATTACCTGTATCCTCTATGAGAGAGAGGCAGAGAGAGAGAGACAGAGACAGAGACAGAGAGAGAGACAGAGAGAGAGAGAGAGAGACAGAGAGGGGGAGAGACAGAGAGAGAGACAGAGAGAGAGAGAGACAGACAGAAAGAGAGAGAGACAGAGACAGAGACAGAGAGACACAGAGAGAGAGAGACAGAGAGAGAGAGACAGAGAGACAGAGAAAGAGAGACAGAGAGACAGAGAGAGAGAGACAGAGAGACAGAGAAATAGAGACAGAGAGACAGAGAGAGAGAGACAGAGAGAAGACAGAGAGGAGGGCAGAGGGAGAATGCCAGCAGATTTCTGGATAACTGAAGCCTCCCATCACTACCAATCATGTCTCTGTGCTCAGCTTGTAATCCACTTTCCAAATTTCCCTATTTCTCCTGTCTAGGTGGTCCATAGTGTGCTCTAATGGTGAGATTTCTTCTACCCTCTTTGTTTATTGATCTTTATCCAAACGCTCCCCACCATGCTTGGCTTTTCTGATTCCTGGATTTCCTCACTAGCTTATATCATTTTAATATACAATGCCCCTCCTCTATTTCTCTTCTTGTTTCTTTTGAAAGAGGTTACACCCAACCAGAGCCATGTTCAGTCATGAATCTCTTCCCACCAAGTCTCAACGTAATCATGAGGTCAGATTTGCCTCCTGCCATCAGGGCTTCCAGTCTGTCTTGCTTGCTCCCAATACTTAGTGCATTTTTAAATAGACATCTGAGTCCATGGGGGTTACTTTTCACTTTCTAAAAGCAATTCACCTGCAAACTTCTGAGGATCTCAACTGCTGCTACTGCTACTACTACTACTACTACTACTACTACTAGCTAGCTAGCTAGCTAGCATTTATATAGGACTTAAAATCTGCAAAGAAAGTTAGAAATCTTTTCTTACTTGATTCTTGCCACAGCCTTGAGGGATCAGTGCTATTATCACCCCTACTTTACAGATGAAGACCCTGAGACAGAGATTAGGTGCTTTGCTCAAGATCACACAGCTAGTGTCTGAATCTGGATTTGAACTCAGATCTTCCAGACTCTACAGCAGTCCAGCGCTCCGTTCAGCTGGCTGCCGCCTTTGTCGAAGTGTAGCTATGTTCTATGTAAACCCTACACATCTAAGGGAGGGGAGAAGCAGCCGGCAGCCGTAGCATTCAGGATGTGCTCTGGAAGGCTTCAGGTTGGTGCAGTTTGGTTGGGTGGGGGAGAAGGGAGATGGAGGCTGGACCTGAGCCCGGGCCCTTTCCAGGGTGTTAGAACAGCTGGAATCTTCTTCCTCAGGTGCTAATTTCCTTTCCTGCCACCTGTTCCTGGGAGGGTTTTGGTTGGTTGTTTTTATTTTCCTCAGTTCCCTGATACTGGACCAGAATTTCTCCAGGCTGTACTTTCCCATACTGAGAATTCTGGATGAACAAAGAAGCAGGCCTGGGGCTTGGGGCCGCGTTTCTGCCCCACTGACCCTCTTCCAGTGGGAACTGCGTGGGGCTGAGAGTGGAGCTATAGTCCTGCTGGCAAAGGACATTCTATTAACTGGCCCCCTGGTTACTGGGAGTCAGCTGGCATTTCTAACCTACTCTGACCTCAGACTAGCATGGGGCAGGCACTGGAGGCTCCGGGTGCGAATTTAGCTCTTCTTCCTGTGTGACCACCTATCCAGTCTCAGTTTCCTCATCTGTAAAAGGTGGAGAAGAGGGGGTTGGGTTAGCAGTGGTCCTCTGTGACCCTCTGCTACAAGTGCAATCTGAAGTCTGTTCTGAAAAGGGAAATGTTTCTGTGATGCCCCAATGTCCTCTCCCAGCCACCTCCTGACTCAGGATTTCACCATTAAGACCCTGGGTGAGCCTGCCCTTAGTTCCCTCCCTATCTGCCCATTGTTAGAGGGTAAGCTCCCCGAAGACAAGGCCTGTCTTTCCTTCTGCTTGTTTTTCTATTCCCAGTCCTTAGCACAGTGCTAGACACAAAGCAAGTACCATTGAATGTTTGCTGATTTGATTCTGTCCCTGTGACTTCTGGGCTGGGGTAGGGGGTTGGGGGGCAGAGGAGCTGGAGAGGGGAGGGACAGATTACTAACTCACCCATTTGTTAACAAATTCAACACACGTTTGCTAAGCACCAAGTTCTGTTCTCTGCCCTTGTCCTGACAGTGTAACAAGGGAATGAGGGGATCATACAGATTGTTTTTTAATAGCTGACATTCACATAGGTTTGCACGATGCTTAATGTTCATACCCTCCTTTAGTTTTCAAGGTAACCCTGCTTTCAAGTGCTATTACGATACCCATTTTTCAGAGAAGGAAACTGAGGCTTATAGAGATGAAGTGAGACATACATCTTACAGGAGGTGTGATTTCAACGCAGATAATTATGGTCTCTAATGTGATAAGAATATATCAGAGAGATATGAAAAGCAAATGCCACGTGTGGTCCAAAGGAATCCAGGGGCAGGGAACCTGGGGTCTCGAAGCCACATGTAGCCCTCTAGGTCCTCAAGTGAGGCCACATGTGGCCTTGAGGCTGCTGGTTCCTCACCCATGACTCAGTAGACCATCCCCCATATGTGGGTTATCAAGAAAACTTTGCAGGATCAGAGGCCAATAAGTTTATCTTTAAAGGACAGACAGAAATTCCCCAGACAAAGTGAAAGGAATGACTGTCTAGGCAAAGGTAACAGGGTGAGCTCAAGGGTAAGAGAATATTCAAGGGACAGAAGATGGTACAGTCTGACCAGAGGGGAGCTCCTGGGATTAGAGGCTTAGAGGAGGTAGGGACTCAGAAGACCAGAGAAGCTGCCCGAGGTCACAAGACATCTGGGAGCCCAAGCCCGGTGCTCCAAGTGCAGGCTTCTTTCGTGATTTCTGTTGTCCTCACCTCACCCCCTACCATTTCCCTGCTCCTGCCTGGGGGTCTCTCCAGGACCTTCTAGAAGGGAGTAGAGGTATGGCAGAGAAATTCAGAAGTGACAGGTTATCTGTTTAGGGCACACATGTACACACACAAAGGCAAACAGCAGCTTCTTCACCTAAGTACTTGAATGTCAGTTCAAAAAGTCAGTAAGATGTATGGAGGCCAGTTTAGGGTCCTGGGCCTCATCCCAAAGTCCCCAGACCCAAGAGTGCTCCCTCATCCATTCACAAGTATCTGGAAAGGCTCAGTAGGAAAGAGACGTCTAGAGATCAATGGGAGAGATTCCTGGTACCAGGCAACTACAGGTTAATCCAGGATAGAGAGATAAGAAACCATTCCCCAGCTGCTTCTAGATCAAGATGTTCCATCCTCTTTCTTCCAGGTCTGGACAAAAATGGCCAGGAAAGGCTAAAGCATCTGAAGGCATCAACCAGCATCCCCAGGGGCCTGAGGGAACATGGAGCAGAAGACAGAAGAGGCAAGAACTCAATCAGGGTCTGAATTTGAGTAATCTCTGAGGCTTATGATGGGAGAGGGGGGTTCAATCAAACAGTTAAGCATTTATTAAGTGCTTCCTGCATGCCAGGCATTGCTATCAAAAGAGCATAAATAGATAGATAGATAGACAGACAGACATAGATAGGTAGGTAAAAAGACATAGACAGATATCTGATAGAGAGGGGAAATGGATGGGTGAGGAAGATAGATAGATAGATAGATAGATAGATAGATAGATAGATAGATAGATAGATAGAT
>NW_027185852.1:20059609-20062536 GCF_028583685.1 Petaurus breviceps papuanus | reverse complement strand
GATAGATAGATAGATAGATAGATAGATAGATAGATAGATAGATAGATGGATGGATGGATGATGGATAGATGGATACATAGATAGACAGTAGACAGACATAGATTGGTAGATAGAAAGACATACAGATAGATGTAGAAATGTTTTATTAATACTTAACCTTTCCTTCCTGTGTGACCTTGGGCAGACCACCTCATCTCCAAATGTTTCAGAGTTGTTGGGATCTTTGTTGATGAAAGGCATTTCCACACCTGGATTTTTCCTAGACTTTCAGAAGCTCAGGTCTATTTTTGTATTCTCCTTAAGAAATATATTGCGCTGTACTAAGTGCTTGAGGTACAAAGACCGAAATAAAATTTCCCCTGCCTCCAAGGGGCACTCAGTTCACTGGGAAACCCCATTCTAGCCTATTTGGTTATAGAAAGAACAACCACTTTTGGAGAGAGGACACCTGGGTTCTAGTCCCTGCTACATTGGTAACTGAATTGATGGCTTTGGACCAGTCACATCCTGTGTCCTTGCCTGTTTCCTCCTGCCTAGGTTGTGGGGATGGCAAAGCAGAGGATCATGGATTTGGGGCTGAAAAGAGATGGGAGATCACCTTGTGCAGCCCTCAGAGCCTGTATTTCTTCATAAGTAAAATGAGAGAATTGGACAGTGTTGGGCAAAGCAGGTGACCCAAGTTTACATATAAGGCCAGTGACAACCAGTTTCAAAATTTCCTTCCAGCTGGAACATTCTGTGATTCTCTAAAAAGGTCAGATGGTTCAGCCGGAGGCGCATTCGAGGTGCTCACACACTTAAACAGCTTTCCACAAACAGGGAAGGCTAGGCATTGGTGGTCACCTGCTCACCCCACCGCTCGATTCCAGCATTCTCACACCCAGCAGACAGCAGCAGCCATGGGAATGACTTCTCAAACAGTTTTTGTTTGGTCTAGGACACAGACTGTAATGAGTCCATTAATTCTTTTCCCTCCAGCTTCTCACCTTCCTGTAGTAGAAACCCCACTCTCCTAGGCACAAAGGAGCAGTGTTCAGGCCAAAGCTGACCCTCCTCAGGCAGCCCAGAGCAGCTGGCGTTTCTCACTGCCTGAGCTTGGCTCAACTGCCCACTCTCAGCTGGACTTCCACCAAGCAGGTCTGACCTCCAGGAGCCTGCTCTGGGTCTCACTCAGGACCCATCTGAGAAACATCCTTCTTTGGTTTGTCAACAGCAAGACCAGCTTGGGGGAAAGGAGGCCTGAAAACAGCAAAGAAAAGACAGAATTCTTCTGTCTGCCAGATTCCTGCTTAGAGGTGACATAAAGTTAGCCAAGGGCTCTACCTCCCCTCAAGACCACCCCCCTCTTTTACAACATTCCAGCTCCAGAAACCTTCTTTTCATTTTTGCTGTTATTTTCCCACTGGCCTCCACGGTCAGGAATGAACATGACTGTTTACATTAATTTTTTTTTTTAAGTAAAAACCCTCACTCATCTGAAATGCAAATAAAAGTTCAAAATAAGTCTTTTGAGGCACACGTTTGAGTCCAAGGTTAAAATAAGGTGACAGGTGGTGTAGTGGAAGGGACACCCAGCGGGGAATTAGGAGACAGGCTGGGCTCTCCTCCCAGCTCTGCTCCTTGGGAATTATAATGTTGTAATGTTCCCCTTTCTAGGCCTCAGTTTACTTATCAGTAAAAATAAGGGATTCCCTGGGCACTCATTCCACATTGGACCAGCCCTAATTGGAAGGAAGTTGCTTTTTTTTCCCTTGATGTTAAATAATAATAATAGCTAACATTTACACAGGGCTTTAAGGTTGGTAGAGTAGGGTAGATGCTGTTATCATCCCCATTCTACAGACGAGGAGACTGAGGCCGACAGAAGTTAAGTGACTTGCTCAGGGTCACACAGCTAGGAAATGTCTGAGGCAGGATTTGAACTCTGTTACATCCTCTCTTCCCAGTCCAGCATTCTATCTGCCGCACCACTGGCCCACCTCTGAATCTGCCTCCCCTTATCTTCTCTTGGCTCCGCCTTCTTCCTTTGGGGCCAAGCAGAAGAAAAGCTAATGTCTCTTCTACACAATCAGCCCTTTCCTGTGATAAACATAGAGTTTCTTCAACTTCTCCTGTGACAGTTTTAGTCTGTAAAATGGGTATGAAAATGGAACCCACCTCATAAAATAATGTGGGGATCAGATATGTGAAGCGCTTTACGGACTCTAGATGTCATAGAAATGCTGGACATTATCACCATCATATGGTATTGTTACTGTTTTTGTTCAGTCTTTTTTCAGGCATGTCTGACCCTTCTGGGGTTTTCTTGGCACAGATACTAAATCAGTTTGCTGTTTCCTTCTCCAGCTGATTTTACAAATGAGGAAACTGAGGCAAACAGGGTAAAATGACTTGCCAGGGTCACACAGCTAGTAAGTGTCTGAGGCTGGTTTTGAACTCAGGAAGATAAGTCTCCTTCATTCCAAGCCCAGCTCTCTGTGCACTATGGCACCCCCAGCTATGCTTTTATATGTGCTACCACTTTTCTATGTTTTGCCTAAAATACCACAGCCAAGATTGAACTTCATACTGCAGTCATGTAGGCTTAGCAGTGCTGAAGGCAGCAGGACTACGGTCTCCTAAATTCTGTCCTCTAGGCATCTCTCAATGCAAGCTAAGTTCCCACTGACCTTTGAGGGCTGCTATGTGGCATTATTGTGGTCCAGTAAAAGCCTCCAGATCTATTTCCCAAAAACCATTGCCCAGCCAAGCCTCCCACTTATCATGTGCATGTTATTATTATTATTTTCAATCTGAGCGCTGGGGTTTACATTTATCCCTATTTAGAGTAACCCTATTGGGTTCAGACCTTATTCATATGACATGGAATCCCAGAATTCTAGTGAACAAAGAGAAAAGAGTGATGAGAATGGACTGAGGGAAGGTTC
>NW_027185852.1:20056843-20059509 GCF_028583685.1 Petaurus breviceps papuanus | reverse complement strand
GCATATTGGCTGACTAGTGTTCAAAAATTTATTTTGTAAGTGTGATATGAGAGGCGTGATCTGATAGCAGTTTGTCTGAAAATAGATCTGAAGGTTTTAAAGGATCAAAACCTCAAAGAAGGGTGTCAGCCAAAATAGCTCATTTAAATTTGGACTTCAATAAGAGAAGCCGAGCTTCCAGGAATAAGATGGTGATCGAGTTTCTGCACTGGGTTGTGTTAAGACAGCATATGGGGCACTGTGTTTAGCCCTGGGCGCCTCATTTAAAAATATATTAATAAGCTCCAGACTAAACTTGCTACTTGGAACTTCCACTGATTTCTGCTGGCTCTGCCTTCTGGTGTTAAGGAGAATAAATCTAATCCTTTTTTCATTCTCTAGTCCATCAAAAAGTGAAATGCCCCTCTTGTGGTGTTCCAATGTCTTCTTTTCTCTTGGGTAAGAATAAATCCTCATATGACATAGACTCAAGGCTAGCTGCCTACCTCTGAATGCTCTCTCCCATAATAACAATATAACATAACATAACATATACAACATAACACAACACAACATAACACAACACAATACAATACAACACAACAAACATAACACAACATAATACAACACAACACAATATAATATTGTTATTATTGATGGTGATGATGATGTAATAGCATTCATATTATACTTTAAGCTCCCCAAAGTGCGTTATCTCATTTGATCCTTAAAAGAGCCCAATATAATTGGGTCCAGACCCCTAACACACATCTGGTAAAACTCCAAGTGTGCCCCAAACCAGATTAAAATGTAATTGGGAAATATTCAACAACATAAATAAAAACACAGCAGAACATAGATAATGTTAATATGCGGTTTTCTAAGTCAATGTAAGCCACAAGGATCCTTATGTATGGGTTGGCGGGCTTATGAGTTTCACAGCTGGTCTATATGGAGCAATGGATAGAAAGCTAGACCTGAAGTCAGGAAGACCGAAATCAAACTTCAGTCTCAGATGCTTTACTAGTTGCATAACCCTGGGTAAGTCACTCAACTTCTGTCTGCCTCAGTTTCGTTAAATATGGACGGGGATAATAATAGCACCAGCCTCCTAGAGTTGTGAGGATGAAGAAGTAATATTTGTAGAGCACTTAGCACCATGCATGGCATACAGTAGGCATGTAATAAATGTCTGCTCCCTTTCCTTCTCCTTTTAACAATGAGGCACCTGGAACAGAAAACCCTATTCCTAATGTGTTTTATGAGGTCAGAATAAGAAAGACTTCCTGGAAGTCACACCTACCTCGATATCTGCCACATTTCACTGTTTTTTCCACGTTGTGTTTGGAGTCCACTAAAACCCTCAGGTCTTTTAAAAACCGCTTTTGACTCTTGTTTCTCTGCCCTTTCCTGCCCTGGCTCTCATGGAGCGGAGGTCAGAGTTACAGCATCTCAGAATCTGAGAATTGGAAAGCGGCTTAGCTAAATGTTCCCGTTTTATATTTCTCCTTTAAGTGCCGTCATCATAGATTGATCCCAAAGCTTCATCACGCCAGGATCTTTTTGGATAATGTCTGTCATTCCTTTCACTCTCTCTCTCTGTTTCATGCCACCTTCAGATTAGAGAAGTGGACCATACACATAGGCTTCTATCCAAAATTGTGATTAAAAGGCTTTCTCTACAACTTTGGGATGCTGCAGGTGAATGCCCAACTAAAATGGAGGTTCTGAGAGAAGAAAGAACCTTCCTTCAGTCCATTCTCATCACTCTTTTCTCTTTGTTCACTGCGGCTATCCCTTTCACATAGTCGCTGGGTGTGGTTAGACAGACACTGAACACAAAGGTCCAGATTGGGCCCTGGAGTGAAATGCCCTGTATTTCTTATGGACACATTTGGATCCCCTCCCCTTTTTTTAAAGAGTGGAACCCATAATCCAAGGGAACAAGATATCCCCTTCCTTGAAGCAGCCCCAGTCATTAAAAAGATGAAGTGATAATATTTTGGCTTGAGAGCCAAAGTCAATCCATAAAATATGTAGCTTCATCAGTCCCGAAAGATTAATCCCAGGGGCCAGATTGGTGTCGAACAGTATTTCCCTTTTCTCTGCACTTCAGCCAGACTAATCCATCTTTCTTCAAACCAATTGGCTGCTACTCTGAGCCATGCCAGTCTTCTCTAATTTTCCCGACGACCACAATTTATTGAGGAGGGTTGTTTTTGCAGCCATAAAATCCATGGAGCAGAAGAGCCTCCTAAATGTGCAAAGGTAAACAGGACCCAGGGCTTCCTGGGGTCGACTCGGTCCCAGCCCAAGTTCACTCTGGCTCATCCTGTCCTGTTTCTCATAAATGCAAGAGAGCCCCTTCTCTTCCCATGCAGGAGGCTGGCAGAACATGAACAATTTGTCCCATGGCCACAATAATTCAAAGGAAGGTAACACTTTACATGTTTGATCAGTTTAGTGTCCAATTAAGACATCAGAGGACTGCTGAGGAAGGAAGCCTCTGGATTCTTGGAAGAGAGGTAGGGCCCCATAGGTGAGGAAGGAAGCATACCTTGTCAAATGTGACTAGTTCATTGGTTTATTTTGTCTAACTATCCTTTTTTTAGTTACAAGGCAAAGTTCCCTTGGAGTCACTGGGAAGTGATGGTACTGGTACGCTCTCTCTCTCTCTCTCTCTCTCT
>NW_027185852.1:20022433-20056743 GCF_028583685.1 Petaurus breviceps papuanus | reverse complement strand
GTCTCTGTCTCTGTCTCTCTCTCCCTCTGTCTCTGTCTCTGTCTCTCTCTCCCTCTGTCTCTGTCTCTGTCTCTCCCTCTGTCTTTGTCTCTCTCTCTCCCTCTGTCTCTCTCTGTCTCTCCCTCTGTCTCTGTCTCTCAGTCTCTCTCTCTCCCTCTGTCTCTGTCTCTCTGTCTCTCTCTCCACATACATGTGTGTTCATTTTAAAGGAGCACCCATGAAAAATAAACAGAAAGATAAAATCCAGACAGTAATTATAATAACAATAAAAGGTTGGACCTTGAGGAAAATTTTTTTAAATGCTTTTCCCTCCTTTCTTTGCCAATGTGCAGGGTCACGGATAGAGAACATTTTTGTGTTGTCAGGTTTTGTTGTTGGTGGTTAGTTTTATAGAAGTACTTCTTTTCTCTTTATATTTCTATATTTGCTGTGGAAAAGACTACTGCAAAAGGAAAAGGAAAGGGACATGTTTAGAAATTTTCATAAATCAAAAGATAAAAATGTTTTGAACATTTGTATTTTAAAAAACCAGGATAAATAGCTAACATTGACACAATATTTTATTGTTTCCAAAGTGCTTTTCCTCTTGTCTGCTCTGTGAGGTAGGGGCATGTCCATTTTACTGGCTAGAAAACTAAGGCCTAGAAGGCATGAAGTGACTTCCCCAATATCACAAACCAAATACAGCAGAATCACCGATACTCAGAGTTGGAAGGGACACTGGCCACATCTAACCCAATTAGTACCTGGACAGTATTCCCTCCCAGAATGAATGCGGAACACTAAACGATGCTAAGACAATGATCCTACATGGTCATCTCAGAGATGAGCAGCCAAGCAGCCTTGAAGATCTCAGTGAATGGGATCCCCCTGAGGCTGTTCCTGAAGCTTAGGAATTGCTCTGATACCCCCAGGGTTGCTTGCCTTACCTCATGCTTGAAGGTTCGCTTCTCTAGTTCCATCCATTGATTCTGGTTCTGGAATTTCCTTCATTTAGGCTCACCCTCTTCTTCCTCCCAGAGTCTCATTTGGTGGACCAGCCCAGTCTGGATTGCATTCCCCTGCCAACCTGCCCCTGAATTGGGCACACACAGTACCTAGCGTACAATAAGCACTTGATAAATGCTTGTTTCCTTCTCCCCCAGCTTTCTTTTATCTGCTTTCCAGGTATGATCCCTGATCTTCATTGGCTAGATGGAGGTGACCTGTAATACCTCCATCTCTGGCTTATGAGAGGTCCAGGGGAGGTAATGCATGCAAAAGACAAATGTTAAAGTGTTCTTGAAATGCCACTTATTGTGATCTAAGTTTTGTACTTTCTCCAGTCCAACAGAGGTCTCTGCACCCAATGCGTGTCTGATAAGGATTTTATAAATGACTGTCGACTGCTTGCTCTATTTGGATTTCAAAAGAAATCATATCTTGGAGGTAGCCACGGCAGCCCAGGCAGCCGAGCGCGCCATTCTATAGGTTCTTAATCCACACAAGAAGATGCCACCAGGGCAGCCGTGGCCAGTCAGGGGAAAGACACAGACACTGGGTCCTCTTGAGTTTTGCCCCTTTCTACACTTCACCTGAAGAGATGATGGAGCACAGAGGAAAGGGCCCCGGATTTGAAGATAGAAGATGCAGTGGGAAAAGGGGTGGATTTTGAGGATGGGGAGGTGGGTTCAAATCCCAGCTTGGCAACTTCCTGCCTCTGTGAATTTGGTCGTCACCTGACCTATCTGAGACTCAGTTTCCTCCTTTGTGAATTGAACTGGTCAGATGATGTAGCCTCTAAACCCCCCTCTGGCTTATTACCCTAATACCTAAATTAGTGATTCCCATTTAGTGATTCATAAACCCCTTGGTCCAAGGAGTTCACGATAAAAAAAATCTTTGATGGCACCTCAAGAGGTAAATATTTGCCGAATATTGTGAACAGTATATTCAGTTACCCAGGGGAATCACAACATTTAGCTGCTGTTGTTGTTTGTTGAAAGGGGTTTACCCAAGAAAAAAGCTTTGGGAACCACTGACCTGGGTTCAAGTCTTCGCCCTGTGACTAAGTTGCTTCGACCCTTAGCAGCTGGGTTTCCTTATCCATGCAATGGTGACAGTCAGAGCCCCCCATAGCTCCTGGGCTCTTCAGAGGAGGGCACCTTGGAAAATTCCAAGGACAACAAAAGCATGCATTGTTCAGATAAGTCCCGAGCCTTCTCTGAGGGTTCAGAGGGACATGTGATTAGAGTGACAAAGTTAGTGATTAAAAACCTAACTATTGGTGTTGGATTGGGGTGGGTGGGGGGTTCCCGCAGAGTTAATAGCTGAGTCATTAAAGGAGGGTTACCTCCCAAGGTTAAAGCCTTCTTGGATCGGCTCTTTGGGGAGCTGGAGCAGAAGAGCGTAAGGGCCTCCTTGTGTTGTGGTCAATGGCTACATGCATCTCAACCTAATCTGGGCTAAATTTGAGGGCTTGGATGTCCAGCTTCCATGAGGTGGGAATGAATTAGGTGGCACTTTAGGACACCCAGGGAAGGGGCGGGTTTGGGTCTGTCCTCCAGTGGCCATGTGTGACATCATTCATTTGTTGTTGTTGTTAATGAAGGGGCCCCCAGAAATAGTTATGGGCCACAAACAAGTAAGGGAGAAGGGAAGACTCTTTTCTCCAATGGTATTGGTTGGATGAGCTATCAGTCAGCATCTGGGCACTTTCCTGTCTTCTCTTCATGCTGCTTTATCTTACACTTGGCTGCCAAAGTGATTTCTCGACTATATGTCTGACTGTGTCATCTACACACCCACACACACACACACACACACACACACACTCTTAAAGGCCAGTGACATTCTAGTACCTCTGAGACCTTCATCAACAACATCACATCCCTTTTGTACCTTTCCAGCTTTCTTATACTTCACTTGCCTCTACACAGGCTAAGATGTAGCCACCCACACAGAGCTGCTTGGAGTTCCTCACTCCAGACTCTCCATCTCCTATCTCCATGCCTTCACTCTTTCTCTCCCCCATGTCCAGAATGCCTTACTGCCTCACCTCCACCTTGTGGAATCCCTGGCTTTTTCCAGACTTAGATAAAAGGCCACCTTCTACAGATGGCCTTTCTCAGCCCCACCAACTGATAGGCCCTTTCCCACTAAGTTTATCTCTCATCCAATATGTAATACACCGTATGTACTTGTGATATTACCAGCTGGTTTTCCCATTAGAATATAAGCTCATTGACAGCAAGGAAGGGCACTCCTCTTCTTAATGCATCTAGTTCTTAGCATGGTGCTTGGTACATAATAAGTGATTAATGCATGCTTGTAGACACATTGGTTGATTGAAGAAGGATTTTAATCAATTGGAAGATACTAGACATTTCATAAGTTCATAATCTTAGAGTTAGAAGGAACATCAGAGGCTATTGAGTTCAGCTGTGTTATTTTACAGATGAGGAAACTTAGGCCCAGATAGACTAAGTGAGGTCATACAGGTAGTAAGTGTCATTGGTAAGTCAGTCAATAAACATTTATTAAGTGCCTACTATGTTCTAGGAACTGTGCTAAGCATCAGAGGTGTGATGTTCTACTCCCTGCTATTTAAAGCTAAGAAGGAAGTGAGGAAGCATGACTAGATAACATGTGAAAAAGATCTTGGGGTCTTAGTGATCAAAAAAATAATGTAACTTAGCAGCCCCAAGGGAGCTAACGGGATATTGAGTGGCATGAAGCATTTAGACACTGTGTCTAAGCACTATAGACACAAAGACAAAAAGGAAACAGTGTCTGGCAGAGATTTCTGAGATGTCTACCATGATGGGCACCATGAGGACTCTCGGAGTAAGCAGAGTGGGCTGGAGGCAGCTGGCTATGGACACTGTCCATTGTGTAAGTCAGGATTGCCTGTATATGGAGTTGGCCAAGACTGATCTGGTATGAAGGAAAGAAGGAGTGGAGAAAAAAAGAGAAGGAAGGAAGGAAGGAAAGAAGGAAGGAAGGAAGGAAGGAAGGAAGGAAGGAAGGAAGGAAGGAAGGAAGGAAGGAAGGAAGGAAGGAAGGAAGGAAGGAAGGAAGGAAGGAAGGAAGGAAGGAAGGAAGGAAGGAAGGAAGGAAGGAAGGAAGGAGGGAAGGAAGGATTGGAGAAATAAAGGAAGGAAGGAAGATAATTTTTAAGAGCTAACAATACAGGGCTAAGCACTGGAGATACAAAAATAAATGTGAAAAATAATTCTTGCCTCTGGGGAAATTTTTATTGTAATAGGAAAAGACAACACCTGTAAGGAGGGGGTGGCCAGAAAAGAGGCAGAGTACAAGAAAAAATGAAGTTCTGAGGTTGGTTGATATTTCCAAGCAGGGATTTATAGAAGCTGGCTCTAGTAGTCAAACATTTTGTCCCCATTTCTTAAAAAAGACCAACCAACGTTACTATTTGTTTTATCTGGATGGTTATTCCAAGTCCGCAGATGGCTTTGGGAGCCGATAAAATGGAAGCAGAAGGGATTTAAATTATAGGGGATGAGGATGAGTGGCATTAATATAATTTTGTATTTCTTTTGGACGCCTTATAGTCATATGAGAAGAGGGAACAATAATCACAAAAATCCACATTTATATGGCACTTTCAGGTTTGCAAAGTGCTTTTGTTTACATTATTTCATTTGATCTTCATGTCTGTTCTATAAAAGTATGTGCTATTACTATTCCCACTTTTCAGATGAGGAAAGTGAGACTGAAAAGGTTTGTCCTTAGAGCCAGTGGGTGTCCAGGCAGAATTTCACTCGGTTCTTCCTGACTCCAATCCCAGCTCTCTTATCTATGCGGCCACCTCACAGCCACAGGTATGGCCACAATGAGATGGCGCCAGGCTGATGTAGCACCTGAAGCCCCATTACAGCAGTGGAGGGAGGCTGGATGCTGCAGAAAGTGTCCCCTTCCTGCTTCTTTTATCAGTCACTCTGTTTCTTCTCATTCTTTACCAATTCATATGCATTTCCTGGTTCCTAAATGTATCTTCTCCCCCATATCCAGGAGTCTGTCCTTCATTGTTGCCTCTCTTTCTGCTCTCTCTTCTTGGGGACACTGCCTGGGTTCAATGACCATTGCTTTGCAGCCTTCTCCCTACCCCATTACTGATACCAGTTGTATATCTAGTAGTTGGGATAAAATGTGCTTGACTGTTTACTTTCTTTTGGCTGACACATCCTCCTGAGGGCAACACCATTCCCTCCCAGCTCCTCTCTTCAGACATAATTTTCAACATCCTCTGTTCCAACCCTCAAAGGGAATGGTTTTCCTTTCAAACCAGCCAAAGGAAGAAAAAGGAGATGAAGAATTGAGGCAACCACCTGAGAAAGGGCTAATTGCAACTTATTTATAAACCTACAACACCCAACCAGGAGTGCTCACTTCTTCTATGCCTAAAACATCTCAGATTCACTATTCTTTCTGTATTTTGATGAAGCTATAAAAATAGGTGTTAGTATAATCTCTTTTGTTCAGCTTAAACCCCCAAATGAGGTCATCCCAGAAATTACAGAGAAAAGTTATATTAGTCTGGTGAATGTGAATCATAATTTGAAACCCCTACTTCCTTCCCCTGTGTGCTTTACCACCTATTCTCTGCTCTGTCTCTATCTCTCTGTCTGTCTCTATCTCTCTCTGTCTCTGTTTCTGTCTCTCTGTCTCTCTCTGTCTCTGTCTCTCTGTCTGTCTCTCTCTGTCTCTGTCTGTCTCTGTCTCTGTCTCTCTGTCTCTGTCTCTGTCTCTCTCTCTGTCTCTCTCTCTCTGTCTCTGTCTCTCTCTGTCTCTCTCTCTCTCTGTCTCTCTCTCTCTGTCTCTGTCTCTCTCTGTCTCTCTCTCTGTCTCTGTCTCTCTCTCTCTCTCTCTCTCTCTCTCTCTCTCTCTCTCTCTGTCTCTCTTTCTGTCTCTCTCTCTCTCTGTCTCATTCATGCACTATAATAAAAACAAATTAAACCACCATTACCTGAATGCCACATCTCTTCTTGCTGACAGTCTCTTTTCCATGCTTAGGATGTGTTCCTTCTTCAGCTTTGCTTTTCAGAACCTTTCTTTTTAAGAGTCAGACCAAGCAATGCCTCCTTCAGGAAATCTTCCCTGATTGCTAGCCCCTGTAGCACACAGGTGCTGAAGGCATTTTCTCCTGGATCCTGAAAGTTTCCTCAAGTGCATTATCTGGATTTTCTCCTCACTGTCATCATAATCTACCATGTAGGCTTAGTGCCAATATTATATTCTCCCAGTAGAATGTAATTTTCCTTGAAATTAGGCAATGTATGATTTTTTAAACTCTTTGTATCTTTGGCACCAATCACGGTTCCTTATATTTAACATGTGAAGAGCGATCACCTTAGAATGGAGTCAGGATTCCAATCCTAAACCTGGTATTGCACTCCCCTGGGAACAAGTCCTAGAATGACAACACCAGCCATGGGAGGGTCCTTAGAGGAGACCTATTCCAATCTTCCTCATTTTCTGGATGAGGAAACTGAAGCCCAGGGAGATCACACACATAGCAAGTCATAGAGGGAAGATGGGAGCCTCTTGAAAAGGCACCCTGGAACACAGGAAAGGCTCTGAACTTGTAGCCTGAAAAACCTGGGTTTAAGTATTGCTTGCTAGATGTGTGACCCTGGACAAGGCAACTCACCAATCTGGGCCTCAATGTCCTTAAGTGTAAAAAAGACAGATAGGCTTCCTGGTCCCACAGGTTCCCCTCCAGCTCTACGTCTATGATTCTGGAGATGGTGTCCTTCTCATTATACAAAGCCATAGGAGCTGAAAGGGACCTAGGAGACATCTAAGCCAGCTCTCCATACAGATAAGCTCAGAGACAGGAAGGGGATGGTCCAACATCTTACAGGTAGGAAGCATCATCCCCTCAGACCCCTCGCTTCAGTGTCCTCATCTGTAAAATGGTTGAAATAAGATTCCCCCACCTCATGGTCTGTGTAGGAAAGATGCTTTATAATTCTTAAAACACTACAGGGGAGGGAAGTGAGTTATTATTAATAGAGTATAAACAACACATTGCATTGGAGAAATGCAAACCAAGTATTCTGTGAATTCTGAGTGGGAAGGTCATTGATCTGGGGAGGAAAGAGAAATCGCCCCCATGGCCCTTGATAAAGAAAGGAAATGCTACATGACCGACCATTTCTCAGAAGCCCTGGTCATTCTTCATGGGGGGCAGTGAGGCTCCCATGACTCTGGCCGGGCTCCAGCTATCTGCTGCCTCTGTAAACCCATTGATCCCATTAGCTCTCTGGGGACCATTTCCCTCTGATTTCTTCAAGAGGGAAAATCTAAGGAAAATCAGGTTTTCACTTCTGTCTCTGAAAGCCATGACTGGGCATTCAGATACAGTGTGATCTAGTGGACAGAATGCTGGGCTTGGAGTCAGGAGGACCTGGGTTCAGATCCTGCCTCAAACACTTCCTAAAAGTGCGATCCTGGGCAAGTTACTTCCCTCTTGGCCTCAATTTCCTCATCTGAAAAGTAAGTAAATGGATAACAATAGATCTGTTTCACAGGATGTAAAAATAAAATGAGATGTTACATATAGACATATATGTGCATATGTATACACTATATAGACATGTGAGATTATATATCTGTGTGCATGTACACATACATATATTATGTAATAGTTTATTTTCCTAGCCTATGAGATAGATATACATATATGTGCATACACATAAGCATGTATGTATATACACACATATAAAACATATAGACAACATACAATAAAATCAGAGATTTAAAGGTGAACAGCACCTTGGTTTGGCACAAGGTGTTCCTTGTCCTCAGTCCAAATTCCTTCTGAAGTGGAAGAAATGGAAAATTTCAGAGGTTAAGGGACTTTAGAGAGAGTAACCATTAGAGGTTAAAGTTAAACCCCAAATTTTGGTCTCCAAGCCAGTACACTTCCTGTTGTTCGGGATTTGCTTTCTAACCAAGCCCGAGAGTGTAAGAATGATGCTGAACCTGGAGTCCAGAAAGCCCTGAGTTCAATTCCCATCTCTGACCTTAATCAGCTCTGTGCCATCAGGCATCTCACATCAGATCCCCAAGCCTCAGTTAATGCATCTACAAAATGAGAGGCTTGACCCTGATGGCCTCTGAGGTCACTGCCAGCCCCTCACCTCTGATTCTCTGATCCAATGAAGGATCAATTACATTTATTTTTTCTCATTTAATATTCTATTTTTTCCAATGACATGTGAAAACAATTTTAACATTGTTTTTTTTTTTCAAATTCCCTCCCTACTCATGTTCCCCCTCATTGAGTAGGCAAACAGATCAATGGAATTTAAATGAAATTATGCAGCAGAGTTTAGTTTAAAAGAACAGAAGAAAAAGAGAAAAGTCTATTCTGGCCCCCCTCTCCTGAGATCTTTGGGCTTGGGAGAATTAAAAATCAGTTCTTTGAAAGAATGTCAAGAATTATTAATGCCCATTTATGCGATAATTTTGGAATCCTTGTGGATTTCTGGATTAAGGAAGATTTCGATCCCTCACTTGAACTGCTTGGCCCCAGAGGGTCAGACCAGGAGCAATATGAATGAATGAAACAGGCTAAATACTATAGATATGCTTAGAGAAGTTAGACAGTCCTTGGCCTCAGGGAATTTATATTCAAATTGGAAAGACAAAATAAATGGAAGGGCCAGGTGCAGGGCAGGTAGAAAGGTCCCATTAGGGTAGATGGTCAGGCCTTTTCTCAAATGGTATTTCCATTGATGGAATCATTTAGGCTTCTGATGTTGAACCGGTTGCCAATGCCAAGGAATTTGGTGACAAGAAGTTTCTTTTCTGTTGTTTTAGCCTCATGATAGGCAGAAGTGACCGTAGGGAAATGAAGGCTTCAGATAAGGAAAACGTTCCTAATGATGAGAGCTGTCCCAAAGTATAGGGCTGCCTCGGGAGGTCTTCAAGCTGAAATATTCGGGGCATCACTGAGGGTAACACCCCACCTTCAGCCATGGGCTGGACTTCATGGGTTTTCAATTCATTTCCAACCTGGAGCTTCCTTTGAATTTGGGAGCTGAAATTCTCTGAATTAAAAACATTCTAAATCCAGCACTCTACTCCATGACTTTAACGCATTTTTGTGGAATTAAATCACAGAATGACAGAACAGAAAATTTAGGTGGGTCTTCCGGGTCATCTAGTACTAGCCCAACCCATAGCCAAAAGGAGTTCCCTCCATGACATCCCCCATAAGTGGTGGTCCTGCCTCTGCTTGAAGACCTCCAAGAAAGGGCAACTCAACACCTCCAGACACAGCCCCTTCACTTTGGGACAGCTAGAAATGCCAGGATTTTTTCCTGACTTCAAGATGAAATTACCCTCTTGGAATCTTCCACCATTACTCTTGGCTCTGGCCTTTGATGCCAGGCAGAACAAGGCCAATCCTTCCTTATTCACGGTTCCAGCCCTTCAAGCACTTGAAGCCAGATATCATTTTTTTCCCCTTGGTCTTCTCTTTCTCAGTTTAAACACTCCCAATTTCTTCAACCATCCTCATATGACACAGACTCAAGATCCTTCACCACCCTGGTTGCCTTATCTGTATGGTATTCAACTAATCAATGTCCTTTTTAAACCATGATTCCTAGAACCTATCCATAGCTGAACTGTAGACGAACCCTGATGAGGGCAGAATACAGTGGGCCCGTCACCTCTGCATGCCTAGAAGTTATATAATCACACGAGTTATTCTGGCTGACATAGCACACCGCCCTCTTCTATGAACTGGCAATTTTCTTAAACTCCTAGAGCAATTCTTGCCATCAGAGCTGCTGGCTGACAATGCTCCCTCATCTTGGACTTGTGTAGCTGGGTTTTTGAACCATCTAATTTATTTTTATCATTTCCCATTTATTCCCATTAAATCACACCCTTCTCAATCCAGCCAAATGTTCAAGCTTTATCTCAATTAATCAAGATTCATAAATTAATCATTCATTGCATTCAAAGCCTTGTATTTGATGCTGGGAGAGAAAATTTTAGATAAGACACTGATTCTAATCCTCAGAGAGCCCCAATCTTACCCAATAGGTAAGAAATCAGAAACATGTATAATAATATTTATAACCATGTCACATCATAATATTATATAAGTACATTTGAGAACTATGAAAGCAACGGAGCCCTAAGATCTGAAGGGGGAGTTTACTGCCAATAGGAAGAATCCGAGAGACTTCTTATAGAGGAGCTATATTTAGAAAGAGCTTTGAAGGGTGGTTAGGAGCTCAACAGGTGGAATAGGCATCCCAGGTAATGGAAACATTTTCATTGAAGACCCAGAGGAATTAGAGCACAGTTTGTTGTTGAAGGGAGAGAGCTGTCCAATTGCAGTAGAGCAGAAAATGGATGAAAGGCCTCTGGAATCAGAAGACCAGGCTTCAAACCCCCTTTGGGGATGGGACATTGGTCAAGTCACTTCTCCAAGGGCCTCAATTTCCTTCTCTGTAAAATTAGAGAGCTGGACTAGTGGACTAGATGGGCTTTGAGATCCCTTCCAACTCAATCATTAGTCCTTTCCAAAAACAAAGGACAAACAACAACAGCACAATCCATGATACCATGATTCTATGAATATATAATATCATGCATTTAACTCTACTCATTTTAAATTATAAAGCTAAGTAAACTGGGAGATACAAATAGAGAAGTGGGGCTCAAAGTTGGGAGGGGATTTAACCCAGGTGGCTAAGTTAGGAAATAGGGTTCACATCTCCTCTTTCTAAGAGCAGAGTTCTTTTGGATGGCACCATGCTGCCTCTAACTCACTGAGGTGCACACTGGGTGACACACTTCTTTAGGGTTGGAACCATGACTTACCTAAATTTGTAATCTTCACCCAGTGCAAAAAATGGGGTTTGAAACATAGTAGATCTTTTAGGAGCATTTGTCATTTTTGTATCAACATCATCTGTTTCAATCCTGCCTACAACTATGATCTGAAAACCTTTTGACACTTAAGTATGGGCCAATTGTGTTCGCTCGGTTGATTAAGAATCACATGATAGGGATGAAACAATATTTCTATGGCCCTGCGTGGAAAAAAAAAATCCAAAGTAGGTCAGGGTCAGTAAATTAGTAAAGGGTGTATATCATGCCAAAAGATGGTGGGTGGGTCACATAGCAGAGATGACAGGCTAACAGATTAGATCCCCCAGGACGGCAGAGGACCAAGATAGAGGCCAAAAAACAAACCCAGCGTTTTGGACAGAATTGGAAATGGTGACTCTGGGTTCATTCATTCTGGGGTTTCATGCCTCTGCCCTCGATTTCTGTCCAACAATGACAGAGCCTGGCATGAATGACTGACGTGGAGGTTACTGTTTCCAAGAAAAGCTTAAACGTGGCAGTATGCTGATTGACAGATATGCAACATCAGAGTGAGAAGGGCCCTCCGTGGCCATCTCGTCCAGCCCATACCTGGCACATTGTGAGCATGTAATAAATGCTTGCTGACTGATTACTGTTCCATACCTAAACTAGAATGATCTCTAAGATCTGGCCATCAAG
Organism: Petaurus breviceps papuanus; assembly: GCF_028583685.1. Lineage (NCBI taxonomy): Eukaryota > Metazoa > Chordata > Mammalia > Diprotodontia > Petauridae > Petaurus > Petaurus breviceps. The sequence goes on along the minus strand of NW_027185852.1, from coordinate 20,045,202 downwards.
TCATCACACAGGCTCTGGGTCAAAGACCTCAGTGGAAAGGGAACCTTCCTCTTTTGGAGGGCTCTAATTGGTGGGAAGTTTTCCATGACATCAAGCATACATACACTGACCTCTTTGCAACATTCCCCAGATTGAATGTAAACCACTTGAGGGCAGGAACCGTTTAATTTTTATCTTTGTATTCCCAGGAATGAACAGCTCCTGAGACATAGTAAATGCTAATTCACTGGTGTGTCCCAAACTTTTGGAGACTCATCTGTATGGAGAGAAGTCTTCAGGACCTGCATGAACTTGGGAACCATGTAGACTAGAATCGTTTCTTGTCATTCTGAGAGGGGTTGAGGCTGTCTCCATCTCCCAGCCAAGCATGACCACACAATTCAAACAAGGGACTTGGGCTGGAAGCTTTAGTTTCAGGGAAAGAGAAACACCAGGTGAAGGACTTGATAGAGTCAGGTGGGCAGGAACGTAGACAAGGAAAAGAAACTCTATCAGGAATTTAGCCCCGAGAGCCGTTGCCGATATTGTCAGGATCCTCATGAGAGGTGAGGGTGGAACGGATGGAATCAGTCTGGCCTCGATTTCCTCCTCGCTCTCTTCCTGTCCTTAAAATGGCAGAGATTTACCCCAGAGTTTCTCTATTAGTTTGTCTGTTCATAATTTCTGGTTTAATTATTAACTTAAAGCCAGATCACTCTAGATAAAATCTGAAGGAGATAGCATTTTACATCAGGTAAAAATCAATGACTTTGGAGTCAGAGGACCTGGGTTCAAATACAGTGCCTCAGTTTCCTCATCTGAAATATAAGGGACTTGGGCTCCATGACCTTTAAAGCCCCTTCTACCCTAAAGCTATAATTCTAAGATAGATTCTGTTTTTTCTTATGGAAGTCTATCCTTATTTGTGAGTTGAGGGGAGGGGACCTTCAAAAGGGAGAGCCAATGAATGGTTTGTGGTATACAAAGATAAGAGAAGGACAAAGGTTCAACCCACGGCCAATGTGTCAAGCCATAGATGCATGAGAAATCATCTCAATGAGTTTTGATTTATGACTAATTTTATAAGCTTCCCAATAGCAGAGAAAGATTAAACCACATGAATCCAGACCATCCTCTATTAGTCAATGCCTGAGCCATGAGTAAATAGATTTAAGTGGGTTGAAGGAGTATGGGTTAAACTGGAGTGTTGCCCTCACAGACATTTAATTAAATTACACGAGGTCAGTTTGACTCCCACCTGCATTATGCTTCCTCAGTTACCTCCAAGGACTTTCTCTTCTCCTGAGTGAGGGGCACAACAGGAGCTTTGGGAAAATCCCAGCAGCCCCAGGGGCAGCTAAGGGAAGAGCTGGGAAAGGATGGTGCTGCCCACATTTTGAAGGTGGAGCCTGGTTAAGAGGGAGCAGTTGTCTTGCCTGTGATTGCATCCACCCCAACTACACCCAACTGAAACAGACTATTAATTCACTTGTTCCCAGTTCTGCCCCCCCCAGTCTCAACACCCCCCCAAGGGGCCAGTTAGAACAAACTTAAATCTCATCCACATTACCGCACTTCAGATACTTCTGAAAAGCTATCAGGTCCCCTCCAAGTCTTCTCTTTTCCAGGCTAAACATCCATAATTCTTTCTGAACCGATTTTCATAGGACGTGAACTCCCTGCCATTTACTATCCTGCCAGTCCTCGGGAATCAGGTGTCTACACTTGGAGACAATTTGATCCTACCTATTGAATGGTATCAACTCTATAAGCCAAGGTGTGGTGCTGCTACGTGATGTGGTGATAGAACACTGGGCCTGGATGAGTCAGGAAGATCCGTCTTCATGAGTTCAAATCTGGCCTCAGATACTTGCTAGATGTGTGACCCTGGGCAAGTCACTTCACCCTCTTTACCTGTTTCATCCTCTGTAAAATGAGTCAGAGAAGGAAATGGCAAACCACTGTAGTATCTTTGCCAAGAAAACTCCAAATCATGTTACAGAAAGTTGGACCCAACTGAAAACCATTGAATAAACCAGGGTTTATGAGAAGGAAGATGGTGTGACTAGTAGGAGGCATAGACCAGTGTCAAAGGGTCATAGAGTGTGATGGGGAGGAAAGTAGAAGACTGGAAAGGTAGAGAAGGGGCTCTGTGTGAAGGGGCTTGAGAGTCCCATAGGACTGATCCTGGGAATCCTGGGGTTTTAACAAGTTTAGGGGAGCCTGATGGGCAGGGGATGTGATGGATAAGAGATTCAAAGAGCCACTGGAACCTTTGGAAGGGGACACAGGGACCATGTGGGCCTTCATTTTACAGAGGAGGCACAAGGATTGAAATGACACAGAATTTTAGAGTTTAAAGGGTGTACTTTAATGACAATGGAAATGGTGCTACCTTTGGAAGACAAGTCTGTAAACTTCTATACATGTGCCCTTGGCTGTCACTTCCTCCCTCCAGACCTCACTTCCTCATCTGTAAAATGGATTGGAATAGATGATCTCTGAGGCCCCCTCCATCTCCCTCCCTGGGATTCTATTCATCCGTAAGCATGCATTTATTAAGCACGTACTCTGTGCCAGGCACTGAGGGTGAAAAGATCCCAAGAAGCTCACACACAAAAGAAGCAGAATGTAGGTACACACAGTACTTTCTGGCCCTGCTGTCCGAAGGCCAGGTCTGGAGGTGGAGCAGGGAGCAGAGAGGGGGATCTTTTTAAATTCACCAAGGGCAATATGAATATTTCTGCCAGACAGCAACAGTCTAGGGACGCAGATGCCATATTCCTCATATTGGATTTAATATCACTACTTATAAAGGATTCTGAAATACAGAAAATATCAGTATCTAAACACTCAAGGAATCAACAAATGCAAAAATTGTAAAATTATATAAATGGAATTCACTTGTAAGAAAGCACACACCAGAAAATAAAATTGCCTGCATAATTATGGTTTAAAACAAAGAAGCAAATTTCTCTACAACTAGGGTTGTAGAGAATATGTCATTTAAAGTCCCAGGCAGAGAATCTCTTTCCAGGTGTCCCTGCAAATGTGAAGGGCCCAATTTTAAACTGGACAAGCTCTGCCCCCTGTAATATGGGTTTATTGTTGCCGCATTCCAGAGGCCCAGGTAGGTTCCATTTCACTTCTCCCCCAGAATTCCTCAGTACCTTGAAGGGATTGGGGATTTACGTTCTCTGACACTGGCTAGTGCTTTCACCAATTGTGTTCCCCAAGTTTTAGGGTCACATTGACTAGCACCCTCATTTAATTTAGTCACATATATCAGGTTAGCTTTTCCAAAGGAATATTTACTTCAAAGGCAGAGAAAATAGAAAAAACATACAACCATTTCCCCCAACCCCTTAGCGGCATCACTCTCCCTATGACTGCCTGTAGGCAGGCATACACACACACACATACACACACACACATACACACACATACACACACACACACACACACACACACACACACACCAAGGTCCCTGAAGATTGAGTTCAAATCTTAACTCACTTCCTATATAGCATTAAATCTTATCAAGTTCAAGTCAAGTCCAGAGGTCCCTTGGGCTAACATCCAAAGACCCTGGCTCTCTGGCCTTCCCTACCGGGCTGTTTGTAATAATGTTTGTTCTGGAAGTCTATTCTCCAAGATCCCTTGATCAGGGATCCCTGCACATGGGACTGAAAAGGACAAAGAAGCCTAAGACCAGAAGGGAGCAGTGTCAGGGTGGATGGCAAAGCCCAGGGTCCAGAAGCCCAGAACCTGTGTCTCGGAGTGGCCTAAGGGGAAGAGGAGGAGCCCTTTAGATCCTCTCCGGCTTCACTGCATGGTGCCACCTGCGACGAGTGAGTGAGTCCTTCTTTCTAGACTGGACCTTGGAAAAGAGACAAAAACTGTGCTTGGTGAGGTGCACTTTAAAATACCAACAGTTCTGATGGGAAAATGTACCTTCCAACCCTGTGGCAAGTCGATGCAAAACATGCACATACGCCAGTTTTCCTTTCTCCCAAGAACAGTTCCCAAGCATTTCCCATGTGACTGACCCCATTTGAGATGGCCTGGGCATGCCCAGTCCTTGTAACAAAGAGAATAAATACAAAAGGAAAAATTACAGGTTAGGGTGGGCTTTTTTTTGGGGGGGGCACTATCATGCTTGGGGGGTGGGGGGAAGTCCAGACATCACGTAGAAGGTAGTGCCTGAAGGAAGCGGGAGATTCTAGGATGAGAAGGTGAGGAGAGAGTGTGTTCCAGGTGCGGAGGGTGATGGAAAATAGAGAGAATATCACGTGTAAGGAACGGCAAGAAGGTCAGTTTAGCTGGATTGGAGAATGGAGGAGGAAGAGAAATCCTCTGATCCAGCCCCACTGCAGCAGACCCAGCAGGGGGAGAGTCAACCTTTGCCTAAAGGTTTCTGGGGGGTGTGGCCTCTACCTCCTGAGGCAGCCCGTAGTCTTTGTGGAAGTCCTGGGAGGGAAGAGGCACCGGTGGGCATCCTTCTCCACTAACCTTCCTACCAATCCCTCTTTCCCCTTTTCCTACCTGCATGAACACTAACCCCTCCCCCCATCCCACTCCGGTTGAGGATTCCTGCTCCACTCAATCCCTGGAGCCCATTGGCCAGTCCTCAATGGTGGGGACCTGGCCTCTGACTGCAGCTACGGCCTTCCTCCCTACTCTCAGAGCAGACATGACTGCTCATTATTGCTCAGCCCCTGAGATGCGTGATGAGTGTGGCCACCAATTACAGGTCAGTAAGAAGGGGGACTAGGTCTGTCACCTTCTGTCCAGTTGTTCTGTCGTCCAGACCCTGGGCCATACCGTCTGACTTGCTAATGTACCCTAAGGTCCCCTGGGCTTTGCCATCTGCCCCGACACCACTACCTTCGGATTTCTAGACTTTCCCATCGCTGCTGCTTCAGAATTCCCCCAATTAAAATGTGAACTCCTTGAAAGTAGGACACTAACCTTCGCTTTTCTATTTGTGTCTCTACCCCTTAACACAGGGTTTTGTAGGTAGCTGTGTTGTCCCTGGAGAGAGCACACTGAACATCACTGGTCTAGAGTTTATTAGCTAGGTGGTGCAGTGGACAGAGTGTTGAGCCTAAAGTCAGGAAGACCTGAGTTCAAATCCAACCTCAAGCACTTGCTAACTATATGACCTAAGGCAAGGTATTTGCCTTAGTTTCCTCATCTACAAAATGGGGATTATAACAGGACCTACCTCCCAGGGTTGTCATGAGAAGCAAGGGATAATGATTGTAAAATCTTTAACACAGCGCCTGGCGCACAGTAGGTGGTGGCAGCAGGAGTAATAGCAGTTAGAACTTAGTAAACGCTGTTTCATTTATTCATCCTATGTCTTTAAAAAATCCTGTCTCAAGGGGTGGCCAGGTGGCTCAGCGAGTAAGAGCACCGGCTCCAGTATCGGGATGACCTGGGGATCAAACAATGCTCCGATACTTAGCACCACACCCAGAAATAACTGGCCGTGTAACCTTGAGCAAGTTACTTAACCCCGATTGCTTTAAAAAAAAAAAAATCCTATCTCATCTCAAGGAAAATTATCACCCTACCCAACAAATTTCTCATTAACCTCTTTATGGCAAGTCATAACTCATGGAAATTGTCCTGGCAGCCCCGGAATTCTAATAATTCCTGTTCCCATGGCATTTTAGGCTCTAAAATGCATTTATCCCACAACAGCCCTGTGAGGTAGGGATTGTCAGGATCATCATTAGAATCCGATTCAGAGCCAAAGGGGCCTTAGAAGATTGCTGAGTGCAACCCCTTTGCTTTACAGAAGAGGAAACTGATGCCCAGAGATGTGAATTGTCCATGCCTGGCACATAGTAGGCACTCAATAAATGTTTGCTGACTCATAAATGCTCATTATTAAGTGGCTTGCCCGTACTCACAAAGCTACTGAGGGGAAGAGCTGGTATGTGGACCTGTCAGGTCTCTGGATTCTAAACCACCATGCCATAGTTTCTCCCAATCCATCTAATAATAATAGCTAGCATTTATACAGTATTTATTATGGACCAGGCACTGTGCTGAATGTTTTACAATCATTATCTCAGTTGATCCAGTGAGGTAGATGCTGTTATTATCTTTAATTCCTCAGTTGAGGAAACTGAGATAGGCAGAATTTAAGTGACTTGCCCAAGGTCACACAGCTAGCAAGTGTCAGAGGTGGGTTTTGAACTTAAATCTTCCTGACTCTGGGTCACTGTGCCACTGAGATCCCAAGACCCAAGGTAAGGTCTTGCCTCCAAAGTCTGTAGGCCCTGAATTTAATCCATTTGGCCCCAGTGGCCCATTGTCAAAAGAGATCTCACACTCTGTGCTTTGCAGCCCTTTTCTGAGAAGTATAAAAATTACTCCATTTGGCAGCATTTCCTGCCCTGAAGTCAGTCAACCAAACACAACAATAAACCCAGCCAGCAGGGGAGAAAACACACCCCACCAACAGATTGTCCAATGCCTTAAAAATGTGTGCATTCACTGGAGGCCAGGGAGAAAGTGGTCCCGCAGATGCCAGGTCAGAGGAATCTGCATGTTCTAAGCTCAGGCCGAATCCCGTTTGGATGGGAGGCTGCGGTCTCTGCCAACTGGGGTGTCACCATCCTGGAATCAGAGAGGTTTTGCAAGAATCAGAAAAGGATTCCAGCTAGGAAACAAGGCAGCTCCTTGGAGGGAGGGCTCCAGGGATGATGGGTGATCCCGATTTGTGAGGAGTCTGGGACACAGGACACCTGGCATGGACTCAGCATGGAGCTGGACCCAAGCAGCACAATGGGGAGTGATAGGCCAGAAGAGTTAAGCCGACCCCCGTGGAAACTGATGGCAGAGCACATTGTCATCAAGGAAAGAGAAATCTCAAAACTGTACAAATAAAAAATTAGGATTAAACTCACTCTCTCATTTTACAGAGGATGCTGAGACTTGAGCAGAGAGGTTGAGTCTGGGCCAAGATCTCACAGGTAACCTGGTCCCTTTTTTTTCTTCCTTCCAACATTTGATTTAAATGGAAAAGAAAATCTTTTTCTTCTGGAGTTAGGAGACCTAGGATTCTAGATCTGGCTCCATCATGTATTTGCTATGTGACTTTGGAAAAAGCTCATTAATCTCTCCGGGCCTCAGTTTCCTCATCTGTAAAAATGACGAGGTTGGACAACATGGTCGCTGAGATTTCTTTGGATCTAAATCTATGGTTCTAGGAAGTCCCTTAGCCTTTCAAACACTCCAGTCCCCTCAACCCTTGAGTTAAGGTTCTTTCTACCAAATGGGAGAGTGCTGAAACTCTGGTTTCCCAACTACTAAAGTGACCACATCTTAAAACTGTCAGGAAAGTTTACCTGTCCACATGGGCTTGACTTCAATTTCCTCACCTGTGAAATGAGAAAAATGATGCCTGTGGTAGCTGCCTCACCGGGTAGTTGTCGGGGATTGAAGAGGAGAGTCTAGGTGGAGTACTCTACAAATCCTAACATGTTTATAAGTGTCTGACATTGTTATGGAGCCCCTTCTGTCTTCTAAAACCAGTCAAGAATTAGTCCGGATGAAAGAAGAAAGGATCATAGGTTCAGCTGAGAAAGATCTCCAATTTCTCATATCCTTTTGGCCATCTCAGATAGGATTCTCATAGGCCTTTCAAACTCAGCTTGGGCAGGACAGAACTCATCACCTTTGCCCCAAACCTTCCCCTCCTCTTAGCTCGCTTTTTACTGCTGAGATCATCATCATCTTCCCAGTCACCCTGACTAGAAACCGAGGTGCCATCAACTCCTCAAATACACTCTCCCACCCCCAAATCTGCCAGGGCAGCTAAGTGATGAAGGGGAGTGAAAGTTCAAATCTGACCTCAGACACATACTAGCTGTGTGACCCTGAGCAAGTCACTTCACCCTGTTTGCCTCAGTTTCCCCATCTGTAAACTGAGTTGGAGAAGGACTTAGCAAATCAGTATCTTTGCCAAGAGAAGCCCAAATGGGGTCACAGAGAGTCAGATATGACTGAAAAGACTGAAGAACCATGACAAACCAGGGGATACTGACAGGCCTGTGTCCTAGGGTGCTAAGCCTAGAAGGCCCTAAGAGTATTTATACTTCTTTAGCAGATAGAATGAGCTGGGCTGCTCACCTAGTTAAGAATAGTGACCAAATGGTGGTCCCTTCACTTTCCCCCTAAAGCTTCCTTCCAGCTGAACTCCTCTATGACCTGACCCCACCTTTCTTCCTTCCCCAAACCTGGCCTCCCCAACAGGGCCTTAATAGTTCCAGGCGGGGCGACAAGGTGGCATAGTGAATAGAGCGCTGGCCCTCAGACACTTAACACAAAACTAGCCATGTGACCTTGGCAAGTCACTTAACCCCAAGTGCCCAATCTTCCTCTCTCCAAAAAAGCAAAAAAAACCCAAAACAAAAACAAAAAACAAAACAGTTTCAGGGCCTCTGCTTATCCCCAGGGTGTGATAACCTCAAGGTCTCTCACCACTCTGGGCCTTATGTGCTGAAGTCTGAAGCCTCTCCTCAAGGCTTCCTCACACCTGCTTGAATCTGACTTCAAAAGTTGATTTTAAATCACCTTAAAATAGAAGAAGTCAGAACTCTGAGGGACTCCAGAACAAAATGTATCCTGGCTAGGAGGGACCTTAGAATATGGAATGTCAGAGCTTGAGGAAAGGAAAACCTTTGAACAGAAACTCTCCCAGATGGGAGGACCTTAGAAAAGCATTTCAGAACTAGAAGGGACATCAGAGATCGTTTCATCCAGTCCTCTGTTTGACAGCCAGTGAACCAATACCAGAACCCAATTTTTCCAATTCTGAGTCAAGCATGCTTTTGAGAATCCAAAGGAGAGGTGACATTCCAGCATCATGAAGGTTGAAAGTTGATCTCTCTACACTAGAAGCAATCTGTCTAACTTTTGTTATATTCTGTTATCCTGCCCTTGAAAGTCCCTACAAAACCAAGCCCCTGGGGCCTCTCTGGCACGTCCTTCAGTAGCTGGGTGTGTGTGAGTGATAGCAGGACAGAGGGCTTTGCACTAATGAAGACTTTTGGATCTATTTCAAGGTCCTTCTTCCATTTCAAGCTCATTTTCAAGTATTTTTCCACCACGGACCAGAACTCAAAACCGATAGTTTCCTAAGGTTGGTGAGTTAGCTCACCTCTGACTTTTAATGGAAACTTGAGGGTGTTCTCATCCCCTAACCCAAGATTGTGGAATCATATGGATGGGGAGGGAGTCATGCCCTTTACTGTCTGTAAGACCTTAGACAAACCCCTCGGCTTCTCCCGGCCTCAATGTCTTCCTCTGCAAGATGAGGGAGTTGTATTAGACGACATCTAAAGTCCCAACTGATTTTAAGTTTCTGAAGTGATGATTAATCAATTGGTCCATCAATCAACAAACATTTACTATGTTCCAGGCACTATGATCCGTACTGTCCTAAGCACTTGTGTGTGGTTTGTCCTTTGTTCTTGAAGAGGACCATGACATCAGGCAGGTGATTACAACTGGCTTTGATTTGAGCGAGGGAGTGAAAAGTCACCTGCCTCACATTCTCCTCCAGAGCCATCAGGGTCCATGGGCCAGATACCAATCAGTATAACAGGAGATGGCCCAGGATGCAATTCGAGACCCTGGCCTTTTAAGCTAAGGTCTTTTTAGGTTCTCAGTTTGAATAAGGTAATGCCCATTCAATGAATAAGTCTCCTTAAGAAGTGAGGCAATGGATGGCCCCTTTAATTTAAAAAAAAATCAAAGTGGGAGGGGAAGACCCTCAGGGTTGCTGGCCCAAAGGGAAACAGTTGCTACTTACATATACTCTAAGCCAGAATAGCCAGTAAGTAGGGCTTGGTCAGGGACCTAATATCCAATCCAAGAGATCCTGAGCATTGGGTTTAAGGCTTGGCCTTTGAGAAAGAAATCTAGTCAGTAAACCCCAAGTTAACTAGGTAGTTTTGGACTATCAATTTGCCTTCCTTTGGGCAGAATACCCTCAGGTAAGAGGAGAGAGAAGGAGAGGGGAGGGGAGGGGAGGGGAGGAAAGGATGACCTGAGTTGTCCAACCAGAACTGGCCAGCTGGGTCCCCAGGATGAATGGAAAGGCCAAAACAGCTCCTGCCCTCAAGGAGCTCACATTCTAATGAGAAAGTCTTTAAATTGACACACAAGACACCTGGAGTAGTTGACCTCAGAGGGTGGGGCTCCAGCATTTGTGGGCCAAAGTCTCTTGCCAATGTTGGCCTTTGAGCTGAATGATCTCTGTTCTGCCGCTAGCTAGCTGTGTCTCCTGATCTGAGCCCCAGTCACCTCATCTGATTACTAACTGCGTCACCTTAGGCAAATCACTTAATAATTCTGGATCCCTTTTTCTTCCTCTGGAAAATGAGGAGATTGAGCTAGATAACCGCCAGACCTATGAGTCTGAGGCACATGTGCTTTGAGAGCTGACGTGCCTGACAAATTGGCCACTCTGAATCCAAGTGATGACATCTTCTGTGCTTAACTAAGGCCAGGCCTTGGATGATAGAAAATGTGTCCATCTTTCCAGGTCCAGATGTGTAATTTTGCCTGCTGCAGCTGACGCTTTCAGAGCTTAACCAATAAAGAAGCAAGTGGGGCATCTTCACACCATGATAAAACATCAGAACAAGATTATAGTCAAAGACCATATAAACATAATATTATAATCCCAAGAAGCATTTTAGTTGCTAGGACAGTGGACAGGATGTTGGGCACAATGAACCTCAAATTCTTCTTTAATACTTTCCAGCTGTATGACTCTGGACAGGTCATGTAACTTTTGTTTGTCTCATCTACAAAATGGAGATAATACCAGAACCCACCATAAAAGGGTTGTTTGATAGGATCAAATGTTAAATATGTTAAAAGATATGAATGAGCAGTTTTCAGGGGAAGAAACCAAAGCAATCTGTAGTCATATGAAGAAGTGCTCTAAATCTCTTTTGATTGGATAAATGCAAATATAAAACAACTCTGAGGTACCACCTCGAACCTATCAGGTTGTCTAATATAACAAAAAGGGAAATGACAAATGTTGGAGAGGATGTGGGAAATTGAGACCCTAATGCATCGTCGTTAGTGGAGTTGGGAACCAATCCAGCCATTTTGGAGAGCAATTTGCAACTATGCCCAAAGGGCAACCAAACTGTGCATACTGTTTGATCCAATAATACCACTAGGTCTGTATTCCAAAGAAATCACAAAAAAGGGAAAAGGACCTAAATGTACAAAAATATCAATAGCAGCTCTTTCCATAGTAGCAAAATATTAGAAATTGAGGGGATTCCCATTAATTGGGGAATGACTGAACAATTGTGATATATGAATGTAATGGAATACTATTGTACAAAAAGAAATGATGAGCAGACAGATTTCAGAAGAACCTAAAAAGACTTCTATGAACTGACGCAAAGTGCAGAGATGCAGAACCAGAAAAAACATTGTATACAGTAATAGCAACATTGCATGATGATCAATTGTGAATGACCTAGCTTTTCTCAACAACACAATGATCCAAAATAACCACAAAGGGCTTATAATGGAAAATGCCCTCCACATCCAGAGAAAGAACTGATGAACTCTAAATACAGATCAAAGCGTACTTCTTTTTTTACTTACTTTGTTTTTTCAGGGTTTTTTTTTTCTTTTTGGTCTCTTCTTTCACAGTTGTGACTAATATGGAAAAAGGTTTTACATAATTGTAGCTATATCAAATTGCTTACCATTTTAGGAAAAGGGTAAGGAAGGGAGGGAGGGAAAAAAAATCTTTAACTTAAAATCTTGTAAAAATGAATGCTAAAAATTATCTATACATATAATTGGCAAAAATGAAATGCTATTAAAAATGAGGTCATATGTGTAGAGTGTTTTGCAAATCTTAATGAGTTACACAAACACCAGCAACTACAAATCACGTAATATTATTACTGCTACTATAACTAATATTTGAGTTATAATACCAAAGTACTTCACAAACGTGTCACTTGATTTTCACAAACAACCCTAGGAAATGGGTGCTATCATTATCATTTCCATTTTATGTATCAGCAAGCAGAGGCTCTTAGGATCTCAGATCTAGAACCAAGGGCCCTCAGAGTCCGTCAAGACCATCTCCATCATTTTACAGATGAGGAACCTGAGACCAGCAGAGGGAAAGGCACTCCCTGGAAGTCACACTACTAGTAAGGAAACAGATCCAGGGCTCCCAGGCAGGTCTTCTCACTCCAAATCCAGCATCCTTTCTTCTCTACCATGTTTCCTCTCTGATAGCCAAGAAGAAGACCCCTATTCTGTGGAAACTTGGACAAGTGATTGGAAGAAGCATCAAAGCTGAATGTAGAGCCCAGTGTTCTTGATGCCAGTTTCCATTCTTTTTCTAGTTGAGTACAGAGGACCTCATCACTTGGTCAAGTTCAGAGTGATCACTAGCCATGCAAGTTCTCAAAGCACATGTATTATGGACTCACATATCTAGAGACCATCTAACCCACCTCTTCACTTTCCATATGAAGAAACAGGGACCTAGAATTATTTAGTGGTTTGCCTAAGGTTATACAGCTTGTTTATGCCAAAGGTGGGATTTGAACCCAACTCTTTTGCCTCTGTAACCAACAGTCTTGTGTTCTCTTTCTAGGACCCCACAACACAAACACCATGCCAGATGTGCTAGACCCATAACCTGCCAAACATTACAGAGGAGAGCAACGTTGACCTGGCTTGGAATTCCCAGAAGAGGCTTCCCAAAGGAGGTGAGATTGGAGTTGAGTCTTGAAGGACAAAGAAATCATCTCAGTGTTAATCAGCTTCAGCCCAGCTTTCTGTGGTTCAGTAATAGGAAGGAATGATGAAGTAAAAAAAGGATTAAAAACTGAGTAGCTGGAAATGCTGCATTTGAGTTTAATTTCCTTCTAAATGGAAACTGCTGGTCCCAGGCAGGAAAATTGGGTGGAAAAAAAATCAACAACAACAAAAATGGCAACAACAATAATACAAAGATTGTCAATTACAAAAAAAAAAAAAAAGAGAGAGAGAGAAATGGGAACGAACATAGGCGCTGGCTGGCCAGAGGAAGCTTAGAGAGCTGGACAGCGGGCAGAGAGCCCTGCCATGGCTGCTTCCATAATGTGTTTAGAAGATGGCCCATGAATGGGAACTGCTCTGAGCCCAACTGGGCAGAATCTCTCCATCTCCTCCCACATGACATATTAAAGTCTTTATTTTAAACATCTGCTAAGGAGGGATTTTATTCCTATATCCCAGAGAACATCATGTCTTATGTTCTTCCCCCAGCACTCAGCCCCCAAAATGTAAATAATCTCCTTGACTGCAGAGGTCAGTAGTCAGAGGACCATAACTCCACACTTGGATTTTCTTCATCCTACCTGGGGGTTGTTGGGCCAGGCATTGTCAGAGCTAGAAGGGCCCTTAGAGGCCAACTTGTCCAATGTAGACCCAAATTGGAATCTCTGTACAGCATCTCTGATATGGTGTGGCCAGTGAGGAGAAGAATTTGAAAAATGAGGCCAATCATTTTGTTTTGTTTTGGTTTTTTTGGAGGTGGGAAGGCAGGGCATTTGGGGTTAAGTGACTTGCCCAAAGTCACACAGCTAGTAAGTATCAAGTGTCTGAAGCCAGTTTGAATTCAGGTCCTCCTGACTCCAGGGCTGGTGCTCTGGACCACTGCACCACTTAGCTGTCCAGAGGCCCATCATTTTTACACCAGAAGAAAACCCAGCAAAATGTAAATTATACTGGATTTGGAGCTGTAGGAACTTGGTTCAAATCCTACTTCTACTATATACTTTTTTTGTGACCTTGGAAAAACCATACATCTATGGGACTCAGTTTCCTCATCTGTAAAATGAAGTAAGTAGACTAGATGGCTCCTAATGTATCTTCCAGTCACAAATATATGATCCTAAGACCAACTAATTCAACTGTCCAGATTTTACAAACGAAGAAACAGGCCCAGAGATGTATGGCTTGTCATAGGCAACACAGGTCATAGAGAGCAGAACCAGGATTGGAACCTAGGACTTCTCGATTCACATATAGCATACCATCCACTGTATAACACAGTACTCATTCTTTACCCCCATCATCTCTCTTTGCCTGGCAAAACATGTTTAAGTTCTTTGGTCCACAGCTTCCTCTTCTGAAAAGTAGGAAGCTTGCATTAATGTTTTCTGAAGTTGGCATCTGAAAGGTCCTAGTTCAAATCCCATCTCAGAGACTTATTGGTTGTACAAAACTCCCAGTGTCTCATCTTGTTTCCTCATCTGTCAACTTAGTGGGTTGCATTCAGAAACCTCTCAGTTCCTTCCAGGTATAAATATATGATCCTATGCATACAGAAGAACTGTATTTTCTTCATTAGGAGGCTTATGGCTTTCTTAATGCCTCTAAGATTTTCCTAGGACATTCTCTTGTATGCTACTTCATGTCTTTCCTGAATGAGATGATTTGTGACCCCTTTAAGCCCCCTTCTTGTGGCAAATGTTTGACAACTCTCAAAAATCAAAACATTGATTCTATGTTTCATAAGTTCTTTAACTATACATGTCTTGGCGTGAATAGTCATGGGCAATAATAACAGAATTCGTGAATTATTCATTAGTAGCAATTGCATAGACAATAATGGAACCCAAGTTGCAGGACTCCTTGGGTCTCATGGCAGTGTCCTAGGGTCTCTAGTGACCCCCAAAAGCCACTGTTCCATCCATCCTCCCCTTGCTATAACAAGGGCCTGTCCCAGGATACCACTTGCCCCCAGTGTGGTTTGCAGCACCCCTCTGAGGCCCCAGAATTCCTAGTTAGGATTCTGACTTAGGTGGTTAATCTGTGGGAATGACACCTTTCCTATAACCCTACACACATGACATCTGTGGCAGGAGAGACAACGAAAACCCTGGATGAGAGAGAGTGAATAAAGCAGGTATCAGCAAGATCTTGGTGGATGAGATTTGAATTAATCAGATCAGATTAAACAGAACAGGGATAGATGTGAAGTCTCACATAAGGGGGAAACAATCAAGTTCAGCCCCATGAGATGAGGGGGCCTGGCCAGGCAAAAGTTTGTCTGAAAAAGATCATCAGAGATGAAGAATAACGGGATGTAGGCTCGGCATGCGTCAGAAATGGGATGAGAATCATGGGCTGTGTTCGGAAAAGCCTGGGATAGAGGGCTAGGGTCCTGCAGCCCTCTGCCGAGTCTCACATTCAGTTCTGGGTGAGCATTCTAACAAAGACACTGACAAGTTGGAGTCAAGATGGCGAGAGGGCTTGAGTTCATGCCACATGAGAACTGGGTGAAGGAACAAGATGCGGTTAGCCTTAGGGAAACCCAAAAGAGTTACTGGAAAGGCTGTCCTGTGAAAGAAAGATTAGATTTGTTCTGCTAGGACCAGGGGCAATGGAGGAAAGTGGCAGAGAGATCGAAGCTGGCCTGATGTCAGCGAAACACCATGGTGCCTGAAGCCAGGAAGACTCATCTTCCTGCGTTCAAATATGGCTTCAGACACTTACTAGCTGTGTCATTCCAGGCAAATCACTGAGCCCTGTTTACCTTAGTTCTCTATCTATAAAATGAGCTGGAGAAGGAAATGGCAAACCTCTCCATTGTCTTTGCCAAGAAAACCCCAAATGGAGTCATAACGAGTGAGACAGGACTAAAATCTGACCCCCCAGTGCGATGGGCTGCCCCAGATGGCGGTGGGCTCCCTTTCGTTGGAGCTCTGTAAGCGCAGGCTGCATGTCCAATTGGGTGCATCACAGACAGGGGGCTTATTTGGGTTTGGGTTTGATTAGATGATGGAGAGGCACCTTCCGGCTCAGAGTCCGGGTCTCCGCTGTCTGAGAACTGGCCTGGTTTCTTCTTTACCACATTTGGAGTTTCTCATTCTTTGTTTTTTCTTGGCAAGAGCAGGCAAGTCCTTGCCAAGGTATGGCATTCAAGAAGGAGCATGTGCCTTCATTCCTGAGCTAATGAGGACTTTTTCCCCACAAGTTCCTTCCTCTGAAGTTCATGAACTTCTTTTTTTTTTTAAATCACAACAATAATAAATCCATTTCCATTACATCCCGAACCTTGGCTTCAGGAAACCAGAACTAATTGGTTAAAGCCAGAGCCTGGGGAAGGGGAGGGAGGAGGGAGGAATTTTAAAAAGACACAGTTATAGACCAGCTCTGTCTTCTGCTAGTCACTGGCTCAATGGAGAGTCTCTGTTCTGATGTGACTTCACCCTCTGCCTGCAGCTCACTGGTCTGTAAAGAGTCTAACACTTACATCACAAGGGGGAAGCAGGGCTGAGGAATGATGTTTACAAGGGGGTTACACCTCCTCACATTGGAAATGTTTTAGAAAGGCAATACAAGGGCTCAATGAGGTGGGCAGAGCCCCACCTAGAATGACCAGATCGTCCAGCGTCTAGAGCTAAAGAGGCCCCAGAGAGCATGGGTCCAAGTCCTTTATTTAACAGAGAACGAAACTGAGTCCCAGAGAAGGGAAGAGATCAAACTGGGCAGTAAGTGGCAGAGGTGGGATTTGAACCCAGGTCCCAGTATCAGAGGTATAAAGCTGAAAATGACATCAGAGACCATGTAATCTAATTCTCTCATTTCCAGGATGAAGAAGCTGAAGAGTGGAGAGGAAGGATCTCAGTTTCCAGATATGTAAAATGGGACTAATAACCTACCTCATAGATTGTTGGAATAATTTGCTTTGCAAATATGACATGATGCTATGAATAATAGTTAACTGAGAGCCAGGATTCTGGTACAGATTAGGCTTGACCCCCTTTCCTAAAGCTGTAAGGTGGCAAGTTTGGGCATGAGGTCAGGACAGATCTTCCTAACAATGAGCAATTCCTATTAATGAACAAATCTTCCTAAAAACCCAAAGACTGACCTGGGAGATAATGAGCTCCCTGTTGCTGAAGGTCTTCAAACTCAGACTGAATGACTACAGGGTCTGTATCTACCTATGCTCATGTTGCCTCCCCCAAAAGAATATAAGCTTTGAGATGGCTAGGTGGCGTAGTGAATAGAGCACTGGCCCTGAAGTCAGGAGGACCTGAGTTCAAATCCTGCCTCAGACACTTTACACTTACTAGCCCTGTGACCTTGAGCAAGTCACTTAACCCTAATTGCCCTCCAAAAAGCAAAAAAAAAAAAATGTAAGCTTCATGAGGGCAGGGAGTGTTTCATTTCCATCTTTGACACAATTAAGTTTACCGCAAGCCAGACACATCACTTTGCATATCATCTCCCACCTCTGTGCCTTTCCATGTGCTCATGCCTGGAATATTGTCCATTCTCATCTCTCCCTTTTACAATCCCTCCCTTCTTGAAATCTCAACTCAAATCCTGCCTTCTGCAGGAGGTCTTTTCATGTCTCTCCCCACCCCATCCCACTCATATTAATCATTCCTTTCCTCCGAGATTGCCTCCCATTACCACTGAGAGTAGCTCGTCTGTACCTAGACCACTATATGGTGTGCAAAGGGAAAGATCGGGACTAGAGCACTGTCATCTGAGTTAGAGCTCAGACTTCCTGCCTTTATCTTGATGTCTCTTTAATCATTTGGAAACAATAGGAGCAACAAAGTGGAGGGTGCTGGTACCTGGCACGATTGGGGTGCCAGAAAGGGGCAAGAACCGTCTCATCAGCTTCCAGGTCCTGTAAGGGAGTCATGGGCGATGGAGTTGGAGACAAGGGCTTGGGATCAGACTGTACGGGAGCTCAGGCTTATTTGGGAGCTTGGATTTTATTGGTAAACAATGGAAGGGAGTGGGAGTTGGGGGGCTGGAAGGGTTTTGAGCCAGTGTTTAATTGGAGAACTCTTTGAGTCTCCCTTAGAGGGAAGAATGGAGAACTGCTGATAGTGATGTTTGACATCTGCTCTCTCCATGCCTTAGTGGACCCTCCTGTGGCTAGAAGTGGCCAAAATAAGCCATCTGATGGCTGATGTCTCAATGATGAATCTTAGTCAGGCTGCACTCAAACCATCCTGGGTTGCTGAGACCCAAGAGAGCTTGTGCTCCTAGACCCCAGGATCATCACCAATCCTCTGAGAGGAGGTAACATACAAGGTCTTGGCTGCAAGTGCACAAGGGAATGAATAAGGATAAAGATAAAGTTAGGGATGGGGATACAGACAGAGAGAGGGATGGAGAGAGAGAGAGGCCAAGGACAGAGAGAGGGTTAGTGCTAGAGACAGAGCTAAGCTCCAAACGGCAACCGAGATGGGGATAGTGCCTGGACCTGTGACTTCATGGAAGAGATCATTCCTGGGTGAGGAGCTTCCCTTTACCAATTCAGGTCTCTGTAATTAGAGGGGCCTCTGATGTTTAAATGCCTTTAAACATCCAAAGTTTAAGTGATTTTCCCAGGGTCGCACAATCAGTAGATGTCGAACACCAGACCAGACCAAACCAGACAAACATCAGAAAAACACATCTGTGCAACAGGAAGGTGTACTGATCGATTTGTTTCCCAATACTTGTGTGCTTCAGGGTAAATTGAGGTATTCTCTAAATTCTTACACGATTAATCAATAGGGAGTTTATATACCACGAATTTTAGAAATAGGAGTTATTCACTATTGTTATTTGGCCATGTCTGACTTTTCTTGGCAAAGACTCTAGAGTGGCTTGCCGTTTCCTTCTGTAGAGGATTAAGGCAAACAGAGGTTCTCTGATGACTGTAGAATATATCGCCCCTGTGAGTGCAAGGACAGTTTCATTCCTGCCTTTTCATCTCAGTTCCTGGCCTCGAGTTCCTGTCTAGTAAGTGTTTGCTAGTGGGTTGAATGATATGTGCATGACTTCTTTGTGTCCCTGTCCCTTCCCCACCATAGAATATAAGCTCCTTGAGGGCAGGCACTATTTCTTTTTATCTTCATATCTACAGAGGCAGGCACATAAAAGGCATTGATTGTTGAGTGACTCACTCCATTCCCACCTTAGCAAAAGGTCCTCGTCCCTTGTTTTAAAGAGGAGAAAACTCAGGGTCAGAGAACCTAAGAGCCCTCCTAGAGGACAGTGATGGTTTAGATTTACTTCTATACGCCGTCATCTAGCAGAGTTCTGGGAATAGAGAAGGACCTTAAGGGACTTGTTGATTGACTGGGTGAGGACTCATGGTAACATGAAAGAGAACCACTTCATTGTCACAGCTACTGACACTGGTCCAGTCCTTCACCATCATCATCATCATTATATTCAAGAAATATTTATCAATCCAATTCAGTAAATTTTTATTTAAAGTCTTCTCTGGGCAAGGCACTGGGGATAGGAAAATAAAACAAAAACCTCCCTTGCCCTCCAGGAACTTGAATTCTACTGGGTGGGTATAACATGAAAAGAGATAAGTATGCCCATGAGCATGCGCATAGATTGATGGGCAAGCATGCTGGAAGGATGGGATCTCAGATAATCTAAAGCATTTTTGAGTATATGATTATTTGAGGAGGAAAAAGTGCTACAAACTAGAAAGAAATGGAGGGACTTCCTGTAAGAGGTGAAGTGTAATTCCTTCCTTGTAGGAAGCCTGGGATTCTATAGTGAAGAAGGATGAAATTCTGGGCAATGCATTCCTAGGTTATAAAAAATCCCAATGGCCATCTCAACATTTTAAATGAGAGGGTTGGACTGGGTTGTTTCTTATTTGTTTCATCTTTTATTTTTACTTCCCAGAATCCACTGGGTGTAGTTGAAGGACTGGAGGGGATTCCATCTTCCAGTAAAGGTAATCTGTGATTTGGGGAGCAGAAGGAGGTGTATTAATGATAGGCTTAAGACTTATTAAGATGCTGCCCTGAATACCAGGAGAAGCTTGTTCATCTGCCCAGGAAATTCCCTGATAGAGCTGGAGAGGGGATTGTGGAGGAATTAAGCAAACAGCAATTAGTAGCCACTGACACTGGAGGATGCGGGGGTGGGAAGTGGTGCCTCTGGGTCACTGAGGCACATTCATCCCCAGGTTTTCAGAAGTGCCCCCTGGCTCCTGGACATGGTGGGCAGCTGCTGCTGAGAAAGCAGGCTGTATTTCTTATAAAATGAGCTATCAGTCTGGGAGAACAATAATGTCGTTGATGGAGAAAGGTCACCAGAATTTCAAGGACACTTGGAGCCTTTCACTGGGCTGAGATGGATGACTAATATTAATCCTGTGTGATGGGAGTCTGACCATTCTCTTCATCAGGGGCCCCAGGGCAGCTCAGTTGGTCACTGACCATGATTCAATGCATCCTGAAGGAAGCGGTTGGAAAGGGGGTGGGGGGGGAGGGGAAACCTTCCTTTTTTTCATCTGATTTGATTTAATTTTTATTTTTGCTATGAGCCAATCTTCTGAGAACCCATCCTCCTCAGGAAGGTGGCCACTTTGTTAAGTTACAAACTAAACTTTGGAGACCTGGCCTGCCTTGCTCCACGCCATCGCCACTTAGGGACCTGGGTCTTGTGGTCTTGATTCCCCCTTCCAGGGCCAGTGTCATTCCTGAGAAACAAAGGGACAAGATGATGATCGAAGCCCCTTCAAATATGAACATTTGCTTTTCCATCTTCAAAAATTCTGTTCTTAGAGTTCATTTCACCTGCTGACGTACCTGTGAACTAAGGTTTCTCTCAGCTCAGGCATTCCACATTCTGAGGGCCCTCCCAAATCTGACATTCTCTGTTGGAAAGTCCACTCTTTGGCTAGCATTCTTAGTTCTGTATCCTAAGATTCTCAAAGAGATTGCCATTTAATAAGGGAGATATGACAGGAAGCAAATCACTATGGATGAAGGCTGAATATCACATAGGGCTATAGAAGGCACACAAGCAAAGTTCAGTGGGGCAAAGAAGGGGGGAGGGGAGCAGATCTGTGTGATCAGTTCCATCCAGGAAGATGAAAGAAATCTTCTTTCCTTCCTTCCTTCTTTCTTTCTTCCCTCCTTGCTTCCCTTCTTCCCTCCCTTCTTTCCTTCCCTTTTGCCCTCCCTCCTTCCTTCCTTCCTTCCTTTATTCCTTCCTTCTGTCCCTCCTCCTTTCCCTTCTCCCTTCCTTTCCTTTTCCCTCCCTTCTTCCTTCCTTTCATTTTGATGTAGCCTCCAGGATCTCCTAGGCTGTCAATGGGTCAGGGAACTGGGAGTAGAGTTAAGCATGTAAGCTCCCCTAGGACAGGAGTTCAGGGATCTCTATTCATTCCACTTTCTTCTCCCAAGTGCCTAGTGATAGATGAGTCTTAACTATGGGTACAACCACCTCTGCTGTATGGTTTCAGGAGACCAGGAAGAAACTTTGCCCTCTTTCCTCACCCGACCCATCCCCCACTTGCTCACACCCCGAGCTGCTCATGCCCCCCCCACACACACACACTGGCTGATGCCTAAAATTCTAACTCTGGAGTTTCATTATTTAAGCTTGAAACTTTGATCCACATTAGAAGGAAATCTCCCTGGGAAAGGCACACTTTATATGGGGATGAAAACTCAGAGAAGATTTGGGAAAGGAGGAGACAGGAGAAAAGTGAAAGCATTAAGACAGGATGCTGGCATTGGGGTGGCTCATGGAACTAGTATAAACCTTATTCTTTTCATGAAAATTTTGCCCAAGGCTAGTCCTGACTCCATTTACCCCAGGACCTGGGGCAATACTGAGCATATAAAAGATGCTTAATAAATGCTGACTGATTGGTTGGTTGATATAATAGGTGCTTGACAAATTTTCTATCACACTCAGCCATGTACTATATTTCTATGACTATATACCATATTTCCTCTATTAGAATATAAGCTCCCAGAGATCAGGAACTGTGTCCTTTTTCATCTTTGCCACCCCAGCAACTAGCAAAATGCTTTCCAACAAGTCAACAAACATTTATTAAGCACTTTCTATGGATCAAATTCTGTGCTAAATACTAGGGGTACAGATTCAAGGAAAAAAAGATAGTCCCTGCCTGTCAGGAGCTCCTGAGATAATGAGGGAAGACATTATATAAAGAGGCATCTGAAGGATGGGAAGGGGAGGGTTTCAAAGCCTGGAGAATGAAGCATGATTGATCTAAGCCTTTCCTCAAAATGGAGATTCCCTAAAAGAACTCACCAGAGGGAAAAGAACCAAGGAGAACAGGGACAAGGTAGTGGAAGTATGGGAGTAAAGTTTAGAGACATAATAGGCACTTGATAAATATTTAAATGTTTGCTGAGCTGGATTTTCAAGGAAATGAGTCAAGAATTTCATGGCAGCCCATAAAACAAAGAAAAATACACAACGATCCTTTTGCCCAGTGTATCTCCATTTACTGTCTTTACTCTCTGAAGTAGAATGATGGAAAAGAGGTGGAAGCTGTTTAAAACCCTATTGTTTTTAGATGATCTATAAATACTAATGTAAAGGTTCTTACTCTAAATGTGAGATCCTTGTCCAGTGATCAACAAGTCAATGTGTTACTGGAGGAAATGAAATATATCAACATTGACACTGTTGCTATAAATGAAAACAGAAGACAAGGAAGTGTCTCATTGGATACTGAAGGATGGTTCATTGGTCCTACTTAGAGTCAAATTAAGAAGTCAGTTGAGGTCCTCCTTCTTGACCTTTCTGTTGTATTTGAAACTGTTGACAATGCTTCCCTCCTACAAAGTTTCTCTTCTTGTTTTTAAGACACTATTCTCTCAGTTCTCTGTCTGAATGCTTCTCAGTCTCCTTCCATATCCTGTCCTCTTTTTTTTGGTCTTTCCTAAGGCTCTGCCCCATGCCTTCCTCTC
>NW_027185852.1:19962936-20022333 GCF_028583685.1 Petaurus breviceps papuanus | reverse complement strand
CTCTCCTCTCCTCTCCTCTCCTCCCCTCTCCTCTCCTCTCTCAGTGGCTGTTTCATTTCCTATGGGTTACATTAATATCTCTCTGAAGATGACTCCTTGCTTCATATGGCCAACCCTAGCATCTATCCTGAGTTCTAGTCCTACATCACCAACTATCTACAAGACATTTCAAAGGCACATTAAGCTCTGAAAGTGCTCATCATGTTTCCCTATCTCTCTTCTGCACCTTCCCATTTCTGTCAGGGGCATCACCATTCAATCGCCCTAGTCAGCTCCCTCACCCTACAAATCCAATAAGGTGCCAGGTCTTATTGATTCTACATTCACAATACCTTCCATTTTCTTAGTCGAATTCTCTACTTACACCTTAGTTCAAATCTTCATCACTTTCTCCTAGACAATAGTTTCCTAGTGGATCTTGCTGCCTTTAGCCTCTGTTCTTTCTAATCCAACTTCTCCATGCCTGCTAAGGTGACATTTCTAAGAATAGGCCCAACCATGTCATTTCCCTGATCAATAAACACTAGTGATTCCTTGTTACATCTAGGATAATGTACAAGGTGGTCTAGGTGACCACTAAACTCCCTCCCAGTTCTGCATCTATAATCCTGTTACCTGATGGGCCCTTTACAAGCTGGCTTCAAACTACCCTTACAGGCCTGTTATACATCATTCTACTACATGGGATCAAATTGACCCCATGGATCCTCACATACAACATTCCACCTCCCGTTCTCATACCTTTGAACAGGCCATTCCCTCATACCTTCCTGGAGTTCATTCTTCCCTCACCTCTGCTTCAGAATCCCTAATCCTCACCTCCAGGCTACCAGTGACTCCCCCACCATCATTCTGAATTTATTTTCTCTATGATTTTTATACATTTATGGACATGTTCGATCCTCTGATAGAATGTAGACTCCTTTAGGGCAGGGGCTGCTTCATTTCTGTCCTTGCATTTTCAGTGCCTGGCATCATTCATTTGCCATGATTTCATCCTGCACCCAAAGGCAACCAGGCACATGATTTCATGAGATATTTGGTCATATCTTTTCATGGGGTCCATGGTAAGCATTTGCTATTCTACTTGACAAAACCCTCCACACTTGCTCCATTTATACTGTCAATCAACCAGTAGTTACTATCAGGAGAATAGTTGCCAGGCATCATTCCAGGTGTTGGGAATATAAAAACAAAAATGATACAGTCCTTGTCCTCAAGGAACTTATATTCTACCAAGGAAAACGATGTATTTGTTAATAAGAATATGGAAAAGTAAGCAAATTAAACACAATGAAGTTTAGGGAGTGAGGAAGGCTGGGGAAAGGAAGCACAGAACAGAAAAAATATTATGTACAATATAGTGGAATTAAGCCTTGAGGGACTCTAAGGATAGTAAAAGGTAGAGGTTTGGAGGGAGGTTTGGGCGGGGAACCATGGAGATTGGACACAGTGTCATGTGTGACAAGTAGCAGGAAGGTCAATTTTGTTAGATCATAAAAATATAGAAAGGGGCATAATGTCTAGTGAAGTAAGAAAGATAGGCTTGGGTCAGATTGTGAAGGCCTTCAAAAACCAAACAGAAGAGAACGATATTCATTGACTTTGAATTATACTGAATATTGACATTCAGTGACTTCATTGTGATATAGAGCACAGAGGAGAGAAGATGGGGCAAAGCAGTTTGGAAAATGTGTTTTATTGTTGAGAAATGAAATGGACCAAATTCTTGTATATCACTGAGAAGCCTTGTAGTCGTAGGTCATCAATGCCTTCTTTAAGAAGAGATTCAGAAGACACTACCCATTGCAAACATTAAACAAAATCATACACAAAACCACAAAATTGACTTTAAGTAATATAAATACTCCATCGGGTCTGTCATCTTAATGGCACCAAGGGCCAACCATGCCCTCTCATCTCGCCCAGCTTCTGTTGATATTCTCTGATCAGTCTCCATGAAGGTTCCCATGATATGCTCAGGACCTTCCTCTGGTCTCTCTGCATCGTAGTATCAGTCCTAGTCTTAGGCACTTATGAGATCAATCCAACTCCTTCATTGTCTGATGAGAAAACTGAGACACCCAGAGGGAAAGCATAACCCAAAGCTACAGTCAGTCAACATGCATTTACTTACTGTGTACCAGACACTTTGCTGTTAAGAGATGGTAATGCAGAATACTTGTATTCTAATGGGGAAAGGGAACACATAAAAAGGGACAGAAAAAGTCCGGGTGGGAGGAGGGAGATAAAGATTCTCAGCATGCTCGGCATGGTAGACAAAGTCCTATGGGGATTAATCGGCAGTTGAGGCTGGAGTAGAATAAACACAATTGGCTGGGATTTCCTCAAAATGGAGGCTCAAGGAGGAACCAGAGGGAGAGAATGGCAGGGGCAGAGGCTCCTTCTAGTGTGAGAAGTCATGCAGGGGTAAAGTGGGCTTCCAGGGTGAAGAGGTTTCTATGGCATGGTAGAGAACATCCTGTGGAGATGGGTCAGGGGCCAGCCTGGAAACGGTTCAATGGGAGAGCCAGGATATCTCTTTCCATGACCTGGGCTCCAAGGGAGCATAAGGAAGACCCTTCTCTTATCTTATCACCTCCTCCTTTTCTGGCCATACATCCTCCAGATGACATCTTGAATGTTTCTTTCGGTACATGATTGGTAATATGCTGAAGCTTCTTTATTCCCAGTCTTACAGTCCAGACTAAATTTTAATAGACCGGAAATGACTAAATATTAATGTGGAAGTCAGCAATGAATCAATGGTCTGCATGTGATCAGACCATTGACTCATTAGAACAAAGCTCAAAAGCAGGATTTAATCAGGAAAAAAAGGTAAAAGACAAGACGATAATGCATGAAATAGTCCAAACTTTAAACAACCCTTTGATGGCTAAAAAAAAAAAAAAGGCAGAAATGGATGAAGGAAATGACACGGATGTTGACTGTCATGATTTCCTAAACAAACTGGCAACAGAAGTAACTCACTCACCTCTCTGGGCTTCTTTATTGGTCTGTAGGATGAGAGAGTTGGGCTTCCTCCAGTGCCAGCTCCCAATCTATGAGCCCAGGGAACATGCGGCCAGCCCGAGGGTAACACAGGCATCTGAGGGACATTAACAAGTGTATAGGAAGCCTCCAAACACATTGGCCAAATCCTCTGTGCAGGACTTGCAGGAATAGAGAACAAGAAGGCAGGTGTGGAGATGGACCTTACAACCATTCCTGGAAGGAGGTGCTCCCAGTGCCCAAGGGGTTCTCCAGAACCCTAGGAGTAGGTGCCACCCTGCACAGACTTGTTTTCCTCCACTATGAGTTCCCTATAGCGCTGAAATTTGACGTGTGGTCCACAAGGGGCAGGTGGAGGTTAAGAGACTTGACCAGAGTCACACAGCTCATGTCTTCGGGTGGCTTTAGACTCAGGCCCTCCTCACTCCAGAGTCATCTCTCTATTAAGTCCCACCTTAGACAAGTCACTTACCACCTCTAGCCTCAATTTCCTCCTTTGTGAAATGAGGGGGTTGACCTAAAAGGCTCCAAAATCCCTTCCAATTCTCCATCTTCGATCCTATGAAAGGAGTATCCATCCACAATGAGATCGTGGATCCTTTGAAAGATTCCAGCAAATGCAAGATCTTCCTGGAGGTGCCCTTGGCTGCATCCCCTCTCCTGGGAAAAGGAACAAGTGTAGGGCTGAGCTTTGATGGTGTCATTTTCCATACAAAGTTGAGGTCACATTGGTGACCTCTGCTGTAATGGGAAAAGAAGAGGTCTTGGATCGGGAAGGCCCAAGCCCCAATGCCAGCTCTGACTCTCACTATCTGTGCTGAGTCTGGGTAAGCCAATTACCCCCCCTGAGTCTCAATGCCTCCTCCTGTAAAAGGATGGTTACGGTGTCCTTTGACTCCATCTCCAGACTCTGGGC
The DNA here is from genome assembly GCF_028583685.1 of Petaurus breviceps papuanus. NCBI lineage: Eukaryota > Metazoa > Chordata > Mammalia > Diprotodontia > Petauridae > Petaurus > Petaurus breviceps. Next base: position 20,018,405 of record NW_027185852.1, on the reverse strand, counting down.
TTTTGTACTGACTATTCCCCATGCCTGGAGCACCTTCCCTCTTCTTCACCTCTGCCTCCTGACTTCCTCTGAGACCCAGTTAAAATCCCTTCTTCTGCAAGAGGCCTTTCCTGGTCCCTGAACCATTGTTAGCACCTCCCTCTGAGGACCCCTTCTGTTTGTCCTGTATCTATCCAGTGCATACATGCCCTTCTAGACTGTAAGCTCTTTGAAGACAAGAAGCATGTTTTTGCCTTTCTTTAATTCCCCAGCACTGAGCACAGTGCCTAGCATGCTTCTTGAGTGACTGGCACTGTTTAATGTATCACAGGATATCTGGCATTAGAAGGGCCCTGAGACGCTCCTTAACCCAAGTGGCTCATTTTACCAATGAGGGTTCAGAAGGTTGAAGCAATTTGCCTGACACCAAACAGACAGCAATTGGTAGAAACGGGATTTGAATTCACATCCTCTGACTCCAGAGTCCACTGCACCCTTAGGAGAAATGCCCTCTGTAAACCTTAATTCACTCTATCAGTGTGAGGAATACTGATCACTAAGGTAGACCAGGGAGCCGACAATAGCTTTGTCTCCCAGGACCATCACAGGAATGAGGTGGCCAGGAGCTGCCCTCTCTCAGAGCAGGGTGGGTTGGGCTCCTTCCTTCCTGGAAATCCCACCTGCCCTCCCAGCCTTGTCCTGGTGGGTTCCTCTCTCCCCACCCTTCGAAGTGGCCCTTGCTCCCTTCCCACTCCCTTCTCCACACACACACCTCTCAGATCCGCTTCCTCTCCTAGCTCAGCAGCCCCCTTTCAGGGCCCATGTGGTCAGGAAAAGCCTTAGAGAACTCTCATGACAGGAAGACTCTCTGAGCCCAGTAACCATTTTTCAGCTTGCCTTCCCTGGGCTTGTCAGGGGAGGAAGCCACTTCTGTGCTAGGCTCTGTCATTCAAATAAACAGAGGGCAGCCAGCAAAACTGGGGTGGAGGTGGGGGAGAAGCTAGACTGGAGGGCCTTCGGATCAGGGCCCACCCAGCTGACCTCCCATCATCAGCAAAGGCTGGAGACTGAAGTGCCCCCTTGTGCCAATGATGCTGATTCTTCTCTTCACTTTTGTGGCTGATCAGCTGGTGCCTCAGGGGTGGGAGAACTTACTGCCTCAAGACCACATGTGGTCCCTAGGTCTTCAAGTGGGGTCCTTTGACTGCAGTTGGATTCAGTCAAATGGCTGCACTCGAGGACTTAGAAGGCCACAGGTTCTCCCACCCCTGAGCTAGTGGTCCATGAAGACCTGAGTTTGAATCCTACCTCAAACACTTACTAGCTGTGCAAATCTCTTAGCCTTTCTCCGGGCCTCAGTTTCCTCATCTGAAAATGTGGGTAATCACAGAATATAACTATTATGTAATTATTATGAAAATTATTATATATAACAACCATAACAAATGTGGAATTGGTGTGAGAATCACTTGAGATAGCGTCTGTGAAGTGCTTTGTATACCTTAAAGATGGTACATAAATACCAGTTGTTATTGTTAGAATCCCATTTAGAATGCATTTACATAATCCCTTCCTGGCCCCGGGGCAGTATTGTTCTCTGCTGGATACAGAGGGATGTTTGCTTGTGTTGACTCCCTTTCCCTCCATGCCCATCTGGGCCTGGTTTCCATCTGTAAAATGGGAATAATAATACTTTCTTCATGAAACTCAGTGTTCTCTTTATGTTAAAACACATCGGAATTATAAATTGTTGTTAATATTCACAATAACTATCATGCATCTAGTGCTTTAAAGTTGATAATGCCCTTTACCTATAAGACCCTGTTTCATCTCACTAACCCTGTGATTCTCTAATAATTATTACATTTTAAATTATATTAATGGCTAAGAATGTATGCATCATTTCAAGGTTTGCAAACAATTCATTTCAATGTAAACTCCCTTGAGAGTATGGATTGTTTCATTCTTTGTATTTGTACCCCTAACCCCTAGAGCACTGCCTGGCACATATCAGGGGCTTACTAAATGTTTGCTGATTGATTAATTGGTTGATTGAACTTATTTCATGGGATTCCCATGCCAACGCTCACGTTTCACAAGTGAGGAAACTGCCCCCTTGCTGGCAGCTGGCCTGAAATCTGCCATCTTGCAGTTTCCACCTCTTGGCCCTAGAGATGTCATCTGGAGGTACAAAGAATTAGTCTCCCATAGGAAACCACTTAAGCCATGCCTACTAAGACTTTACTCCTCCATGATAAACTTGCTCAGTCTCTCCCACCATTCTTTGTGCTCCACCTTCCCCTCCCCCAGCTCCAGTCTCTCCTACCCACGTGGCAACAGAAGCAAACACAGACCTTTAGATGGGATTTAGGGCAGGGGAGACTCTCCCAGGGCTATCCTTTTCTAAGATCTTGGTGCTGTTTGTCTTAAATGGAGCCAATGCAATCGGATCAATCTTGCAGTCAGCTGAGTTAGCTCTTGAGATGCATCCTGCCCCCACTCCCCCTTCCCCACCCCCCAGCTCTCCATCTTGGCCATAAAGATATCCTGGGAGATTGTGTCAGACCACTTTATCAGAAACCGAGCTTTATTGTGTCTAGGGAACTTCCTTGGTCTAACCACCTAGTAATCTTGTCAGAGAAGGAAATGAGAGGAAGATGTAGCTTAAACAGAGAGATAGTGTGGTGTTAGGGAGAGGAGGGAGCCTATAAATTGGAAGGCTTTGATTGGATTCACATGGGAGTCTGGGCTCAGGGCTGGACAGCAGAATGACTAACTGCTTCTCTGGAGAATCCCACCAACAGTAACTCTGAGGGGTGGACCTTCACAAGACCAGGGTCACCCAGCTGGATTCAGACTCACATCTTCACTCTATTTCCTGAACCACCCAGGTCTCCCAATGAAGACAATTGTCTCGATTTATTGTATCATCAAGCCAATACAGGGGGATCTTTATATTCCATTACTATCACAAAGGGTCAGCCTTGTCCCACTTGGTCACAGGAGTGACATGGGATGGGTAGAGTGGGGTGGGGTGGGATGGTGGCAGAGAGTCCTATTTGGACTTGATGCCAGGCACAACTCCCTAACCTTGAGCACTATCCCAAAGTAAAGGGGCTGACCATGGGTTTCTCCTTCCTAGACATCCCCAAAGGAAGACTGGATGGCCATTTGTCAGAAATTCCCAGTCAGGTGCAGGTTGGTTTAGACACCTCGGAAGCATCTTCCAACCCTTCTATGATCCTGAGATCTGTTTCCTTTGAATGGCCACATCTTTGAAGCTGTGTCTATACCCGCAGACTTTGGAAGAGATTCTGTTCTCATAGAGGACTCAGGACATTGGCATCACTTTGTTCACGCAAATGTTCTTAAACTCAGAGAAAACCATCTAACACTTAAGGGCAGCTTGGACTCAGGAAGTCCTGAATTCAAACCTAGCCTCAGTTACTTACTTGCTGAGCAAGTCACTTAACCTCTTTCTCCCTCAGTTTCCTCATAGGTAAAATGGGGTTAACTCTCAAGGATGTTGTGAGGCTCAAAGGAAGTCGTATCTGAAAGGTGCTTTGTGAACCTTAGAGCTGCATGTAAATGCTAGCTCTCATTATTGGGGGTGAGGTGGGGAATGAAGGCTTTCTAGCAGGTTCTGGAGCTGGGTTTAGACAAAACAGGCATTGCAACATCTCAGTAGCCTCATCCTGGCTCCAAGACATTCTGGCAATGGGGCCCTGGGCAAGTCACTTACCCTCTAGGCACTGGGTCACCTTCTAAGACTGGAAATTGGCAAACAGGCTCAGTAACAGAAGTGAACTGGGCCAGGGAGGAAATTTATCACCAGGAGAACCATTCTTAAGCATCAACCAGATTACAGAAATGGTCAAATACTCAAAAGATCAGCTGATGTTTATCTTAGCTTTAGGCTTATAGGACCATAGAATAAGATAGGCAGGAAGAGATCTTGGAAATAGATTTTTTATTCTCTAAAGAAGAAAAGTTTATTAAAATTTAACTCATTTTCAAAGCATTCATTAAAATTATTTTATTTCAATGACTATTTTCAAAGGCTTTTGTTTTTATATCATAATTATTTCTAAATCTCACTCTGAGTTCTCTCTGATAAAAAAGAGGAAAATGGTAAGCAAAACTGACTGTGTATGCAACATTCTGTACCCATCATCCCCCACCTTTCTACCAAAAGAAGGAAAATTAATTTTCTGTCTTATCTGTGGAGTCAGGATTGGTGATTACAATTACTTTTATTTTCAGCCCCCTCAGAGACACTGTGAAGGTAAATGACCTAAGGTCACACAGGTAGCAAACAGAGTCCTAGTGTTCTTGGCCTCAGATAGAGACTCAGTTATCCCAGACCTTTGCCCCTGCAGCCTCTTCACTCCCCTCTCACCACCACCATGTCTAGAACACATTCCCTCTTTACTGCTGCCTCCAGAATCCCTCTTATCCTTCCAAGCTCTTATCAAACACCACCTCTTCCATGAAGCCTTTCTTGACTGCACCAGCTCCTACTGCCTCCCCCAAGTCCTCCCAAACTACCATGTCATTTAAAATCCTGGGATCACAGACGGAACTGGAAAGGAACTAAACTGTCTAGTCTACCTCCCACCCCCATTTTACAGATGAGGTAAATAAGGTCCTGGGAGGTTCATTAACTTGCCCAGCTGTATCTATTTTGTATTGATATTCATGTAGAATGGACTCTCCTTGAGGACAGAGACTGTTTCACTTGATTTTTTTGCATGCCCAAGCTCGGTGCCTGGCACACAGTAGGTTTTAATAAATGCTTCTTGGCTGGCTAGGTGGAATGGACACAAGTCTTCACCAACAATCCCCATGGCAGAGTCTCCTGTTAGCAGTACAAGTCATTCCCTGGTTCTTGCTGCTTTAAAAAAAAAAATTAAAATGAAATTTTCACACTTTCCTAATAGCTTCAGTTTTGTGTGTTGTAAAATTAGTAAAAATAAACCCTATATGAAAATCCTAATAAAAATTTGAGACATGTCATTCAGGTAACTGGTCATAAAACCCCAGGCACAATTTGAATCTGAAGTCAATTCATTTGCAAAGTCTCCATGAGCTGAACAGCCAGGCTTTGAAAGCGGCTGAAGCATCCATCCCCTTTCCCCCCTCCATGGGTTTTATGGAGGGGCCGGCCGGAGGCCAGGAACTGGGAAAGGAAGACAGGTGTGCTTTACAGCAGGGACCAGAATGCCCTGGGGCTGATGTGTGTGCTCCCGACAAAGGTAGACTGGTCCCTAAGGTCAAGTGCCAAGGGGTCAGATGAGGGTCCTGCTTGGCCCAGAGCTTCCTCTGGGGGCCTCGGGAGGGCTCTCGAGATGCAGACGTGTTGAATGACCCTGATATAAGCTATAGCAAGCATAATGATGGCTGCCACTTGGGGGAAGAGAAGGGTGAGCAAGTAGTGAGATCCCTGGAAACAGTCCTGGACGTGCAGTCTGAAGCCCCGGCTGGAGCATTTACTAGTTACGTGAGTGACTGAATGACTGAAACCCTCCAGCCTCAGTTTCTCATCTGGAAAATGAGTGGTTGGCCTGGACAATCTCTGAAGCCCCTTCCAAGTCTGAATTTATGATTCAGTAGCCATTTGAGGAGTAGAGAGTGTCTTCTTGTAAGATATGGAACAAGAAAAGTGCCATCCCCACTTGGAAGATGAGGAGTGGAGAGGATCTGAGTTCAAGTCCAGCCTTTGACACACAGCAGGATGGGTGACCAGGACAAGCCAAGTAGCCTCTCGGGGCCCCTGGCTGAGGGTGAAAGTGAAATGCAAACTGCTGACCTCAAGCATGGGGCAGAGCTTCAGTACCAGGGGATCCCCACCCCCTCCTGAGTCCTGAACAAAAGCAAACAAAACAAACAAAACAGAGGCTTAGAAAGGCCTTGGGGCCTCCCCGGGGGCCTCAGTTTCCTCAGGGGGATGATGGGATGTTTTCATCTTTTTTGTATCACAAGCCTCTTGGACAGTGATCAGGTGAAACCCACTAACGAACCCTTGTCAAAGTCGTGTTTTTAAATGCATGAAAATGCCAAGATTACAAAGGAAACTACATTAAAATAGTGATCCCAATACTAAAAGAGCAGTTCAGACCCCAGGTCAAGACTATGGAATCTCTGATATTCTTTCCAGCTCCAAATCCTATGAAAAAATTACATACAAATAATACAATCACTAATATGTTAATAATTCTTCAAGCTTTGCAAAGCGTTACGTGCAGATATCTCTTCTGATCCTCATGGGAGGTCGGTGCTAGGACTGTCCTCATTTTGCAGATAAAGAAACTAAGGCAGAGAGAGGCTAAGTGACTTGGCCAAGGTCACCGGACTAATAAGTAGCTGATGACAAACTGGAACTCCTGCCTTCCTGACACCAACTCTCTGCACCCACCACCCAGCACACGAGAGCTACCCGGGGTTCTAATACAGTATCCGCTTCTTAGAGGCAAAGGCTGCCTCAGCCCTAGTTCTGTATGCCAAGAAGGATCTAAGAAGTCCTTGGAGGCACCAGTGCGTAATGAGTAGGGCATATATTGAACTTATTCCTTTCCCTCCACATGCCAAGTGTCTACTACAAAAAGCTGGTCTTTGAGGCTCATCTGCCCTTTACCCCTCAGGGCAGCCAGGTTTTAGGAAACAAGGCAGAAAGTCGAAAGTTATGAAGACGTTTTTAGTCATTTTAAGAACCAACTGCATTATGGTGCTATTGCTGACCTGTCATACAGTGTCCCTAGATTGGGGGGGAGGGCTGTGGGAAAGGGAAAACATTATGATCCTGTCCCCGGAGAAGTTTTTGATCTAGTTATGGAGGAAATAACAATAAAGATACTGGTTACAATGAAGATGATGATAAAGAAAATGATTCTGAAAATGGTTAAGAAAATAGTGATGGTGTCAATGAAAATGATGATGATGGTGATGATGATGATGAAGAAGAAAATGGTGTGATCATGATGGTAATACTGATGATGAAGATGACAATGATGATAAAGGAGAAAGAGAAGAGGAAGAAGAAAAAGGAGGAGGAGGAGGAGGAAGAGGAAGAGGAGGAGGAGGAGGAAATGGTGAGAACATTCCTTACTCCCAAGCACCAGAAAATCTTCTGCATCCTCTGCAGCAGGGACTCCTTCCCCATATCCAAATCACAACCCCCAGGATGTTAGCGAATCATTCCATGAGCTGCTGTCATAAGAACCTATCACTTAGTAGTTGTGATAGGACCAGTATCCTAACCCATGCCCCGACAGTTGGGCCTTTTTTTTCCTTTTCGAAGTGATAAGACCATTCTTTGGAGAACCAAAATCTCTGGCTATGGGCATCACCTGCTGGGGTCTTGAGTACAAAGCAGCCAAGAACAGCTCTGGGCATTTCCTGCTGCTTGGCTGGTAGAACTGATGGGAGTTCCTTCTCCTGCTCTGGCTAAGTAAACTTCTTGCTGTTCAATGTCCTACAAGAGCCTCATTTGTTCCAGTGTCGAACATCAGCTACCAGAGGACTAGCCCAGCCCGGGCCAGTGGTCAACCTAGCTTTGAGATTTCCACACTTATCTGTTCATTTTTAGATTAAAAGCTAACAAATCATCTCTTGGCCTAAAATCAAAAGCCTTTCCAGCTCAGCAGGGGGTTCCAGGCTTTGTGCTAAGGTCTTTCTCAGCTCAGACATTCTACCACTAAGCTAGGTGTCATTGTCTTTGGGAGGTCAATTCTCCATAAACCCCTCAGCCTCCATTCATCAATGCCCTTGGTGGTTTACATATCACAGAGGAAGCGCCATAGACTAGGCATGAGGCGTTTCCAGCTTGGTACCCTTCAATCATTTGCCCCAGGGACTATCTATGCTACTATAATGAATTTTAATGGGTTCCAAAAACCTGATCCACCAAAAATGGAGTCAAATTCCCCATCCCAATGGCTGAGACTAATCAAAGGAAAATGGCTTTATCCCTAAAGTGAGGGCTCAAAGAAAAAAAAAAAATAGATACATAAACAGGAATTTCATTCAATATCAAAGACTGAGCTAAACAAACAAACAAACAAAAAAAAAGGCGAAAATAGTCCCTGCCTTCAAGGTTCCCTCAATCTAATGAGAGACAACATGTGCATCACTGGGAACGTAGAAGGAAACAAGTATCCACTGTATTAAGTACCTGCTGTGGGCCAAGCACTGTGCTACGCACTGATAACACAAGGAAAATCGAAAGCCATTCCTCCCCTCAGGGAACTCACAGTCTAATGAGGGGAAACAAGTCATAAATAGGACCCAGAGAATAAAGAGTAGACAGAAGGTGATGTGGGAGGGGAAGGCACTAGCACCTGGTGGGAGGAAGGAGGGAAAGAGCCCAGGAAGGGCCCCTGGAAGAAGATAGGATCTCAGCAGAATTGTGGAGCGATCCAGGGAAATTTAAGAGTAAGAGTGAGGAGGGAGAGAATTGTGGGTGTGGGGGACAATCAATGAAAAGGACAGGGAATGTGATTCCTTGTCACTTGGGGTGTGTGTGTTTAATGTGTCTTGTCTTTCCTTTTGGGGTACACAAAAAGAGGGTAAGAATTTTCCCATTTCTATCCACTGCTCCGCTTTCCTTCCCCCCAAGGTTCTGGCAGGGGGTTCTGCTCCTAATGGCCCTTCATTGGCTGCTGTGATTGGCCAGATTGTAATGGGCACCCACAACACCTCAGCTACATTTGGATTGACGAAGTTATCAGGTAATACGCCCATGAACCAGCAGCTGCTCTCACGAGTGTTTCCTAAATCTATTTTGAGGCTGAAATATATTTTATTAGCTGAAGACAGAACAGACAAATTCCAAATATTTATCCAAGCTTAATCTTCGGGAATGGGCATGCCATCCTCTGGGCCACATGTGGGCCACTTGCTTGGGAGTGGAGCAGGCCCATCCCAAGACAGACTTTCTTCTGTTTCTAGAGAAAACAACAATAAAAGACCCTTCCCCTTTCATCCACATCTGGCCTCTGCAGAAACAGTGACCCATGGAATTCTGAATTTCCTTGTTGGCTGCTGTAGGCCAGGATCCAGAGGTAGGCTGGGCTGATTAAAGCTCAAGGCTGGGCCGGATAAGAAACCCACGGACAGAGCTATTATTGAGAAAACACATGGACAGCTGTGCCCCCATGAGGGGGGCAGCCTGGGATAAGTGCCCTCCTTTGGCTCAGTCTCCCAGATGAAGAGTGTTTTCTGCACCTTCCTAAAGGTATAATTAAGAATGTCTGGGTTTGACCTTTTGAAGGGAATATACATTTATATAAAGCCTCCTATGTACCGGGCATATTGCTGAATACTTTTACAGATATTAGCACATCTAATACCATTATCTCTTTAGAAGCAAGGGGCAAACAAGGTATTTGCCCTGAAATGAATCTGTGCTTAGAATCATAGGTTTAGAACTAGAAAGCTAGAGCTTAGGAGTAATCTATACCAACACCCTCAGCTGATTTGCCAGATGGGGAAACTGAGACCTCAGAAAAGCAAAATAAATTCTCCAAGGTCTCAGTAAGTGGAAAAGCCAAAACATGAACCCAGGTCTCCATATGGACATTCTTTTCCCTCCACCATATTGTCTTCTTTTGACAAAACCCATTTATCACCAAGGAAGCCAATGCAACTTGGGGCTGCATTGAGGGGAAGAGGGTGGGGCATAGCTTCCAGAAATACGGAGAAGAGAGACCCTTGAACCAATCTCAGGTATTAGGTTGGGGTCTATAGCTGTGTGAAAAGCACCAGATCTGGAAAGAGTTAGGAGTAAGTAGGCCATGGTGGCCCCCGAGCCCAGAAGCTCTTGTCAATGGCAACAGGAAGACTATGTTCGACTCCGAGTGCTGCATTTTAGGAAGGAACCTGATAAACTGGAGAATATCCAGAGGCTAGCAAAGAGCATCACATTCACTCTGGGAAGACTGGCTGAAGAAACTGAGGATGTTTAGACAAGAGAAGAGAAGACTGGGGGAGGGCAGGGAGGAAGGATCTGACGGCTTTCGTGTGAAGGAGGGATTCATCTGTTCAGCTTGTCTTCAGAGAGCAGAACCGAGGGCAAGCTTCATAGAGCAAGGTTGAGGCCTGATCTAAAGGACATCCAGCAGAGAAGTAGACTGCCTAAGGAGTGTGTCTTCCCTGGAGGTCCTGGGGGAGAGAGGTCCAGAGCCTGGGCATGGAAGAACCTCCTGGGTGTGGGGCAAAAAGGAGACTTTGTTCTTGTCTGCTTAGACTAGATGGCTCTGAGATCAATTCATTCCAAAATGGAAATTCTGGAATTCGCCCTATTCTATACACTTTAGTCCCAGCAATCCCATCACCCCCCTACTCATTAAACTCCCCCCCCCAACTGCATCTATAATAGGAGTTCTTAACCTGGGGTCAATAGACTGGTTTTTTTTTAAAGACTATTTTGATGACTGCATTTTGATATAGTTCATAATTCTATGCATTTTATTTTATACATTTAAAAATATTATTCTAAGAAGGGAGCCCATAGGCTTCACGAGACTGCCAATGTGGTCTGAGACATAAATAAGGTGAAAACTCAGGAATAGATGGTCTCTGAGCTTCTTTATAATTCTGATAGGACAAATAATAATGTTGCTGTTCAGTCATTTTCAGTCATATCTGAGACTTTGTGACTCCATTTGGGGTTTTCTTAGCAAAGATAGTAGGGTGGTTTGCCATTTCCTTCTCCAACTCATTTTGCAGATGAAGAAACTGAGGCCAGCTGGGTTAGGTGACTTGCTCAGGGTCACACAGCTAGTAAGTGTCTAAGGACAGATTTGAACTCAGCTCTTCCTGACTCCAGACCCAGGGCTCTGTGCACTGCACCACCTAGCTGCTTTGTAACAAATACTAGTCGGTGCCTATAGAGAGAGGCACCAAGGACTGCTGGACCAGGACCAAGAAGATCTGGGTTCAGGTCCTGTCTCAGACATTTAAGAGCTGTTTGACGCTGGACAAGTCACTTACTTTGTCTCAGTTTCCTCATCTGTAAAATGGGAGGGTGGGATGTGGTGACCTCAAAGCCCCTTATATACTTAGGACAACCTGTGAGATGTAGGCTGGCATTATCCCCATTTTACAGCTGAGGACACTGAGGCAGAAGTTAAGAGATTCAGCATCACATGGCAATCAAGTATCTGCGGAAGAATCTGAGTCCTGAATCCAACATCAGCTTCCCTTGGGTACTGAATGCCTATGGGACAGCCTCAGCTCCTGTTTGAATAGTGAGAGTTCAGTCTGGCTGTGGCCTGTCTGGGGGTCGGGCACTACTCTGCAGCCGGGTCTCCCAGCATCCCATTCTGCTGTCCCAAAATGCCAGGCCTGGTAAACCCTATAAAGGCTCCAGAGAACAAAACCATCACAGCAACTTCAGCAGGGCTCGGAGGGAGGCGGCACCAGACCAACAGATGTGTCCAGGGGGACCTCATAAAGTGGTCCGTGTGAATGGGGTCGGCCTCCCAGGGCCTGGCCCAACAGAGGAAGCATTTCATTCAGGCCATTTCTATGATCACAGCACTTTCTTTCCACCTCGATGGTCTTGACAATGACCAAAGGCATCTTCCAGCAGAGGGGAAAAAGACAAAACAGGGATCTGGGTATGATCCCTGGGGGCCTTGATGTCTCATCTGTAAAATGGGCTTTAAATATTATGGGGACAATACCAACATACATCTCACAGGTTGTCCTAAATGTTATATTTAAATTGTATATTCACTGGTTGGAAAGAACTTGAGAGACTGTCTAATCCAAACCCACATTCTGAGGATGAGGAAAGGGCAGCCCAGAGAGGGAAAAACACTTGTCCAAAGTCACAGACAGTAAACTCAGCTCCTCTTTCTACATATCCAGTGATCTTCCCACCATCCCTCCCCTTCTCCATAGAATACCTACTGTATGCAAAGCACTGTCAGTTCAATTTTCTCCATTAAGTATTTATTAAGTACCTACTATAAATCAGATGGAAATCTTGAGCCGCCCCCTCAAGGAGCTTACATTCTACCAGGGAGAAAGAGTATGTACCCAGACAATTACAGCTGGAAGAATACTGGCTTCAGAGTGAGAGGACCTGAGTTCAAATCCCAGTTCTGCTGTTAACTTTGGGAAAAGTGCCTCCTCTCTCTGGCACTCAGTTTCCTCATCTGTAAAATGGGCAAAAGACCTCAGAGGTCCTTTCTACTGTAGGCTTAGGAAAGTGCTTAGGAAGCTGGAAGAGGGAAACGAGACCTCCACCTGGGCATCAGGGAAGAGCCCTGAGAAGCACCTTGGAAGACATTTTCCAACTTTCTGATTCAGTAGCATCTTGAGAAGATTTGGTATTCGAGGCTCTCCATCATCTGGCCCTATCCCACCATTCTAGGTCTGCCTCTTATTTCCTCCCTGTGGAATAATACAGAAAATGCCAAACACAGAATCAGAAGACCTAGGCTCTGATACCCCAGCTCTGATACTTCCTGGATTGTCTGACCCTCAGCAGGATGCATAATGATTTTGAGTCTCGGTTTCCTCATCTGTAAAATGGGATGGTGGTAGTAGCACGTACCTTATGGGTTTGTTGGAAGGTTTGAGATCATGAGTGGAAACCCTTTAAGGGGCTAGATAAATGCTAACTACTCTTAATGAGTCAGATGAGCGGGTCCTCACTGCCCGTGGAAAATGCTTCACTCTTTCCTGTTTCCACTACTCCCTTTTCCTCTGACTGGAAGGCTCTCCCCTAAACACCTCCATCAGCTCCCAGAGTGAAGGCAGGGACATCATTGTTAGGCCAAGCTCTGATCCCCATCACAAATCCTCCATAAACATTTGTGGCATGAATGAAGGGCCGGCTTCCAAGTCCTACTCATCCATTTCATGTTTCATCAGGTCTCTTGATCTCATGACAATCTAAATTGGGTCTGACTCATCTCCTCTGTTGCCTGAGACTTCCCAGCGGGCATCAGGAAAGTGACCTAGCCTTGAGGCCTTTCATGTAAATAGCCTGACTTCAGTCAGTCATTCAGCAAGCCTTTATGGAGAGCTGATTTTGTGGCCCCAATGGTGCCAGGCCCCTGGGGTACAAAGATAGAAACAAAACTGTCTCTTCCCTTAAGGAATTTACATTCCATGAGGAAAGACATGTTCACAGATCAGGAAGCTGAAAATATAAGGTGTCCCAAAAGTCTCAGTTTTGTTCCATTTTAAGCTTTCCTGGCTTAAAGACTTTGGGAAATCTCATTTCAATCTCACAAAACATTCAGAAATTAGTTAAGTAGAGTTCAATAGTAAATAGACAATGGGACCTGGGAGTCAGGAAGACCTGAGTTCAAATCTTCAAGGAGTTTGCATCCTAGAGGAGTGTGTTTGTGAGTGAGTATGTAAAAGAATTAGAAATTACTAGAAATTTGGAATCAGACGACTCTTAGGATAAATCACTTAACCTCTCTGAGCTTGGGAATACTAATAACAATACCGTATAGGTTTGTTGTAAAAGATCAGATGAGATAATATACATAAAGTATGTATGTATGTATATATATACATATACATATATATATATATACATATACATATACACACGAAAGCAAACTTCCAAGCTCAGTATGAATGCTCAGCCATTACTATGGGAGAAGGAAGGGGTTGGTACTAGAAACAGAGACCTACTGTCTGGTGACAGACACTAGAGGACAGACAAGGTTTAGGAAAGGGCCAGGCCCCTCTGCCCATGGAGTTATTGCTCAGCCTGTAAGGCACCTAGACTGGACGGGACTGCGTTATGTAAGGAGTGCTTTACAGGGTTGTAAAAGATGGGCTTTGAGACCCAGGAGGGGAAGAAGGTCTTAGGACTAGGGCAATCAAGGAAGGCTTCTGGAGGAGATGAGATAGGAGTTGAGCTTTAAAGTGTAGGGAGGAATTGAACACTCAGAGGGGGAGGCAGGGCCTTCCTAGAGGCATTAAAGGGTCCCCTGGGGACATGGATCAACTCCTTGACCTTCTCCTTTTCAATCTGTCTGGCAAACATGGGGGTCTTCTTTTCTCCATTCTCCTCAATTCCCTGCTTTTCCTTCTGTCTCACAGAATCCCAAAGGAGTCAGAAGGGCCAACCAGTCCAAAGCTTGCCTGATAGATGAATCCCTTTTACAATATCCCTGGTGTGCACATGATTTCTTTCCTTAGTGACTCAGTTTCCTCATCTGGGAAGCATGTTGTGGGTAAAATGCTGGACTTGGACTCAGGGAGGTCAAAGTTGAAATCCTGCCTCAGATACTGGGACCCTGGACAAGTCATTTACAGGACATTCCCCTGTGTTTTTGTTCCCTCCTCTGTGAAATGGGGGTGTTGGATTCAATGGTCTCTACAGCTGTTTCACTATAAATGATCATAAAATCTTACGTATGAGACAGAGATGAGCTTACTGTGAGAGCTGTTAGAATAGTTGTAATCCCCTTTCTCTGAAAATGACGGAATCATCCTCTTTTTGCCATGGGAAGACACTGGTTTTAGATGCTAAAGTCTGGACTTTTGTTAGAAGGCCTCTGAGGTGGGGGTGGTGGGGAAAGGAAGGGCCACCATTACGTATTTTCAGCTTTAGATATCTGAATTACTGGGGAAGGGGAACAACCGATGAAGCTAAAGGCAACCTGATGCAGATGAAAGGCACCTGCCCTTTGACTTATACATTCTCAGCTTGGAACTTTGAGCAAAGCAGTTTCTTTCTCTAGGCTCCATTTCTCCCTTTGTAAAATGCGGGAAGATGAGCTCAATGAAGGCTCTGAAATTCCCTTTCTAGCCTCGAAATTCTAAGTGGCCATTATATAAACAGTGATCTTTTTGTAATTCTTAAGATTTGCATTTGACTCCTAGAAGAAACAAATTCTTGATTCTTGAGGCAGGGTGAGGCCCTGATAGTGTCTTTAATCCCAGTTATACTACTGGCACTTAGCCATCCCATCCTTTTCCCCTTTGGCCCTCCCCCTTCCAATTCACTTCCCTTCCTCCCATCTCTCCTTGACCCTTAGCCCTTCCCCCTTAATCCCCAGAATCCAAAGCATCTGGGATGGGTCTAAAGGTCCTGGACCATGGGCCTCACTGGATTAAGTCACCACCAGCATGAATGGATAGAGAGAGAATGGATTTGGAATTATAGAAATTAGGCTCAAATGTTGGATCTATTCTCTAGTTCTTGTGGAACTTTAGACCAATCAATTAATCTCTCTGATCCTTGACTTTCCTCATCATAAGGAAATGGCCTAAGTGATCCCCAAAGTCCCTTCTAGCTGGAAATCTTATAATCTTTCTCACAGCTGATCCAAGTAACCCTTTCCTTAGAGTTCCAGGGATTTTCCCTTTCCTGATTTCTAAACTTGGCCTATTTCTAACTAGTGGATTGAGGCCCTACCCTCCTCCTTTCTTCCCAACCTCCTTGATCTCGGAGCTTGTTTGGTTTACTGGATTCTGAGATTGTCCACATGTCATCTCAGAGTTTATCTATTGAGGTTTTCGATGGACTGCAAATGCAACCTAAATAAACAGTGTGATATGACAGCCAAAAATCGATTTAAAAAAAAATATTGAGTTATATTGAGAGAGAATATGCCCCAGAAGGGGGAGATGGCAGGTCCTCTGCCCCATCTCCAGGCTCTGTCGGGACCATCATGCTCACCTTGGGGGCCACATTTTGGGAGAGATCATGGGAAACTGGAGGGACAAGGATGGTCACAGAAATGGAAAACAAGCCATAGGAGCATCAGTTTGAGGACCTGGGGTGTTTGGCCTGAAGGACAGAATCCTCAGGAGAAAACCAATGGCTGCCTTCACTTTTTGGGAGGACTGACCCTTGGAGAAGAGTGACTGGCCTCATTCTGCTTAGCCCGGGGTTTTATTTCTTTTCCCCTTTCCCTAAAATGACAAGATGCTAACCTGAGCTTCCAAAATTGGAAATGATTCTTATCATCTGGGCTATGGACACACCCTCAAAGCAATGGGTGGAAGCCAACTTTGGTTCGAGGAAAACCTTCCCAGCAATTAACGTTCTCTCTGTTGGGTGCTTGGGGTAGCAGTAATTTCCCCACTACTTTAGGTCTTCAAGGGAAGACTGGATATTGTCCTGGCACAGACTTCAGAGAAGCAATGCCCATTCTGATATGACTGGAGGTCATGACTTCTGAGCCCACCTCCAAA
The DNA here is from genome assembly GCF_028583685.1 of Petaurus breviceps papuanus. Lineage (NCBI taxonomy): Eukaryota > Metazoa > Chordata > Mammalia > Diprotodontia > Petauridae > Petaurus > Petaurus breviceps. The sequence continues at coordinate 20,002,250 of NW_027185852.1, read as the reverse complement.
AAGGAGATTCTGTGATCTGATAATCACTGTGTCTTTTCCCCTTCTTGTATGGCTACCAGTATTCTCTAGTGTCTAATTCCAGCACCAGAGACTTTTTGTCTTCTGTCACACATTCCAGGCCACAAGACTGTATATTCTAGTCACCAGAAAGAAGATGAGCGAACAAGAAATGAAGAAGAATGGGCCACTGGAAATCTAAAAGATTCCACAGCACAGACTGGACGGTGCCTGCATTCTCTAATCTAATCTTTAACTAATGTTCCCAAGCCCAGCTTGACCCAAGTCTGTCCAGGACTGTTGCCCATGTTCCAGGGCTTTGCTCCTTTGCTGTCTCAAACAGGAAACGGTGGCTTCTGTCCCCAGGCTCCCCCAGCAATGGCAAGTTGGGCTTGGTCCATGTGGGCTCTGCAGACTGTTTATTTGTTGGCCTTCAATCCTAGGCTTGCTACTGGTCAATGAGGAGGCCTCCGGAGCCTTGGCAGGCTTGGAGTGTTCCATTCACATTGCTACAACATGGCTTAGATAGCGGGATAACTTCCTCTGGGCAGCCGGAAGAGCTGATGGGGCCAAACTGCCACAGAGGGAGAATGTTTTTCCCAGCACTTGGAAAACAGAATTCTTCTTCTTCTCCTTCTCCTCTTTTTCCTCCTCCTTCACTTTTTCCTTTTTTAATCTCTTCTCCTTTTCCTCCTCCTTTCTCTTTCTTTTCCACCTTCTCCTTTAACTTCTCCTCTTCCTCCTACCCTTTTTTCTCCTTCTTATCTTTTTTCCTACCTCTTCTTCACTTTTTTCTTCTTCTTTAGCTCTTTATTCTCCATCTCCTCCTTCTTCCCCTTCTCTTCCAACTCCATCTTTTCCTTCTCTATTTTTCCTCCTCCTTATCTTTTTCCTTTTTGTCCTCTTTCTCCTTCTCCTCCTTCTTTTCCTTCTTTTTCTTCTTAAGTAGGTCAGACCCCTTCTATATATTTTGGTCCTATAGGCCAATGAGAAGCACAGAATAAGCCACCCATTCTCTCTGGCCTTGTCCCAAATGTTTTCCTGTTGACACTCCCAGGTTGGGTTCAGTCTCTCTTCTTGGTATTTCCTATTGGGTTCATTTCCATTTCATATTTCTCCCCACTGTGGTGTTTACCAAATGCCTGATTTAGAATCAGCTGCAAATTTCATTAGCATACTCTCCTGCCCCGGAAACATGATGGGCCAAGGGAAATACCACTGCCACCAGCTGGGATCTGATAGCCCTTTTCACTTATATTTTTATTCAAATGATGCTTTATTGCAAAATGAGTTCAGTTTTGTTCATCACCAGGATAGTGTGGGAAACAGATCAGTATATAGGTAGATTCCAGATTCAATGCCAGTAGAAAATTTTACCATACCACTCACTTGGATATAAAATTCAGTGTAAGTTCCTAATTAAGTCAAAAAAATACTGAAATGTCACTCACCAACCTTGAGATATGCAACTTGACCACAACTTTGAAGAGTCACCACGGACAAAGAGAAGATTCCTTCCTGGTCCCTCATAGACTCATGGATTTATGGGGCTAGAAATGGCCTGGCTTATTTTCTCCTTTAAATTTTGATCAAAGCAGTGATTGTAACTCCCTCCTCAGATACAGACTGAGAACTAGTCTTTGGCTTAAAATCTTAGCAAATCGCCTAGAATTCTGACAAGTGAAGGGATTCATCCATGTTCATGAAGCAAGTGTGAATCAGAGGAAGGACTAGAACCCAGGTCTTTGCCAGGGCCAGGGAAATTCATGCTGCTTCTCATCCTAGAAATATGGTATTTATAGACTGTAAAATGTTAGATCTCTCTGACACTGTAGAATATAGAATGTTAAGGTTGGAAAGGATTTTAGAAAACACAGTATCTGACCCGAAAGGGAATTTGGAGCATAGAACATAGAGCTCTATGCCCTTAGAACATCAAATTTTGGAACTGGAATCTCAAAATTGAAAATGTTATATAGAATATAGAATTCTGGGAGACGCCTTAGAACATAAAATGTCAGAGCCCTTAGAAGGTTCTTGGAACAGGGAATGTCCCGAACCAGGAGGGAAGTTAGAACAGAGAATGTCAGAGGTGGGGACCACCCTTAAGGATGATCTTCTGGCCCCAGGGGTTCTTAATCTAACATCCACTAGGGGTGTTGTAGATAAATGACTTACCTGATTGTGGAACCCAGGTTTTCCTTGCCCCAGATCTAGCATTCTCCCATCACCTTTCCTCACTGCCTCCAATGACTCCTAAATCTCTCTCTCTCTGTCTCTCTCTCTCTCTCTGTCCCTCTGTCTCTGTCTCTCTCTGTCTCTCTCTCTGTCTGTCTCTCTGTCTCTGTCTGTCTCTGTCTGTCTCTGTCTGTCTCTGTCTCTGTCTCTCTCTCTGTCTCTGTCTCTCTCTCTCTCTCTCTCTCTCTCTCTCTGTCTCTCTCTCTCTCTCTCTCTCTCTCTCTCTGTCTCTCTCTCTCTCTCTCTCTCTCTCTCTCTGTGTCTCTCTCTCTGTCTCTCTCTCTCTGTCTCTGTCTCTCTCTGTCTGTCTCTCTGTCTCTCTCTGTCTCTGTCTCTGTCTGTCTCTGTCTCTGTCTCTGTCTCTCTCTGTCTCTCTCTGTCTCTCTCCAACTCTGATCTCTCTCCTGAGCCCTAAAACCACTCCTTAAGGAAATGGTGGAACCTCTCCACCAGAACATCCCACCAGCAACTCACACTAAAGACGTCCAGATCAAAGAATAATACCCCTCCTAACCTGACTTCTCTATGTGACTGCCTTTATTATGGCCCTACCAATCCTCCAAACTCCCCTGAGCGCGAGCTTGGGGATGCCTTTCATTTCTTCTTCCCCACCTGTTGCACCCATTTGCTATTTGGCCCACAATGTATGTGGCCCACATCTTTGCCCATCCTCTCTATTCCCAATGCCATCATCCTGGTTCAGATACTCATCTCCACTGACTTAGACCCACTCTTCCACACCTTCATTCCATCCTCTATTCCATTGCCCAAATTGTGTTTACTATATACATAGATGGATGGCTATCTCAACCAGAGGAAGGCCCTCAGCACACTGGACAAACTATGCATTCATAATTTCCCCTGGCCATAGCTTCTACCTCCCATCATCTCTCCTTCCACTGGGGGCAAAACTACATTTCCCATAAAGCAGTAGCATTGGAAGGGACCTCAGAAGCCATCTCATTCAACCTCATCATTTTACAGAGGAGAAAATGGAGCCCTAGAATGGTAAAATGACTTACCCACAGTCCCATAGGTCATGATAATCCAAGGAAGGATTTGAACCCAGGCCCTGATTCCTGAAGCTGTGCTCTTTCCTCTGATGCTGCCTCCTGTGAAGGATGCATGGGAGAGCCCAGATGAGAGATATACAGGAGGAAAGCAAATGTACTCAGTATGGCACCCAGAATATAGTAAGCGCTTAATAAATGCTTGTTAACTTCACTTGGGATGAATGGGCTGCTATCTGCATCACTGAAGTGAGTGCCCATCTAAGGCATCAAAGATCATTGATACATAGAAGCAGAGATGTAGCCCTAACACTGCTTTACTTAGATGCTTCCAGGGGCTTCCTTTGAGCTTCCCAAGTAAAGTTCAGGTTCTTGACCTGGCATTCAAGGCCCCCACAGCATGGTCTCACCTTATCTTTCTTCTCTTAACTTCTATTGTTCTCTTCCTCACCCTCTACACTCCAACCAAAAGGGCCACGTGCCATCCCTCAAACATGTGCCCTCTCTCCCCATCTTTGCCTATGTACTAGATACGAAGCCTGTCTTGAATCCCCTGAGCCTAGCTCTCATGTCCCTTTGCTGTGCCCATCCAGCAAAGTTATCCCTAGGGCCATGTTTGATTGTGTCTTATCCCTGCTGGACCCCAAGACCCTTGTGGAAGGGGCCTTGGCTTATCTCAGTGCTCTGCCTCCAATATCCAGAACAGTAAAGGTTTCCTACATGTTTGGTCATTGATTGACTGATTGATAGAAAGTACTTTGTAACCACAAAGCTCTATAACATGCGAACTATAATTAATGTGAATGTTCCCTGGGTTCTAAGGGTATCACAGATCATATAGGGCTAGAAGGTACCTTCAATACCGCTCAATCCAACTCCCGCATTTTAAAGATACAGAAACTGTGTCTCAAGAGACGACGTTAAGTGACTTTCTTAGGGTTTCACAGATTGTAAGTATCTGAGTCAGAATTCAAATCCAGGCCTTTCTGACTCCAGATTCAATACTCTATCCATTAGTTTACCCTAATTCTAACATTTGGAGGCTTTCAGAAAAGTGTGAAATGAATAAGGGCAAAAAGAATTCTTACCCAGTAAACATAATTATTGGGGCAGCCAGGCCTGGAGTCAAGAAGACCTGAGTTCAAATCCAGCCTCAGACACTAGCTGTGTGACCCTGGGTAAGTCACTTAGCCCTGTTTACCTCATTTCCTCATCTGTAAAATGAGCTGGAGAAGGAAATGGCAAACCATCCCAGCATGTCTGCCAAGAAAAACCCTAAATCAGGTTGTAAAGAGTCAGACACAGTAGAGGAACAATACCTAATTATTATGATTTTTCATCATCTGGCTTTAAACTAGCCAAGTTGAGTAATTCCAAAATTGGGCTGTCTCATGTTCAGAGGAGATCTCATGCCTGGATACTCTCTCTGCTCAACTCCATGTCTGGGAATCAATACTTTGTTCCAAAACTCAATTCAAAGGCCATCTCCTACATGAAGCTTTCCCTGAATGCCCCTCCTGCCGATGCCTTCCCCTCCAAATTACCCTGCATTGATTTTGAATGTACCTTGAATATATTTACACACGTATGTGTTTTTTCTCCCAGAAGAAGCAAGATCCATGAGGACAAAGGACTGTTTTTTTTTTTTGTCTTCATGTCTCTTGGGCCTGGCACATTGGCCCTTACCAAAAGCTGATTGATTGATTGATTGATCTCAGGGATCATCTTCTTGAAGCCCTTACAGGAATCTCTGGGCCTTGAGCAAAACTGGAGCCATGTACTGGTTCTGTTTGAATACTTAGAGATGGGGAGCTCTCTACCATAGAGAGTAGCCTATTCCATTATGCACATGATTTCCTCCAGGGCCCAGCTTGATAAGAAAGTTAAGTTTAGAGTTATCAGAGCCAAAAGTTGAAGGGGAAAGATACTTGAAAAGCTTTAAGAAAAGACCATTCAATCCTTCCACCTTGCCTTCAAAAGACGCAATGAAAACATAAGATCACAGACTGAGCTGGAATCAATAAACCGATCGACAAGTATTTATTGAATCCTTACTGTGTTCCAGGTAGTGAGCAGAAAGGGGCTTGGGAGTCCCCCGGTTCATTTGAAATCCAATCCCCTCACTTGGCAGAAGAGAAAAGCCCAAGAAGGGCAAGTGATTTGTACAAAGTCTCACCGGTAGTATGTGAGAGGATGGGGATTCGAACCAGTATGTTGCCAACATACTTTGGACTCCAGTGTGCTACCACAAAGGGAACTCTTCTTTTCAGGGCACTTTATCTCATAGGCGAAGCAGTACTCCGGAGAAGAGGGCATGAGCCAGATGGGTCCTAGAGCCCAAGAATGTGTCCCAGCATTCTCAGAGAGGTTAGGCAAGAATACACAAATATAAAATTCATTACTCAATTTTATCAGCTATAAAATTCTTCAAACCTTTCCAAATAAAATAATAGTTCATCAAATTTATAAGAAATTGTTTCATGGAACAGGGTACCTCATTGGGTAGTGAGTTCCCTGTCACCAAGTGTTCCAACAAAGAGGCTGGATAAGCCTGCCAGAGAGGCCAGAATGGGGAGCCCTGGATCAGCATCTGGGAAAGCCCTGGCAGCCATGACTGAGTGAGAACAAGTCTGTATCTGGAGGCAGAGAAGTGAATTTTAACCCTAGCCCTGCTCCCTAGCAAAGGCCTAATGGTAGACAAGTGACTTCCTGTTCCTGGGCCTCATTTTCCTCATCCATAGAATGAGAGGGCCAGACTAAATGATCTGGAAGGCCCCTTCCAAGGAGTTCATGAATTCCTTGAGTTGCTGCAAACAAAACTAAGCCCTCCCAGATAAATGTGGCTGAATAAACCAACCCCTGTTTTCTTTATAGACTTTAGACAGCGTGAAAGTCCAGCCACCGCCACCTGCAGAGAAGGAAACCAAAACCCCAAGAAAGGGTGATTCACCCGGGGTCAAAGAGCCAAAGGGGGACTTGGCCAAGACAATGGCCTGACTCTTCTGACTCCCAGGTCTGTCCCTTGGCCGCACAGCCCTCAGTCACCCTTCAGGACAAACAGCCCTCCCACCTGCCGACCTGCCTCTGGTCTCCTCTTTGCCCAGCCACCCTCTGGACTCTTTCTTCTTCTTTTAAGCTTCTCGTCACTGGGCTGGTTTTCCAAGCCTTTAATCATCTCCTGTTTTCCTCTGAGCTCCCTCCAGCTTCTCCGCTTACATTTGGAGTCAGGCGGCCCAAAACTAACTTAGGAGCTGTCTTCACAACAACCCAGGACAGATGAAGGGTTGGATGGGAGAGTGGAAAAAGAGGGAGAGAAAAAGATTTTCTAATAATTTACAAGCTCATATAAACTAGAAGGAACTTTCCAAAGCACAGATCTAAGGGTGGGTGGGACCTCTCAAGACCAAGTCCCCCCACTTTGTAGATTTCATTTAACTATAAGCTCCTTGAGGGCAGGGACCTTGTTGTCTGTCTTTGTACCCGTGTACTCTTGGCACAGAGCCTGGCTCATCCTAAACCCTTCATGAATGTTTCTTGACTGATTGTTAAGGAAAGTGAGTCCCTGAGGTGGCTTGCCCAAGATCATTCTGGTGGCAAATCAGAGGGGGGATTTGAACTGAGGTTTTCTGACCATAGACTCAGTGTCTTTCCACACTGCCCTGTCTAATACTAAAGCAAGATTTCAGCTCCAGCTGTCAGACTCCAAACCCAGGGGTTGACCCATTATGCACTCTGTGTGTGTGTGTGTGTGTGTGAGTGTATGTGTGTGTGAGTGTGTGTGTGTGAGTGTGTAGCTGGCCTTAAAGGACCTCAGTGGTGACCATCACTGTCCTGTAATCTCCATGGCTCTGCACAGTGCCCAGCATGTAGTAGGCTTATACATACATATGCTTATTGCCTTTCCTTAAAAAAAGATCTCCCAGTAGAGTGTGCCCATCTGTTGTCTGAAATTCCACCTCAGCTGTCAGAAGATCGAAGATGGAGAACTAGGAGGGGCCCTTGAAGACATCTAGCTCAATCCCCTCACTTTACACTGAGGACCTTGTGGGTTAGGCCATTTGTCCAAAGCCCCCCACAAGCCATGCATCAGGGAAGGGATTTGAACCCAAGTTCTCTGACTTCAAATCCAATGGGAGACAGCACTCAGGTTAACATACCAGGATTGAGTATAACATGTTCAACTCTTCGTGGCTGATCTCTACCCTTCAGTCCCCCCCCCCCACTTCCCCCAGATGCTTCCCTCCTGTAGGATTACTCCAACCTGAAATGATCTCTTGTTTCTCCAAACTCCCAACACATCTTTTCTTTTCTCTTCTCTCTTTTTTTCTCTCCCCCTTTTTTTTTGTCTTCCTTTCTTTTCTTTTCTCTTTTCTTCTTTTTTCTTTTCTTCTCTTCCCTTTTTCCTCTTCTCTTCAACTATCCACTTGAATAAAAAGAAAGTCTCATTACCCAAGCGTCAAAGTTCCTCTGTCCCTTCCAGGGAGATCTCTGATTCCAGCTTTCCCAAGAAGCCTTCCCTGATTTCTCACACACACACACACACACACACACACACACACACACACTAATGTTCTCCCTCTTTCCTCAGATTTTTCTGGAGGATTTTGTATCTTCCTCTGCCTGTTCTACCTTGGATCCTTCTCACCTGTAAATCTGCATATGAGTCATAATCCCCTCTCCAACTATAGTGTAATCTCCTAGAGGGGAGGGAGCAGGTTGTTTTTTATCTTTGCACAATGAGGGGCAGCTAGATGGCCCACCAGACCTGGAGTCAGGACAGACCTGAGTTCAAATCCAGCCTCAGACACCCACTATCTGTGTGATCCTGGGCAAGTCACTTAATCCTGTTTGCGTGTTTCTTCATCTATAAAATGAGCTGGAGAAGGAAATGGCAAATCACTCCGTTATCTCTGCCAAGAAAACCCCAAATGGGTCACAGAGAGTTTGAAACAACTGAAGAAAAATATTTACTAGTACAACGACTTGAACACAGTAAACTTTTAATAGATATCTATTGAATGATAAAAATAATAAATAAATAATAAATATCGAGTAACTTGAATACCTATTACACACCACATAGTCCCCATTATCAGGGACAATTTCTTAGAGGAGATGATGGATGGCAGTTGAACTAGTTCTTGAAGGATAGACAGGGTATCAAGTCACAGAGAAGGGGGAGCAAACATTCCAGGTGGATTAATATCTAAGGTGTGGGGGCTGGAAAAGACAAGATATACTCAGGGCTTCCCAAACAGTCTGGCTTGGCCAGTGTAGAGAACCACGGGATCATAGATACAAAACTGGAAAAGACCTCTGAGGTCATTTAGCCCAACCCTTTCATTTTACAGAAGGGAAACTGAGGCCAAGAAAGACTAATGGCTTTGATGCTGAGCTTTACCACATAGTAGGGGTAAAGACAAGGTTTGAAGCCAGATCCTCTTAGAGTAGCCTGCACAAGTAGGTGGAACAATGAGTATACATTGCTAGACTTGCAGTCAAGGAGAGCCGAGTTCGAATCCTAGCCCAAACACTAGCTGTGTGAGCTTGAGCAAGTCTCAGAAACCTCTCTTTGTTACAGTTTCCTCATTTGTAAAATAAGGGTAGTAACAGTGCTCACCTGGCAGGATGGGTTCTCAAACATTCTCAAACAACATCATGCCCGTAAAAGGGCTTTGCAGACAGACCTTCGTAAAAGGGCTTTGCAGACAGACCTTCGCTGGTTTTCTAAGCATCAGCTTTTAATATTTTCTCCACCTCTATCCTGTGTAGGGCCAAGAATAGTCTCTGCATTTTATAGATAAGGAAGTGAAGGCTCACATGCTTCCAGGGACTTGTCCAGAGGGCAAGAGGCAGAGGCAGGATTCTCACTAGGGTCTCTTGACTCTCAGGATCTTATGATCTTTCTGCCATATTCTGTTGCCTCTCTAGCAGGAGACTCTGTAGAGCCCCAAGACCCGGGTTCATATTCTGCAACTGTCATTTACTACCTCTGGATAGTCATCTCACCTCCCCAGGCCTCAGTTTCCCTAATTGTAAAATGAGGAAGTTGAACTCCATGGCATCTGAGGTCAAGCTCCAAGTCTCTGATTCAAATGATAAAGCTACCTACCTTCCTGAGATGTGCAGTGTGGTACAATGGAGACAGAGCTTGAGTGAGGGAAGGAGAATCTGGATTCAAATCCAGTCTCTAACACATATTACCTGTGTGATTTTGTGAAAGTCACTTAACCTCTCTGGGCCAGAGTTTCCTCATCTATAAAATGTAAAGGTTGACCCAAATGACATCGAAGGCCCCTCCCAGCTTGAAACGTGGGAGAGGAGGATGGTCTGGCAAGAGATTTGCATTTCCCCCACATTCTGCACACTGTGTATCCATAGGGAAACCCAGAGAAGGCGGCAAGGGCTAGGGGGTCATCAACGCCCCACTGGTGATTTGAGTTTTTGACGTCTCCTCCCCGGCCTCTCCTTGAATGCTCTGTTTGCGTCATGACACAGAGCCTATTAACCAGTCTTCCTCCAGGGATGCCAAGGGTTAACCCTGGGAGAACGGCCAGGCCTATGGATGATACCAGTTCTGCAGAGATAAATATCGTCTCCTTCCTAGGGCAATCACATTTGGTTCTCATCAAAATCACTGCTCTCCAAAGCTGCATTCCAAGCCCTTGACATCCCTTTAGTCTGATGCTAATCCATTTAAAAAAATGAATTCACTCTGGATGAGAAACTGTGTTCTGAGCCGTGAGCAGAGCGGCCCCTTCCAGCCTGGTGTCTTGGAGAGAAAAACAGAGGCAGCGATTGCAACATCGCTGGAACAGACGGGCTTCTCTCATTAGGCCTTTGAGGAGGACGGAGGCAAACAAAGCAGCAGCAAGAATCTGTAGTTGCTAGCTTCCTCTGTCAGCACAGGAAGCTTGTGGGGGTGGATGGAGGTCTGATGTGAGGCGGGGGACCTGGCCTTCAGCATTTGTATAGGATCTGTTGGTCTCCATAAAGCATCTCCTGAGATGACCACAGTCCGTGAAGGAGGTGCATTATCATTCCCATTTCACAGATGAGGAACCTGAGACCTGAAATAAGAATTCAGGGAGGATCAGAGGGAAAATCAGGAGCAGCCCAGAGCCACATGTTGAGATTATCAGAATTATCGTGGGAAGGGGCGTTAGACATTGTCCAGTCTCTTGATTTTGCCTATGAGAAAATGGAAGCCTGGAGGGGTGTGGTGCAGTGGGAAGACCATTGACCTGGGAGCCAGAAAACCTGAGCAAATTTTTTCTAATCCTGGATGTGTCTTATCTCTCTGCCTCTGTCTCTCTGCCTCTGTCTCTCTCTATGGGGGTTGGGACAGGCATAATGGAGGCTGAGGCTGGTGAATCATTTGAGTTTGGGAATTCTGAGCTGCAGTCAGGCTAAAGCTTCTCAGGCGTCCACACTTAAGTCTAGCGCCAATGTAGAGAGCCCCGGGGAGTGGGGGCCACCTTGGCTGGAGAGGTAAATGGAGCCATGTCAGAAATGGAGCACGTCAAAGTTTCCTCCAAGGATCTAGCATGGGAGTGACCACTGTTCTTACAACTTGTGTGAGGTGGGGAGACCCAGTGTCACTGAGAAAAGAGAGAGAGAGAGAGACAGAGAGAGACAGAGACAGAGAGAGAGACAGAGAGACAGAGACAGACAGAGAGAGACAGACAGAGAGAGAGACAGAGAGACAGAGACAGAGAGGCAGAGGGGAGAGAGACAGAAAGAGAACAAGACAGAGAGAGAAAGAGACAGAGACACAGACACAGAGACAGAGAGAGACAGAGACAGAGACACAGAGACAGAGACAGAGGCAGAGAGAGAGACACAGAGACAGAGAGAGAGAGAGACAGAGAGATAGAGAGAGAGACTGGACTGGATGCCCTCAGAGGCCACTTGCAGCCCTAAAGCCCTGACTGAAAGAGAAGGTAAAGTGGTTTCTCCAAGACAAGGCAGCTGGCGAGCTTCTGAGCTGACTTTGCACCCATGTCATGATCTCAGAGCTCTACAGATGGGTCCATCTGGTCTAAACCCTTGTGTTACAAAGAAGGAGACTGAGCCCCAAACTGAAAAACTCAGTGAGTTGTCCAAGGTCACTCAGGCAACATGCGGCAAAAGTAAGAGCTGAGCCCAAATCCCTCTCTTCGGGGTCCCTGTTCTCTTTCCTATGCCTCGTATACATCAGTAATAGCATTATATATGACGTATTAAAAACAAATATTTTGCTTCCTTGGGCAGCCAGGTTGCACAGTGGGTAGAGCACCAGACCTGGACTCAGCAGGATCTAAGTTAAAATCCAACCTGGGACACATACTGTGTGACCCTGGGCAAGTCACTTCACCCCATTTGCCTCAGTTTCCTCATCTGTAAAATGAGCTGAAGAGGGAAATGACAAACCCCTCGAGTGTCTCTGCCAAGAAACCCCCAAATGGGCTCACAAAGAGTCAGACATGACTGAAATGAATGAGCCACAAGAACACAATTCCACACGCACTAACGCTTGACCCCGCATTGACCCAGCACTCAGGTGGTACTCGGTAGAGGTTTACTGAATTGGACTGGACTCAGAAAGATGAGGATGACTGGAGCTCGGGAGCTGGACTCGAATTTGCCCCTGTCCTTCCTCTTCTCCTTTTTGCTGAGGATGAATCTTCCAACTCTTCCTGCCCTCGTTGACCTCTTTACCCCACGTCCTGCCTTTACCAGCCAAGACCATCAAAGCAACCTCTCCCCAGGGCCACAGAATCCCCTATTTGCTTGTCTTCGTGGTACATGACACCATGTGGCTACCAATCACAGGACACCAGAAGCTCAGAAGGCCTGTGTTTCCAAATTCCTCGGAGGGCGGTGGAAAGAGGCAAGGGGGGTGTAAGGAGGCCTTGGCTGGCTACCACGCACAAGGAGGAAAGGAAAGTCCATTAATGAGGATGCATCCAATTAGGAAAGGGTCTGTGCAGGGAAGGAAATGGAGTGAGAATCCACAGATGGGTGGACCCTTGTGCCTTGGTACCCTGGAAATATCCAAAGACTTCAGGCAAGGCCAACCTCCGGCCTCTTGGGTGGAGGATCGGTGAAAAATTTATGGGAAAACCCAGACCAGAAGTACACAGAATGAGAAGGCCCCCAGGCCCTTGATCTGCCCCACCAAAGAAGGTGCCCACGCCACTAGTGAGCTCATGGATTTTTCCAATTATAAAGGAACCCTAAACAGAAGTCGTGTGACTGAATTTGAGTGGGAGGGGGAGGATTGAATTAAATTAAATCCAACTGGTTTTCATGTGAATTGATGCTATAGAAAGAAGGAAAAGACTTCTGGTGTTGGCATGGTCCGAAGGGCACTGCTGGGAGTCAGGGGATGGAAGGCTCTCATCCCAGCGCCATAGAACTAGAGGGGAAATAACCTTCAATTAAAACAATCCAGAAGAGAAAACGGACTTCTCTAGAAGAGATGGAACGAGAATAGGGCAGCAAGGCCTTTGTGCCAGGCCGATGATTTTGCCAGACTTTCTGGAAGAAGAAACAATTGAGTTTAGCTCCCAGTGAGCCAAGATTAGTTCATGGGATCATAGATAATGATCTGGAATAGAACTTGAGAGACCACCCAGTGTAACCTGCACATTTTATGTGTGAGGAAACTGAGGCCCAGAGAGATCAGAGGATTGTTTAAGGTGATACTGGTAGGGAGTGCAGAGCTGGCATCAGAGCCCTGCTGCCTGACCCAACTAGACCACTGGGGAGTCACCCATGCTTGACTTGGGGGCTGGCTTTGCCCAAATACTTCATTTATTCTGACTTTTTTTACTCTCTATTATAAAGGATGATGGGCAGGTAGGTGGCACAGTGACTAGAATGCCAGGCCTGGAGTCAGGAGAACCTGAGTTCAAATCTGGCCTCAGATCCTTGCTAGCTGTGTGACCCTGGGCAAATCACTTCACCCTGTTTGCCTCAGTTTCCTCATCTGTAAAATGAGCTAGAGAAGGAAATGGCAAATCACTCCAGTATCTCTGCCAAGAAAACTCCAAATGCGTCACAGTGAAAAGGAACAAAACAGCAACAATAAAGGATAACTCTTTGGGTGAGGGAGGAGAGGGAGAAATACCCAGGGAAATTAAGATGAGAATACAAACCATCCTTCTGACACAAGCGTGTTTATGACCTTGGACAAGTCCCTTACCTTCTCTGGTCTTCAATTTCCACATCTGTAAAAGTAAGGAAGAGGCTGGATTAAATGGTCTCTGAGGCACCTTCTAGCTCTAAACTTACATCACCTATGATAGTGTGGTCTGTCTGTCTATCTGTGTGTCTGTCTATCTGTGTGTCTGTCTGTCTGTGTGTCTGTCTGTGTGTCCGTGTGTCTGTGTGTCTGTCTATCCATCTGTCTGTCTATTTTTCTATCTATTCATCTCTATCTCTTTCTATCTGTTTTGCTCTCTCTCTTTCTGTCTCTATCTATCTATCTGCCTATCTGTCTTTCTAGCTAGCCATCCATCTAATTATACAGCTACCCAGCTATTTTGTTCAAAGATTCTTAACCTTTTTTGCATCTGAGACTCTTCTTGCAGTATGGCACGGCCTGTCTTCCCCTTTGAAAAACCATTCTTTTAAATGCATAAGATAAAATTTCTCACAATATATTTATAAAAGAAACCAATTATATTGAAATCTAGTTATCAAATATATTCATTTAATCTTGATCTAAAGGAATCATTAGTTAAACTCAGAATCTACAGGTGGCAGGCCAGTCTGAGGCCTTTGCTGGGACCTCCCTGCTCCATCTCCCAGTTCAGGGCTGCCCCCCTGTCCTGGTGACCCCAAATCTCTCCTGACAGCTTCTCTTGTCTCCTCCCTCTGTGGCCTCATCTAAGGGTATGTCTCTTGTGGATTGCCTCAGGCCCCCGAATCTCTACTATGTAACTGTGGCCTGACAAACATGGAGTGGAATCCAGGCCCAGGAGAACTGAGGATCATTTTACAGATGAAGAAACTGAGCCCCAAGGATGATAAGTAATTTGACCAAGAACACACAGATTGCCAAAGTAGGGTGGAATTTGAACGCAGGCCTTCCTGGCTCCAAGGCTGGTGCCCTAACCATTACACCCCATTGATCCGGGTCCTGAAACTCAATCATTCTGGACTCCTTAAGCTCATTCCATCTCCCCTCTTTACCTTATACATCAGGAAGGCTCTTTAGAATAGTCTGCCCTGTCTGTGCATGGAAGGGAACAAAAAGGGGCCCCCATACTGAGGCTGGACACAGCCTAGAGACAATGATGAGGAGAGATGTTGCATGAATATTAGTCAGGATTAGTGACCAGTAAATCAAAGAAGAGAAAGAAAACTTCAGGTGAAGCTTGGGTCCAGATGATAGGAGTGATGCCTTTGTGCCTAGAGAACGTGTCATCAAGGCACCCACAGGATGGGAAGGCGGGTGCAAGGAGGACATCTCCTGTTGAACCGATTATGTGTGCTGGCTCCCTCCTGCCACACGGAGCGTTCACAGCCTGGTATCAGCTGCCCTTTTCCAGGCTCCGCTTACTTCACACAGATGGGATTGCTCTCCAACTTCTAACATTTCCTGCACTCTCACAGGTCTGGGATTTGATGGAGGAAAAAATGTTAGAACAGAAGATGTCAGAGCAGGGAGGGGCCTCAGAACAGAGGATGTCAGAGCTGGGAGAGGCATTTGAAAGCACCTTGTCTGACCTCCCCATTCTATAGATGAGGAAACTGAGGCCCAGGAAGAGGAAGGAAGCTTCTTTTCCATTGCCACATTACTAAGGTGAGATTCAAACCTAGGTTTCCAGACTCCAGGCTGACTTGCTTTTCCCTGCACCTTTAGGAGAAGTTCTATTTGTGTTTCTGCTTGATTTAAGTTGATATAAAATGTTATTTAAGGAATTGATTCCCAAGGCGTGTTCAAAGCACTTCTTTTAAATTATTGTTGTTCTGTTGTTAGCCTTTCTCTTGAGTTTTTCCACCGGTGCTTAAATTCAGATACTTGAGATCTTGGGTTCATTTGAAAGCACATACCTCCGGCTCCTCAGCCTAGGAGCTGGCTCTTTATGTGGGGGGGGGGGAGGAGTTGGGGTGTGGGGAGGAGTGTGCATCTGAATGCCAGGCATGCTTTAGTTGCCTAGTGACCTTCCTATCCAGTCCATCCATCAGCCAAGCAGTATTCACTGAGTGGCCACAGAGTGCCCGGAGCTGGTCCATGGATGGCCGGCCAGTTGGACAAAAGCTTACATGGCAACGTGGCCCCGGGAAAATCTCCAAGTCCCAAATCAAACAACTGCTCCCCTTGTGAGGAATAAACTAGGCCAATGGAAACTGCCCCCATCCCAATTCCATGTCTCTTAAGTGACCTGCCTAGCAACAAGGGATACCAGGGCCAGGAAGACATGTACACGCATAAAGGCCAAGGGCTCTGAATGGACCCCAGCCTCTCAGGATCTCAGCTCCTCTCCTTTCACCATTGGCCTGGGAGTCAGCAGAGGCAGGGGAGAAGGGCTGCATGGATCCTTGGCTGCATCAGAAGAAAAGACTGTGGTTAAGGGTGTAATCCAGTACCTTTCAGTTAGACTCTAATGCCAGGAAAGAAAGAATGTGTTTCCCAAAAATATTATCCCAGTGGAATTATAAATCTGAATGTCCAAGTGGAATTCAACTTAACAAGAATTTATTTCAACACTTCCAAAAGATTTCTGATTTTATCAACGTGGCTTTTCCTTCCGCCAACAGAAGCCACCTCCCCCTAACCCACAGGTCCCAAGAGACCAAAAAACATCCACTGCCTGATGGACAACCACCTGACAATCAGTCTTTCTGAATCTAGTTACACTGTCCCTCTAATGACAGATAGGACATCACTGACCTGCACCAGCTTCAGGTGTCCCCCCCTCTAGGAGATCATCCTCGATCCCCCTCCAATCACTTTCCATCTTTCCATTCTAAGTGCTCTCTCTCTCTCTCTCTGTCTCTGTCTCTCTGTCTCTGTCTCTCTGTCTCTCTCTCTCTCTGTCTCTTTCTCTGTCTCTCTGTCTCTGTCTCTCTCTCTCTCTCTCTCTCTCTCTCTCTCTCTCTCTCTCTCTCTTTTTCTTTTCATCCAACAAGATGAAATTTACTAGGGTTAAATGTAAAGGTTTACATTTAGGTTCAAACATTCAATTTCACAGACACAAGCTAGAGAAGGCATGACTAGATGAAATTAATTTTAAAAAGACCTGGAGGTTTTAGTGGGATGTAAGATCAATAGAAGCTAAGAAGATATCATGACTCTTCCCCCCCTCCCACCCCATCCTAATCCCCGCCCCAAACCCCACAGTGATGCAATCATGGATGGCATGAAGAGAGACAGGAGATCTCAGTACTTGACTCTGGTTAGACTGGCACTGGAGATTTTTCTGCACAGGGTCTAGCCTGATACATATTAGCTGTATGACCCTGGGCAAATCACTTCTCACAAATAACCCTCTAATACTGTGTAAAAGTTATAGAAAAAGATACAAATCCACATTAGGGAATCTTGTTCCATGACAAGAATGCCTCATTTTCTAGCTGTTTGTCTCCAGTCAAGCCAACAAGCCCTTATTAAGCATTTACTCCTCTCTACCCACGGTGCCAGGCATCTCCCTGATGCCCTTCCTGTACCCTGTGGAAGTCTATTAGAAATACAAAAGGTCACAGAAGTCTTAATGCACTTTGGGCTTTAGTAGCTTTAACCTGTATGTTGAACCCTTACTGTAATCCTTCGGCTGACCCTCACCTTTAATTCTTTGGAATTAATGACTCATGATCACACAACAGAAGAATGCTATTGTTCAAAAGATGTGTGATCCTTTCCAGGATCGTGATGACTTCACAGGCAATCAGAACCATAACACTGAAGAGTTGGTAGGCACCACTGTGGCCAGACAGCTCCATCCGGACCTGAAAGAGTCCCCGCTATGACAAATCCGACCAGCGGTCCTGGCGTGTGCTTGAAGGTCTCTGGTGAGGGGAGCTCACCTCCCCCGCCATGGAGGGGCTCTCGTCATTGTTGCTGTTTTAAAGGGTTTTCTTTTATTTTACTCTTTCTGATGTCCAGCCTAAACCTGCCTCTCCTCCACGTTCCCCCATCGCTCCTCATTCTGCCCCGCCCCTCCCAGGGTCAAACAGAATAAATCTACCTCTCATCCACATAGCACAGTGACCAGCACATAGTAGGTGCTCACTAAAAGTTTACTAATATTGATTGATTGACAGGTTTCCAAGTACTTGAAGACAGCTCTCATGTGACCTGGAACCTTCTTTCTTTTCTCATCATCCTGAGTCCCTTCAACTCACCTGACATCAAGTTGAGACTTCCCATTGACCTGGTTGCTCTCCTCTGGAAACCCTCTCATTGACCAATGCTCTGTCCTCAGAACTCAGCCCAGTGCCCCAGATGTGACCGACAGTCCCCTTATTCCCGGAAGCTTGCCCTCTCCGCACAGGCCAAAATTGCATTAGGGTTTTTCTTGGCTGCTGTATCACCCTACTGACTCATGCCAAACATGCCGGCCACCAAAACCCCCGGCCAGATTTCAGAACATCTGCTCTCTCACCATTCCTCCCTTTATCTTGTGCTTATGATGGTAATTTCTGCATTAAAATGTAAGATATTAATGCCAATTAGATTTTTCTCTTATTAGATTCAACCCAGTGTCCTCGTCTGTGCAGGTCTTTTGGGGCTGTGACTATTGTCCAGTGTGTCACAAGTCAACCCTCCTGGATTTGTGTCACCCATCGTAGGTTCTCCATGAGTCTCTTTGATTTATTCGATAGAGCAATGGACTTGCAGGCAGAAAGATCCGAGTTCGAATCCTCCCTTAGCTACTTTGTACCCATGTGACCCTGGACAAATCACTTAATCTCTCTCTGCTGTGGTTTCCTCAATTACATAATGAGAGGGCTTGACTTGATGGCCTCTAAGGCTCCTTCTGACTATATGCACATCCATATGTGTATATATGTGTGTAGACATTATATATATATATATATGAAATACATGTGCGTGTATAAGCATAAACCATTTCAGTATAATTAGTTTCCCCTATAATCCTATGTATTTTATTTTATGCCTTTAAAGCCCTGATTCTAAGAGAGGTTTCACAGAACTAGCCAAGGGCAAGATGCCACAGGAAAGATCAGGAACTTCCACCCAAATCAATGACCCTATGACCCTCCCCCAATGTGGCTCACTGCCTCTCCATGTAAGCCTTAGGAAAGGATCTTCTCTGGCTGCTAACGGAGGGTCCCATCTGTTGGCCAAGGCTTTAATGATGGGCTCAGCCAAGCTAGTCATCAGAAACAAGCCTTAGAAATGGAAACCATCCCCAAGGTCACTTAGTCTAACCACTTCATTCTATGGAGGAACAGAAAAGAGAGGTAACTTGCCCAAGGTCACATGAGCAGAGCCAGGATTTGAACCCAGTGCCTCTGACTTAAAATCCAGCACACTCTGCCATGATACCCATAGGGCTTCTCTCCTTGGACAATGAATATGGGGTCAATTAGCTCCAAAAACCAGGAAGATGTCTATATCATGACATCTCAGTAGGATTTAGGGAAGCTTCATTAATACCTCATTAGGTGGTTATGAGTAAATTGATTTGTAAATCAGAAAACAGGATTTGAGAGGCAGCATCACATAGGCCAGTGTGACCTCGGCTCAGGTCTATTAGCTGTATGACCCTAGGCAAGTCACTGACCGTCTCTCAGCCCCAGGGAACACTCTAAGACTAAATTAGCAAGCAGGCACCAATCCACACTATAGAGGCAGATCTGCACCAAGAATTCCTTCTACTAATGACGTCACAGGTCTGATAAACAAAATAGAAATAAAATCACTTGGCTCTAAGCTCTGCCAAGAGGATCAGGGAGAGTACATTTCTGACCTAGTTCTCTCAGAGCTAGGATGGGTAAGTGAACATGCAGGGGGACCATGAGTAGTAGAAGTAATCCTCTACTGCCATCAATTCAAGGCCCATGTTGTTCACCCCAGGGCTGAGTAACCAAGTCCCATTTTACCAATTAATATCAATTAGCTTTTACAAAGGTGAATTTACTTCCAAGATTTGGTATGAAAAAAGGGACAAATGTCTTCCCCCAACAGCTATACGACATGCTCTCAACTGCATCCCTTTGGTCTCTGGGAAGAGTGGGTTCACACTTATCATACTTTTTTTTAAAGCAATTGGGCTTAAGTAACTTGCTCAAGGTTACATAGCCAGGTGTTTCTGGGTGGGTGCTAAGTGTCTGAGCCCAGATTCGATCCCAGGTCATCCTGACTCTAGGGCCGGTGCTCTTACTCACTGAGCCACCTGGCTGCCCCACTTATCATACTTTCTACAAAGCATTGTTCCCATCAAATTCACATTCAAATATAGCATGGCTGCCAGATAAGTCCTTGTCTCAGCTACCTTTGGGCTGGGTCCTGAAGGTCATTTTTTGCTCACTAAGGCATGGATGCTGGACTGACTGCAAAAGTCAGTGTGTTCCCAGACTTTCGAACCCATGAAGGCTCACACTCACATCTTTTTGGAACTCACAGGGTCGGAGTCTCCAGATCAATTTCCTTCACCCAAATCAAAAGAACAAATGTCCAACCAAAGGAACAAAGAAATGACACCCAGATTCATGTGCTAGCCTTGTAAGGAGAGGGAACAAAACCTCTCCCTGTAGAACCTTGTCTCTCACTTGCAAAGAGTTAGACCACCACCAAATGAGGCCAAGATCAAAGGGAAGAGTCAGGGCTCTGATCTGTTGGCTTCTTTTAAGGCTCCCCCAGTTCTGGTTACACAACCAGTTGGAAAGGATTCTACTCACCTCGTTTTAGCAGGAGAGCCGCTCACCTCTGAATATCTCTGCATGCCACTCAAGTGTCTGTCAAGGTACTTCCATTCCATGTCATCATGGCCCTCCCAGAAGTAAGACCCCAGACTCTCCCCATGGGGAGATTCTGTCAGAGGCCTGTGAACATGTGCCAGTCCCATTTCAAGGATCCTGAATTACTCACACTACATCCCCCTGTGCTTCCTAGCATTTTGTCACAGATCTATAGAATGTCAGAGTGGAAAGGTACATTAGAACATAGAATATTAGAATATTTATCTATGACCTCGTGGTCTCCCTTTTTGGAATATAAGCTTCTTGCAAGTAGGGATTGTTTCATTCTTTGTACTTGTATTCCCTGGCACAGTGCCTGGCACATGGAATAGATACCTTTTGATTGATTTATTCATTAAGAGAACATAGGATGTTCAAGTTGGGAGGGGCCTTAGGACAGGGAAGATTCAGAAATAGCCTCCACTTATGACTAGAAGGGCCCCTAAAGATCCTGGTCCAGTGGCTTTAGTTTGCTGGTGAGGAAGCTGATAATCAGGGAGGGGAAGAGACCTGTTGGCTGGCGTGGGGTCCCACAGTGCCCTCACAGGGTATCAGGCCCTGATGGACACACAGACAGTCAGCTTCTCTTTCTGCTCCTCCCATCTAGCTTCCTGACTCTCCCAACCCTGACAGCAGCTTTCTTTTTCAGGAAAATTCTTCATTAAGTAAATGAATTCCATCTGCATATTAAAAAGACATTTTGATCGTTATTTCTTCTATTTATAGCAGAGATCAACCAACTGCAGCCCTGTGGGCCTGTCACAGACTCCGGTCCTCCTCATCTCACACCCTCCTTTCCTATGGGGTCCAGCCCAACTAAGTTCTTGGCTGGGAGCCCACAGGGTAGGGGAGGCCCAAGCTTCTGGGTGTGGGCTGCGTGGGAGTCTGGGATGAGGTGAGCTGTGCAAACTGTGGGGGCCCACTTCAGAGGCACTGGAGAAATGGCAGGAAACACACAACTGAAACTGCGGTGGGGAAAGCCTTGGCCTGGAGTCAACGACTTGGGTTCTAATCCTGGCTCAGACTGACTCCGTATGTACCAATTGCATCAAATTCTGCACTGAATATATTGGAACTTGTGCTGTACCAAGGAATAAAGGACAAAGGCTACATTTGAGAGGGCAGATGGCCACCACCTCCATCAGCCCGCTCACAGCTGGGATGGTGAAAGGTCATGGGGGCAGTGGATGGAGAGACAGAAGGGATGTCAAGACCTGAGTTCAAATCCTCCCTCTGCCATTTCCTAGCTGTGTCTCCTGGGCAACCCTCTGTAATGTAATGCCAAGGAAAGGCAACTTCCCAAGGTTCAGAATACCAGCATAGGTGCTCTCCATTTTATTCAGTGACAAACCAAGAACAGAGAAGATCAAAAATGACATCATTCCAAATACAGCATTTACTAAGCGTGATTAAATAATCTCCAAGGACTACCCCACCCCAGGACCTTCCAATCATTCAATCAATTACAAAGTCTCTGTTCTAAATACTTCTCCACCCCTAGGCTGTACCTTCATTTAGTCCACCACAAAGCCCCTCTTCTCAAATGGAGATTAGTTTCCAAACATAAGTAAAGTACATTCATTTGTTCAATCACAGAGCACAAAAAGGTCAAAAGTTCCCCACCCCTGGATCACAATTGAATCTACCCCAGAGTTACATCAAGTTTAAACACAGCACTTAATACCCAAATGGAGGTCTTTTCTTCATCTTGACCATCTTGACACGAGGCAAGTTCTCAGCAATCTTAGTTCCTGGGGAGACAAGGCTTAGCAAGGCCACAAGATACATTGCCAGTCTCTTCATTAATTCATCCTCTGTCAGTAGAACACTCCTAGAACCCCTGAAAACATCAGCAAAACCCTCTCCCAGGATTTCTGTAAACATACAACAAGAAAATCCTTCTTCAGGGCTTCTGAACCAACAGAAAGGTTCCCAGACCCCTGCAACAACAGCACTGTCCTTCACCAGTGGACAGTATTCACTCTCTGTCTGCAGGACAGCCTCAGGGCTTCTTAACCAAAAGCCAGGTTCCAGGACTTCAAAAAAAGGACTGTCTTTCACCAGTGGACAAATCTGGCAAAACAACATCAAAACAGACAGACAAAGTACCAGCAAAACAGCCATGTCTCCTCAGTCCTTGGCAGCTCCGGGGGCAGGTCTCAAAAGTCCAGGGCAATTCAAAGTGGCCCCCAGAAATTCTCTCAGTCTCTCTCTCTGCCTCCATGAGGTGCTGCTTCCAAAAAGTTCTTCTGCCTCTCTCTTGTCTCTCCAAATCTACGTCACCAGCTCCTCCCAGTTCAGGACTTTCTTTTCACATCAACAAGTCCATCCCACAGGTGGGATTAACAAGCTCTGGGTTTTAACACAATCAATTTGAAAACAAAGCCAATACAGGGGAATCTTTAATTGCCATTACTATCACACCCTCTTAGCCACTCTGGGCCTCAGGCATCTCATCTATAAAAGGAAGGCGTTCCACTAGATGGATCCCGCCTGAGACATTTCCCAGCTGTGTGGCCCTGGACAAGACATTTAGTCTCCCCTACCCTCAATTTCCTTATTTTTAAGATAGTGGTAATAATGCCAGCCACCTCACAGTACTTCCGTCACGTGTTTTTGCAGACCATAAAGCATCACATATACACTAACTTATTATTCGTATCATTATCCTTATTGGATGGGTTCAGTTCTCTATCTATCACCCTAGAAGAAGCATGAGTCTCAGGAACCAGCAATGATTATTCCAGAGAAGAGAAGACAATGGCACATGAGAGTCTCCGAGTATTCTAAAGGCCGCCATGTTGAAAAGGGCCTGGCCTCATTCTCTGTGACCTGGGATGGCACCACTAAGAGTTGTGGATGGAAACTGAGCAAGGGGAAGACTTAGGCTTGCTGTAAAGAACTTCTTCCTAATGATTCGTGTTAGACTCCAGGTGGATAGCAAGGTAGCCCAATGGATAAAGGGCTAAAGGGCCAGGCCTGGAGTCAAGAGAACTTGAATTCAAATCTAATCTCAGGGGCTTTCTACCTATGTTACTTAACTGCTGTCTGCCTCAGTTTCCTTAACTGTAAGACGGGGATAATAATAGCACCTACCTTACAAGGCTGTCATAAGAATTAAAGAGAATATTTGTACATAGAAAGTGCTTAATGAAATGCATGTTCCCTTCCCTTTCCCTACCCAAGAGAAGGGAGATGGATTCCCACTTGTTGGAGGTTTTCAAGCAGAGGATCCAGGAAGATCCAGGGTCGTGGAGATGCCTTGTAAGCTCCCTTCCAACCCTAGGATTGCCTGGTTCTATGTCATTTCGCTCCCCAAGGCAACAAACTCCTTGAGGGCACTGACTCTGTCTTTACATATCCTCCAGCCTCCTGCACAGTGTTGCACCCATTTTACAGAATCACAGAATTTTGAGAGTTGGAAGCAACCCCAGACACTATCCTTGGAAGGAATCCCCATTACCATCTCCCTGACAATTGTTTGTCTAACCCCGACTCAGGGACTTCCAAACAGAAAGAACCTACCACCTCCCGAGGCAGGACATTGTACTGCGATTGCTAAGAAATTTTTCCTGACAAAATTTGCCTCTCTGTAACTTCCATCCATTCCTTCTGGTTCTATCCTCTGGGGCCAAATAAAGCAAATTAAATCCTTCCTCCACATGATAGTACTTCAGATATTTAAAAATATCCCATGTTCCCCTATTTTCTCTTCAGGCTCCTGGGGTGGGGAACCTACGGCCTCAAGACCACATATGGCCGTCTAGGTCCTTGAGTATGGCCTTTTGACCAAGTCCAAGTTTTTCAGAACAAATTCTTTTATTAAGGGGTTTTGTTCTGGGAAGTGTGGATTCAGTCAAAGGGCTACACTTGAGGACCTAGAGGGCCACAGGTGACCTCGAGGCTACAGGTTGCCCACCCCAACCCAGTTTCTTTCCTTGATCCTCATGAACTTAATGCACTCCACAAACCCTGTTGCCATACCCTGGACTCTCTCTAGCTTGTTAGTGATTTTCTCAAAATGTGGTGACATGAGCTGAACTTAATGATACAGGGTCAGACCAAGACTCTCCCATTTTATTCCAGGAAGCTGTGCTTCTGAGTGCAGCCAAAGACGAGGTCAGCTTTAGTTGGCTCCAGGATGTAATAGCTGGATCAATTGAGTTGAAAGCTCACAAGAATACTCATATTTTTTTTTTTAAATAGGCAATTATCTGTCTAATCACGATTTTTTAAACCCAAATGGAAAACTTTACATTTATCCCTGCTAATTTTTAAGTGAAAATTTTTATGTTTTATTTTTTCTAATTACAAATAAAAATAATTTTAACATTAATTTTTTTTAATATTGAGTTCCAAATTCTCTCCCCCCTCCTCCCTTCCCTCTCCTTGAGAAGGAAAGCAATTTGGTATTGATTATACCTGCAGTCATGTAAAACATATTTCCATATTATTCTTGTTGCTAAAGAAAACAGACCAAAACCAAACAAAAACAAAACAAGAAAAATGAAGAAAGTTTAAAAGAAAAAGTATTTTTTGATCTGCATTCAGACTCCATTAGTTCTTTCATTGGAAGTGAATAGTATTTTTTCCTCCTAAGTCCTTTGGAACAGTTTTGGATCATTATATTGCTGAGAATAACTAAATTATTGACAGTTGATCATCTCACAATGTTGCTGTTACTATATACAATTTTTCCCAGTTCTGCTTGTTTTACTTTGCGTCAGTTCATATAATTCTTACCAGATTTTTCTGAAACTATCTCCCTTATCATTTCTTATAGCACAGTAGTATTCCATCACAATCATATGCCACAATTTGTTCA
This sequence comes from Petaurus breviceps papuanus, assembly GCF_028583685.1. NCBI lineage: Eukaryota > Metazoa > Chordata > Mammalia > Diprotodontia > Petauridae > Petaurus > Petaurus breviceps. The sequence continues at coordinate 19,977,260 of NW_027185852.1, read as the reverse complement.
GCCATTCCCTAATTGAAGAGCATACCCTCAATTTCCAATTATTTGCCAATATATATTTTAAAAAGACCCTGCTATAAATATTTTTGCACATAGAGTTCATGTTCATTTTTTTTTATCTCTTTGGGATACAGACCTAACAGTGGTATTGTTGGATCAAAGGGTATGCAGGTTTTTAACCCTTCGGGCATAGCTACAAATTGTTCTCTAGAAGGATAGGATCAGTTCATAACTCCAACAACAGTGCATTAGCTTCTCAATTTTTCCACATCCACTTCAACATCTGTCATTTTCCTTTTCTGTAATATTAGCCAGTCTGATAATTGTGAATGGGATTGCAAAGTTGCTTTAATTTGCATTTATCTAATCAATAATAATTTGCACCATTTGATAAATACTTGCTGTATGCTAGCTACTATGTTTAATACTGAAGGTATAAAGCCAGTAAAGAAACCTTCCTTGGCCCCAGGAATTCAGATTCTAGGAAGAAGAAATAATAATAATACTTAAAAGTGTATACAATGTTTATACGAAGTAAACCTGAGCCATTCTGTTTTTATGATCCTATAGAAGATGATACCATCCTTTCTGCTCCTCCTAACAATAAATCGGGTTCACTCAGGCTGGCCAGGGGTATTTACTGGCTCCCCACCCGGTTTCATACTTAATATCATCAGACAGCATCTCGATTTTTTGTAATTCCACTGAACCCAAAATTGTGCAGTGGGACAAGCTGGAGCCCACTGTAACCCAGATTTGGGAGCTCTCTAAAATGACAGCTTGGTCAGGAGAGCCAGTCACCTTCCTAATCAAAGGGTGCCCAACATTAGCTTCAGGGGGCTTTTGACAGTAGCTCCCATGGCAGGAGCCGTAAATCAGATCTGGTCAGCCTGTGCTGGTGTTTGTGGCTGAGTGGGGCCACAGCACAACTGGTCCTTTGTGTCTTTCCCTGGGTCTCTTCTGCTTGGAGCACAGTTGAGATCCAGAGCTGCAGTGGTCTGCTTTGTGCTCAAGGCATCACTTCCCTCACTGATGTGGTTATTTGATAAGGACTAGGCTTGGCAAAATTGTGAGGTTGGCAAATACATGATCTGGGGGCCCTCACAGAGATCCTCTGCAGCATCCCAGAATCCTAGGATCTTAGAGATCACCCAGGACAACCCATGCAAGAATGAGCATTTTCTTATAACATCACCAAGCTATTGTCTTCCTGGCTCTGCTTGTATCAATCAGTTAGTCAATAAGCCTTGAGTAAAAACTTATATGCCAAGCACTGTGCTAAGTATTGGGGAGCAGAAGGCTGTGAAGGGCTCCTTGACCTTGCAAACCAACCAGGGAAGATTTGGCTTTGCCCATTCCTATTTGAGGCAGGTCTTGTTTGGGTGAAGATTTTCCCTTTTTTTGTTCTTTACCCATAATAGGCATTTAAAAATAATTTATAATTTATGGAATAAAACAAGCATTTCTATAACATAATATAATGAAAAGGGAGATTTTCTATTCAGACTACACCAGACCACTTGTTCTAATTTAGCTTTCTAGGATCAAGAGTAGCAAACCTAAGCCCTAACTCTGTGTTCTATGGCTCAGTCATTTCAGTCACGCCCGACTGTTCATGACCCCATTTGGGGTTTTCTTGGCAGAGATACTGGAGTGGTTTGCCACTTCTTTCTCCAGCTCATTTTACAGATGAGAAAACTGAAGCCAAGAGGGTTAAGTGACTTACCCAGGGTCACACAGCTAGTAAGAGTCTGAGACCAGATTTGAACTCATGTCTTCCTGACTCCAGGTCCAGAACTCTGAGCTACCTAATTGCCCCATAACTCTGTAATCCTAACCTTAATTATTATCTCCATGCATATTGTTCCCAGACCTGTATATCAAGCCCTAACTTCTCTATTGATCTAAATCCCGGTATCACCAACTTCCTATTAGACATCTATTAGACTATCTTGACCTGGATGTCCCAGAAGCATCTTAAAACTCAACCTGGACAAAGCAATACTCATTCTTCTTCCCCCAAACCAGGGCTGTGTTGGAGCCAGCTCAAACAGATTCTTGAGAACAAATTGCTAAATTTTCAATGTGAATATTTAAGCCTTGGAAATCCCTTAAATTAGGACCGATTTCTCTCTGTTGATTATCTAGACTAGAGAAAGTGTTGGAGAATATGTTAATAATGCCGGTTAAACTTGATTTGTGCACAGTTTGTTTGGGCGGGGGGGGGGGGAGGGGAGGGTTGGAGAGGGGCTGATTGCTTCACACTTGCCAGCACACTCCTGTCCCAAACCCTCCCTTTTGAAGAATTCTTCTCATTGTTGTTGAGGTCACCACCAGCCTCCCAGTCACTTAGGTTTGCAAGCTCAGGGCTGTCCTGAGATCTTTACTCGGACACCCTGCACTTAGCTGATCTATTGCCAAGGAGAGCATTCTGCCTTCCCAGCATCTCTCGTCTAAGCCCCCTCATCTCTGCTTTCAGGCAGCTGAGCGGAAGAGTGGATGGGGATGCCAAGAGCACGTGCCTCTCAGGGTTCTTGGGAGGGTCAGTGAGATGATATTTGTAAAGCACTCCGCTCAGACGCCTGCCTGAGTGTGAGGCAGACTCCCTGGCTCCTACAGATCTCCCATAACCAAAGCCACGAAGCTTGCACCTCACTGAGCAGTGACCAAGAAATCCAGCCTAAAACTACAGCCAGTGAAGTTGAGAATGAAACATATCCCAGAACGAGAAAAGGGGGTGATCACCAGCATAGGGTCATCTCCAAGTGTGAACAGAGATGGGCAAAGGATACAAGGAGTCTGAAAGATTCTGTGTCTGTGGACAGCAAGAGCAGAAGTCTTCCCTAAGAAAGACACAGGTGGTCAGAGAGATCCAGGGTGGGGATCTTGGAAGCATCAGGCAGGGGGAATGGTCGACCAGTGGTGCCACAGCACTCAGCCCAGGATACCCCAAGTCCTAGGGCTCTGAGTTCTTGAACACTCGGTCCTGAGATATCAGAGAAAACCCTGAAAAGCTAGTGCTCTGAACCACAAAGATCCGAGGGAACTTATCCCCAGAAGGTAGAACCCTGGGGAGCCCAGAGGACACAGAGAAAGATCAAACATTGCTGACCCCCCCAACCAAGAAGCACTACAAAAGACAGAGTTTGGCTCAGGAACAAAGCCCTAATTGAGGAACTAAAGCTGGAGAGATGATTAATTTTAAGAAAACACCACCTGTTTTCAGATGCCAAGGCTGGCATCCTCAGCTCCTCACTCTCTCTCACACACTCCCTACTCCTACCACTCACCACCCCCCCATATACAATCTGTTACCAAGGCCTGTTGATGTCACCACTGCCTCATCTCTAGAACATACCCCTTCTCTCCTCTGTCACTGCCTCTACCCCAGTACAGGCCCTCATGCCCTCACACCTGGACCATTGCCATAGCTGCACATGGGTCTGACTGCCTCACATCTCTCCCCATGCCAATCAGTCCTCCATTCAGCCTCCAAAGTTATTCTCCTAAAATGCAAGTCTGACTGTTATCCCCCCTAATCAGTCAACTCTAATGGCTCCCTATCACCTCCAAAACAAAATACAAAATCCTTTGGCTTTTAAAGCCATGTGTGACCTGGCCCCTTACAAGGGAGATCATGTTTTCAGCTGCTCTGCCATCTACATGGCCTTGAGCAAGGCCCTTCTCCTGGAGTGTAGGGGAGGGGCTTGGTAATCCAAGCTTCTACCGAGGAAAGAGGAGCAGCTAGCGGTCGTGTTGGGCCTAAAGTAGGGAAGACTCATCTTCATGAGTTCAAATCTGGCCTCAGATACTTATTAACTGGTGACCCTGGGCAAGTCACTTCACCCTGTTTGCCTCAGTTTCCTCATCTATAAAATGAGCTGGAGAAGTAAATGGCAAATCACTTCCATATCTTTGCCAAGAAAATCCCAAACAAGGTCACAGAGTCACACACAATTGAAAACATCTGAACAATGACAACAAGGAGGAGAGGGGACCTGAGCTGAAGCTCAGTCAAGATGTCTGGCCTGATTAATGAAGGAAACCCCATGGCATTCACCACTCAGGCTATGACACCAAAGATGGGCTCTGTATCCTCTAACTGGCTTTAGGAGAATTAGAGAGGACGTGACCTGTCTCTCTTTCCCATTACCACCAATCAGGCCTTCCTGTCCTGATGTTTCCAGACCTTGTCACCAGTGCTCTCAAGTCTGCTCAGGCCTGAATGTCTGCTCTCCTTTGACCTCTGGGGTCATGGTTCTGCTCACAGTCAGCCCTTTATTTTCAGGGGTTGGGGGAGGTGGCTGCCAGGAGGGCCTCTCTCCACTTAACTGACTCATGTCAACTTCTCCCTTTCATCCTGGCGCCATGTTCATGTTACGCGCACTTGATTCATCTGTCACGGATGCACTGAGAGCATCTATAGCTAGGAAAGAGGTCGGATCGGGTGACTTCGAAGGGTCCTTCCAGTTCTAGCTTGGATTGGACAATAGAAAAGGTGAACTGGATGCGGAATGAGGGTGAAAATGCCATTGTAGAGAGGAAATATGCTTCTTACATTCATTTTCATTCTTATTTAGTTATTTATAGAATTATATGTATTTATACAAAATGCTTCTCTCCAGTACAATGTAAGTTCCTTAAGAAAATTACTTTTCTTTGTATATACAGTGAGTTGTATCATAATAATCAATTAATAAAAATTTTTAAATGCCGGGAGGGCTTTGCTAAACCTTCAGGTAGATTCTCTGTTTCAGTGTTCCTTCTGTCTTTTCATATTTCTCACCTCCCTACTTTTGTCCCTCCTGTTCCCAGTGCCTGCTTGGTAGGTCCTCTTGCCTCTTCTTCACATATTCCATTCCATATTTTAAAGACATATATATATATATATATATATATATGTAAGAAAATTTGATGCTATGTAAAGATCATGACATTAGGAAGCAGAAGTTCAAAGTTCAAATCCAAGCTCATAACCTTGGCCAAGTTCCTTCACTTTTCTGGGGCTTGGTTTTCTCATCTGTACAATGGGGAAATGGGAATAGATGACTTCTAAGGTCCCTACATCTGTAATCAAATGATCTGTGAAATGTTAACTGCCCTAGGAAGCCTCTACCCACTGTCCTCATCTCTAATGAACTCCCTCCAATGACGTCCAAGGACACCTTACTTAAATACTCAGTCATGGCTCCTATGTAATATTAAGCATTATAGTTATTCACCCCTGAGGCCTTTTATCCTTTTAATAAATTAATGGCCTCTTGAAGACATGTCTTGTATTTATTCTGTATATGTTTTGAATATATGGATCTATGTTTCTGTTAGAATATAAGTTCCTTGAGGGGAGGCACTGGTTCATAGCTGTACTCAGCATCTGGCACACAATACAGAACGGACTTTTAGAAAGTTTATCTCTTGCCTAATCAATTATCTAAACTCCATTATCCCCATTTTACAGATGGGGAAACCAAGACAGAAAGAGAGATGAAATGACATGCCAGTGGGGTTCAATTGTTTCACAGAATTTGAGATTTGGAAGATCCTTCAGAGGCCATCTAGTCCAGCCCACACCCAAGAGGGCTCGGTCAGCCAATCAACAAGCATTTATAAAATGCTTACTGTGGGCAGGGCACAGCCATGCACCTGACAGGAAGCCATGGACCTCTGCTGGAACACCCTGAAAGAGACACCAATCATTTGAAGCCTGCTGCATGCAAGAGGGGCTAGCTTTATTTTGCTTAGCCCTGGAGGGCAGAACCAGGAAAAATGAGGAGAGATTGCAGAGAGGCTGAGGTTTGTCTTAGTTAGTGATTAGGGTAATCCAGATATGGAATGTCAAGCCTTGGGAGGTGCTGGGCTTGAGTCCTTGAAGGACTTTAAGCAGGGAACATTTGTTGGGTGTGGTATAATGTTATTGTTGTTCAGTCATGTCTGACTCTTGGAGACCCCTTCTGGGGTTTTCTTGGCAGAAATACTAGAATAGTTTGCCATTTCCTTCTCTAGCTCATTTTACAGGTGAGGAAACGAAGGCAAACTGGGTTGAGTGACTTGCCCAGGGTCACACAGCTAGAAAGTGTCTGAAGCTGGATCTGAACTCGGGTCTTCCTGACTCCAGGCCTGGAGCTCCATCCATTAGCCATAGTGCAGACTCCTTTAATGTATGGGTTCAACTCCCTTCTACCTCTTACATTCTCTGATTCTCTGGTTCTAGCTCCCACACTTAGGAGCTGTAGAAACCTGAAAAAGTCACTTCACCCGCTGAGCCTCAGCTTCCTCATCCATAAAATGGGGAGGAGGAACGTGATAATACGCGTACTCCCTAGGGACCACCAGGCTGTTGTGAGTACGCGCTGCACTGTCTGGGAGTTCTATAAAAGAGGGTGGTGGGAGGAAGGGAGAGGAACGCCAGCCTGGAGCTCAGATATGTAGGAGACTCTCTTCACAGACAAGAAAAGTCTCTGTTTTTCCTCACAAGTGCCTCCGCAATGGAGGAGAAAGTATATTTCAAATAAATAAAAGAAATTCCCTTTTTTTTTAGCCAGCTTGAAAGCATTTGCTTTTCCTGTGCTCCTGAGATTATTTAGACTGAAGCCTGGGGCTAGTCATTGCTCTACAGAGAGTGTTGTCATCATGAGCCCCGGAGAAGCCCAAGAGAAAGAGGCTCCCAAGCCCCCAGAACCGCCAGCTCTATGGATGATGCTGACCTGACCCAGCACAGCAGAATTCGCAAGACAAGGAATCCTCCCCAAAAGCAGCACTTGCCCCTGAAATGGCCCCTCGGCAGATTGCAGGTGAGGCCACAAGCGGGTACGCATCTGACTTTTATAAGGTAATATGTAAGGGTGGTAGCTGGCATTTCTAGAGAGAGCATTTGGAGATTTTAAGGTTCCTTGGGTCCATTATCACAACAACCCTGGGAAGCAGATGCTATGTTGACTTCCATTTCACAGATGACTAACTGAGTCTGAGAAGTGAAGCCCAGAGCCACAAAGCTACTGAAGGTCCGAGGCAGGACTCAAACTCAGAGCTTCCTGACTCCGAGTCTAAGATCATCTACTATGCATCTCACTTGGCCCCAAGGAGGGGTAATAAGTTGTGCCCCCTTCCTCCCTTCTTTACAGAAGTAAGAGTCTGGGAGAAGGAATATTGTATATACTGTCTAGCTCAGCTGACATGTTTATCTTGGACTGAAGTTTTCTTCTTTCCTCTTTCTTTTTTAGTATCTTTGAGCATAAAGGAGGAAAGGATATACTTAGACATAAAAGTAATAAAAAATAGCCATCAATATTTTTAAATGAACAGGACATTTTCTTTCTTTAGGCAGCACTCTGAATGAATGTATGAATGAAAGAAAAAAACATGTTTGAAGAGCTTCATAGGTACAAGCACCGTGAAAAGCTTTAGGGCCACACATTCATAAAAATAAAACTGTCTTTGCTCTCAAGGAACTCACATTCCAGTGGGGGAGACAATGCAAATGGAAGGTCCCAGATACAACTCAGGATGAGGAAGTCCCGTGGTCTTTAGGGTGCATTGGCAAAGCCGATGGTAATGGTGCATCTCCTAAATCATGCTGAATCTGACATTAACGTAGGAGAAATAATGGAATACTACTCCCAATAAAGAGAGAGCGTGGCCCCCATCATTCTTATTTATTACTACCACTATTGGTTCTCTAGGGGACTTTGGAAGGGGAGGTGGCTTGGTGGGAAAGATAATTAATAAATTCTTCTCTGGACTTGTAGACTTTGAGATCTCTATAGTGAATAGAGAGCCTTAGAGCCAAAAAGGAGGCCCCATCTTTCACGTCATCTTTCACGTCATTGGCTGTGGACAAGTCATTTAACCTCTAAGTGATCTGCCCTAGTGGGTCAAACACAAAGAGAAATGGGGACCTTGAACCACATAGCAAGGTTGCATTAGAAAACCACACAAGCTTATGCATTTCTCTTTTTATTAATTAATTTTGTTAAATATTTCCCAACTACATTTTAGTATGACCTAGGTAGTACTCAGGAGTGTTGTAGGACGGATGTAGAGACTGACTATGTCTCTGACACCTCTGCTCTCCACAGCTGTCTAAACTGCAAACCCAGTGTAGAACTACAGTGGTAGAGGGGATTTCTTTATCTGAATTGAGACCCAGAAAAAAGCAAGGGATTATCAGAAGCAGAGGAAAGGAAGGAATGCATTCCAGGCAGAGGGCACAGCCTAGAAAAGGCCACAGAAGGAAGAGATGACGTGATAAGTTTAGGAGAGAGTCAAGTGATCTTGGGAGCTCATAAAGTGGACTAGTATTCAGTAAGTCTAGAAAAGTAGGGTGAAGACAGATTATAAATGCCAAGATGAAAAGGTTGCATTGTAACTTGGAAGCAATGGGGAACCATGGAAGGTTCTTGAGAGAGGCATGTAAGATTCATGCTGCAGGAATGTTTTGGCAGCTTTATGGAAATTGTTGTGGAGAGGGTTAAGATTGGATGGGGAGTCCAATGAGAAGACTCGCCATATTGAAGATAAGAACTGGTGAAGGCCTGGACTAGAGTGGTTGTGGTATGCATGGAGAAAAGGGGAGAGATATGAGAGATGTCAAGAATAAATACATATGTGTATACACCTGGGCATGTATGTCTGTATATTAGACAGATACAGTTATAATTTTAGGTATATGTGTTTATCCCCATACACAAACATCATTTATATCCCTCATTTTATACCTTAAATTCATCCTTTCTCAGTAATGGATGGAATGTTTCATCATCCATCCTGTGGAATCATGAATGGTCATTGTATTGATCATAAATCTAGCCGTTGACAATGTTGTTTTTAGGCTATTATCAGATTTTTTTCTGGTTCTGCTCATTTCATTCTTCATCTTATAAAAGGCTCCAACATTTTCCAGTTTTATAATATTTCATTATAATATAAATTATCCTTTGGGTTCTGCTTGCTTCACTTTGCATCAGATCACATAAGTCTCTCCATGTCTTTTCAAAACCATCCATTTCCTCATTACAGAAAGGTGATGGATTTAAGGTGCAGAATGAGATATATCTTTGTATACAGCCATTGAGAGAATTAGTTTTGCTTGTCCATATTTATTGATGAAATATTTTTTCTTTTCTTTCCTTTTCCAATGGTGGTAGGAGAGAGAGAAAGAAAAAAAAAGATTTCTGTTAATGTGGTGGTCGTGGTTTATTTTTTTAATAGTGATAGAGGGGCCTACAGCTGTGAAATGTTGTGTACACTTTTAGATTAGATCACTGTATTCTTGGTTTTCCTCAGAGGGAAGGTGCTAGCTGTGGGGAGGAATCAGGAAAGGCTTCTTCAGAAGGTGGGACCTGAGTTGATGGGAACCAAAAGGCAGAAGAGAGGAGGAAGAACGTCCCAGGCATGGGTGGCCAGTTAATGAAAGTGCACAGAGTTGGGAGATGGAATATTGAATATAGCATGCAAGGAATGACAAGGTGACTGGGAATTTGGATTGTGGGTCTGTGAAGGCTTCAAAGATGCCAAGAAGAATGAGGACTGGAAAAGAAAAAAAGGCCAGCAGATTTGGCAACTAAGGGCATAAAGCATAAGACAGAGAAAATGGTAGGAAAAGGTTAGGATGGCCTCAAGGCCACACGTGGCCTCAAAGCCACAGATTCCCTACCCCTGGAGGTGGTTAAAAAATTAAATGTCAGAGACTATAGTTTGAGCTTGGAGGTTAATGGGGAAGCTTGAACAAGATTCCAATGACCTGATAAGTCTCTGGGAAGAGAGGAAGAAGAGGCCATGAGCACAGATGGCCTCTTCTAGGAGTTCATCTATGGAAGACTGGGGGGATACTGAAGGCTAACTTGATGGGAGTGCCATAGGGAGTCCTTAAGGGAGCTGAGTCTTAAGTCTGGCTCTCCTGACACCCAGCCCAGTGTTCTTCCTGCTTCACCACACTGTCTCCCTCTCGTTAGTCCCCTCCTTCTTCCTTTCCCAGAACTGGATGGATCTTCTACCAGGAATGTGGCACCAGGAAAAGTCCCCTCTGGCATCATTCAGGGCAAGAATAATTCTGGCTTCTGGAGGATGAACCAGCCTAGCAGAAGGTCCTCCAGAGTCTTCAGGAACAGCAAAAATAAAAAAAAAACTTGCAAGGATGAGAAGGAGGTAGTCTTCATTTTGACAACTTCCACCCAGACCCTGAGAAGGTGAATGGCAGCCGTGTCAAACAGTATCCCAGACCAGGGCACCAAGGGGGTTCTCATTTACAGCCCAACATCATTAGGGTCAAGGAGGGAGACCCAGCTGTCCAAAGCAGTCAAGGGCTTGGATTTGGGGATGCCTGAAAAAGGAGGCAGGGGGTCATTGTTAATCTGAGACAACTTAGATGGGCTGTCAGCGAAAGACAAGGATATTGGATTCATCAGTCATACCAAATTGACAGAAGGGTCGGGGGCCAGGTGGGGAATGGAGCAGGGGCCTTCCCAGGCTCAAGGGGTAATCCAGGGATTAGCAGAATTCTAGGGGCTTCCTAGAAGGGCACTAGAAAGAGGGAAAGGTTCAAAGGATTTTAAAAAGCCAAGAGAAGAGCTTAGGATTCAGCCTCTGCTAAGAGTATATGTAGGCCGGAAGAGGCTAGGCAAACATGTTCCACCCCCCCCACCCCCACACACATATTTGTACCCCATATCTGTTTCCCTATATACACAGATCACCCAATCCCAGAATCTGTGTTGGAAAAAACTCAGAGCTCTCCCAAGCAGCTGGGTGGTGCAATCCATCCTTACACACTTCTATCCATGTGTCTAAACCTGCTTGCCTCAGTTTCCTCAGCTGTAAAATGGGGGTGAAGATAGCACCTGCTTCCTCGGTTGTTGTAAGGCTCAGATGAGGTTGTATTTTGTCAGGGACTTCCCACAGTTCCTGGCAGGAGCATTAATAAGTTTGTCCTTTCCCTGGACCCCCAGAGCTGCCTGGTGAGGCCGAGGGACCTTTGCTTAGAATTGTTTATAAAACGATAAAATGAAATAAGTAGAATTACAAAGGAAACTCATTATGTTGAAATAGTTATTAAAATTAAAAAAAAACGGATTCCAGATCCAAATCCTTCCTCCATGGCCTGCTAGCATCTTCCTCATATGAAGAGCCCTTTACCTAAATAAATGAAGTTAACATTGCAAAGCACCATGATTTATAATACCCTTCGTTGCCTCATTGACTCCTCACCACAGCCCTTCGAGGTAAGAGCTGTTACTTCCTCTCTTTTATGGATAAGGAGCTTTTGCCTTGGTGATCTGCCTTGGGTCACACAGCTAGCAAGCATCCGATACAGGATTTGAACTCAGTTCTAATGACTTTGCCTCCTAGTTACCTAGAGTGCGGTGGGAGCCATCTCAAGGGATGGAGAAATCTTGCTGTTGACTCAGGAGTCTGATATTAGAAACTGAACATTGCTTAGAGGAATTCAATTCAGGCATATATTAAACCCCCTTTGTATGCACGTGGGCTTCAAAACCAAACCTGCCCTCAAGAAGCTTACAAGAGAAGCATCTTCCTGGGTCTGCCCAGCGGCACCTACAAAGGACCCCAGGATGGGATGAGGGAGACTTTGGGCCACCTGGACCTTTGCAGCATCGTTTCAGCTCTTCCTACCCCTTCTATGTCCTCAAGGCAAAGGGGTCTTTCCTTGAGTGCTCTCCATGATCCCTCATGTCCCTGCTGAAGGATGCCTGGCTATCCTACCTCCTTACCCTGTGAAGACTAACTCAAGTTCTACTTCTTACAGGGAGTCGTCTCCATTAATGACTCCCCAGTCCCAAGACACTATCCAGCACTCTGTTTGCTACTTACTAATGTAATTACTATATATTTTATTCCATATTATAGTTACCTGTTTGTGTCTTTCCTCCTAATAGACTGTGAGGGCTCTGAAGTCTGGGTCTATGTTTCTTATCTAAACTTTGTATCACTTCCAACACTTAGCACAGTGACGTACATACACTAGGTGCTTAATAACTGTTTATTGAATAAAATGAAGGCAGGGAGGAAAAAGGAAAGGAGGAGGAAAGGGAGGGAGGGAGGAAGAAGGAAGGTTTGCTGTTAGGTATCTGTATGACCTTGAAATATTGATCTCCTCCCTGTGCCTCAGTTTCCTCACTTGAGAAATGAAAGAGTTGGGAATAGAGAGATGATCTCAAAGATTCCTTTTAGCTTGAAGAGAGGATGTCTTAATGTTCTCTGTTCTAAGGACCCTCCCAGCTTTCAGATTCTGTTTCTCAAGGTCCCTGCCAACTCTATGAATCTAACTAAAGAAAAAATGAACAGGGGCATTGCTGGGATGCCTCACTGCTCTTCCCTCACCATGGACTTAAGTCAGTTGAATGGTCAGTGCCTTCCCTTTGTTACTCATTTCCTATTTCTTCTCTCTATAACATGCTTCGTCCATATTTGTTTGGAGATTGTCTTCCCTGTTAAATCATAAGCTCCTTGAGAGCAGGGACTGCCCTTTACTTCTTTTGCATCCCTTAGCAAAAGGTGCCAGGCTTATAGTAGGTGCCTAATAAGTATTTTTTGGTTGAGTCCAATAGGTTCAATGACAGGAGATTATCAACCATATACCCTGAAATGCCTGATAGGTGTATGTATGTGTGTGTGTGTGTGTGTTAGGGGAGGGGGTACCTCAGTGGACCCAGAAGTTTGGTGGAGACACATCTTCCCACTAAATCTCCTAGAGGCCTAATCCACTTGCCCCTTTGCACCAACCCAAGCCAATCTAGTCATTTCTCCATTAGACTGGCAGAGGATTGCAGAGAAATGACCAGATAAGCTTTTCTGGGGTCCTGTCAGTGCTATTCTTCCACACACCAAGAGGCCTCTGGATCTTTGTGAATGCTGTTTATTTGGGTTTACTGGCTGGTGGGAGGGAAGCTGGACTGCATACAAGCTGCTTCAAGGCCTGGTATTCTTCTGGCCTGTAGAGAACGAGACAGCAGGAGTGAGAACAGAGAAATAACTCCTCAAGGGCCTCCACCCACCACTCCTCCATCAGCGACCAGTCAATAAGCAGTGGATAGGAGAAGGCTGAAGCATGCTCTCTTGAGCACACTCACACTCATACAGACACACACACTCACACTCATACAGACACACAAACTCACACTCACACAGACACACAAACACACTCACACACACTCACACAGACACACAAACTGAAACATACACTCACACACACACTCGCACACAGAGTCCTTGGTCAAACCAGATTAGACAAATTCTCCTGTAAAAGGCTTCTGAGCTCAACTCTGGGGAAGTTGAAGCGTTGAAGAAGAACCCACTCTGGGTGCAGTAAACAATGCCCAGTATCAGAGTGGGTGGTGAAGAGTGAGTAATGAGCATGGAGCCAAAGGAGCTGAGTTCAAATGCTGACTCTATTTCTTACTATGCATCTTTTAGCAAGTCACTTCTCTCTGAACCTCAGTCTCCTCATTCCTGAAGTTCAGGAGTAAGACCAGGGATGGCTTCATCCGTTCTCTTGTTTTTTCTACACTTAGCATCATAGCTGGTACATAGTAGGCACTTTATAAATACTTGATTGATTAGATGATCTCTCAGGGCCCTGCCTGTTCTCTATCCTATGAATGGGATCCTTTATCTCTTAGCATTTTCATAACCAAAGACCAACCGAAAAAGGGAAAAGTTATTTCTTGTAAATGAGGTCCAGAGTTTTCCTATCTTCCCACACAGTTCAGGCTCTCAGTTACCCCTTGAAGGCTGTAATTAGAGCATCAGAGTGCAGAGTGTGCCTGTGTTTGAAACATAAAACCCTTGCCCTCAGTCCCTGTTTTCTAAAACTCCACTGTCCCCAGGTTATCTTCTGGGGGACTCTTCCCTGCAGAGAAAGCATCAAATCCATATGGCCACCTCCTTCCTCTCTGGGCCCCAACAGCACTTTGTTCTTTGAGGTTCCCAGGGACTAATGAGTCTGACAGCAGTCAAACAACAAAACACATGGGAGCTGCAAATTATCTGGACTGTGAAACAAGAAGGAAGCCAGCAGTCTACAGAGTGATGGAGCTAGAGAAGTCTGGAAGGCCTACAAATTATGTGACCTTAGGAAAGTCACTTCCCCTCCTTTGTTAGATTTCAATTTCTTCATTTGCAAAAGGAGAGGGCTGAACGAAATCATTCCTAATCATCCTTGCTACCTCTAACTTTAGTCTTTGGTCAAAATAGTCTTCTCTAGGATACCTTTCAGCTCCAACATTACTACATTCTCTCTCTCTCTCTGTGTCTCTCTCTTCTCCCCTCTCTCTTTTTTCCTTTCTCTCTCTCTCTCTCTCTCTCTCTCTCTC